>NW_006408523.1:45055289-45056668 GCF_000296735.1 Chrysochloris asiatica
GGGTTTCCGAGGCTGTAAATCTTTACAGGAGCAGAAAGCCTCATCTTTCTCCTGCAGAACAGCTGGTAGTTTCGAACTGCTGACCGTGAGATTAGCAGCTAGATTTATAACCCCTAGAAGTTAATAATATGAGAAGGAGAAAGAGACAAGATAGATTAGGATATAGCCAGTTTGTGCAGAACTGTTGTAGCAAAAATTGTTCAACCTAAAGGATCACTTGGCTTAAGAAAAACTTCAAAACATCATTAGCAAACCCTGTAAATGTTTGGTGTAGTTCTTTTGGCCACATGAAAGTTGTGTGTACATTTGCCTCTGGATTAAGATAGAGGCTATAATAAGTAATGGGGCTTTGGTGGTTTTCATGTAGTTGAGTTAAAACATTAAATGTTATTTATGGACAAATGGGGAGAAAGTTCCCTAGAGACTTAGTTTATAGCAGGCATAGAACAGGGAATCTTGAAATGCTAGTTTTATTTTTTTTTTATTTTTCAAGATGCCTGTTCATGTTTGGGTTCTCCAAGGGATCATTTTTATCATGGAGGATTTACAAGTAATAAATAGAAGATGAAATTTCAGAAAAATTGAGAATCCACTTCCTCCAGTAAAGCCATGAAACTAGAAACCTTTAGATTTGTCTTATACTAAAGGAGTCTTGGTGTGGCGCTGTGGGCTAATGTGTCAGACTGTAAAGCTGTTTAAACTGCAAGGTTGGTGGTTCAAGTTCACTAGCTCCTCATTGGAAACCCACTACAGGGTCACTATGGATTAGCATCGACTTGACGGCATTTAACAACAATTAGCCTAATAAAGTTTTGGTACTTTTAGTCAAACAGGGATAACTAACTTAGCTTTTTGGAAAAATTCATAACCAAACTAATGAAAATTGTACTTTAATTCCTTATGTGTTTTGGGCTTAAAACTGTCAGAAGATATTATAAAATAAAATTCATATTAGAGCTTTCTTCCCTTTGGGGAAAAAAAAAATTTTTTTTTGCAATGTCATCTAATCAATTGCTACTCATAACAACTCTGTATAGGGTTTGTGAAGAGTGACTAGTGGATTTGAAGTGCTGACCTTGTAATTCAAACCGATCTTGCAGATCAGTACTTAACCTATAGCACCACAAAGAGGTAAATGACATATGGGATTGAGTTAGAATTGCAGAGGAATGTCAAAGAAAAAAACCAAAATACCCCCCTGTCATTGAGTCCATTCCAACTCATAGAGACCCTGTAAGGAGTTCCAGATAATAATACCACTATTATTCAAAATTACTCACCAACCACTAAAGCCAGTGATGATGAAATAGAAGAATTCTACCAACTTCTTCAATATGAAATCGATCAAACATGCAATCAAGATGTATTGATCATTACTG
>NW_006408523.1:45058066-45080874 GCF_000296735.1 Chrysochloris asiatica
AGTTCAATCCAGTAGCTGCTCCTTGGAAACCCTATACAGTGTCACTATGAATTGGAACTGACTTGATGACACTTAACAACAAGAAACTTTGAAAGAACAGGAGTGGGCAGGAGTGTAGCCTTCCTCTACGTCTTGGGTTCCTTCAGATTTTGCTCCATCGTGCCAATTCATACACAAAGTAAAAAGGGTTACTAGTAGCTGGACTGGTTATTCCGTGGTGGACTACTCCCTATTCTCTCTCTGTTTAGGTCATGTGTTGCAAATTGTGGGTCCTTTCTGTCTTTGTAGGGGCCTATCACTTTCTGGGGTTACTTTTTGTTTGTATATTACTTTTTTGTCCTCAGTTTGGTAATGAATTACAAAACTATCTACATTTATTTAGCTTTATTTTGGTTGCAGGAGTCCTGGTGTGATGCTGTAGGATAAGCACTATACTACTAATCACAAGGTCAGTGGTTCAAATTCACCAGCTATTTACTCCTCAGAAACCCTATACAGGGTTGCTATGAATTGGAACCAATGCTATAGCACTTAACAAAATTTTGGTTGCAAGTATGTGTTATGTATTTTTGACTAAAATTTACTGATGGCGAAAGTAGCTTTGCTCTTATACATAAAAAAAGCATGTCTTCTTTGAATTCAACAATAGCGGTAAACCAAATAGTGATGATAGTGTTGGAAGTGGCTTCAGAGAAAAAAAGGTCAATAGATTTTATACCGGTATTGCTCAGATGTCAAATTTGAGAATGTTCTTTCATGTGATAATACGGAAGCTGATAATAACCAACTTGATATTGCATACTGAGGCATGATGATTATCCAAGTAAAATGCTGTGGAGAATGTGTTTCTGCAAGATAAGGAAGTAATTTTGTCTGAGATTTTAAAAAGATGTAAATTGAACATTAGATTTGCTTTTTGGGTATTTTTAGTGATCTTATTGCTCTCATACAATGAAGAAAGTCAACTTATTTTTCATTGGTAGATAGAATCAAGAGCAAAAATAAACTTGAAGTTTTGAAAAAATACAGTTTACAAATTATTATAGCAGGCTAATGATTCAACAAGTTTTCAATGAAGTAAGTTATAATTTTGATGCTGTTTATGCAGAAAATTTATTTATATCAATATATATAGCAAATTTAACTGTAAGTTTATAGGACAAGATGTTAAACAGGTTACTTATGAAAGATTAAATATGAGTTTTTAAAAGACAGCATCAATTACTTGGTTTTGTTGTTATTAAGTGCTGTTAACTTGATGCTGACTCATAGTGACCCTGTAGAGGGTTTCCAAGGAGCAGCTGGTGGGTTAGAACTGCTGACCTTGTGGTGCACAGTCCAGAGCTGATCCAACTTAGATTTTCTTATACATAAAAAGTTTAAAACCTGTCAGCGTCCTCAAATTTAAAAAAAGCAAAACAAGCATTCTTCTTTTATTTCCATCAACATATTTGAGAGACTAGATTTTCTACAGGTTTTGGTACAAAAGGAAAAAGACAAAATCTATTTAAGTCTCTCACTGTAAGTAGTGTTGCTGGCAATCCAATATGCTATGTGCGGTCGAGTCAGTCTAGTCCAATATAGACTAGATACATTAATAACCAAGAAGCAAGCTCAATTGCCACATTGAAAATTTTAAGTAGTGACGGACTGTAATTTGTGATGTTCAATGTGAGGAATCACTCTTTCATTAACAATTTTTGTTTAGTTATAACCACAAATGACAAAATATCTGTGAGTCTGATAGTATTTCTATATATCAGTTCCCTATATGTCCACTGTCAATGTATACATTGCACAATTTTTGTAACTCTATTCTTATTATTTTTCCTGTGTCATGGGTGCTCTAAATATCTATCTACCTGTCATTTTATGTCAATTGAGGCTAATGCTAAAACAAAATTAGGGATTGAATTTTGTATCTTTTTCCATTTCATTTTCTAGCAATGCATTTTCATTGTGCTTTACAAAAGTATTATTTGTGAAGGATTTAAAATTGAAATAAATTATTTCTTCACTACAGATTTTCGCAAAGCATCGTTCAAAGGCACAATTATAAAATTTAAAAATTAAATATTGCCTGTCATTTCAGTTCTTGTTATTTGTTCAATTGCTCACTTGCTTCTTAACAACACAATTCAATGTCTTCTTATTTGCAAGCCTTGTTTTTAATAATTGCAATTCAATAAAAACTTCAAAAGCTTGTTTTTGACACTTTATTCATTGAATACCCGATTAAAAATCTTTAAACGATTTTGAACACAATGTTGCTTATATTTAGAAGACACAGTATAAAGTGTTCGATATCATTTAAGACATTTAATAATCTAACAAATTGTTCTCCAAATTCTCAAATATTCTAAAATTTAATTGACATTGGGCAGAAAAAGTAGGCACATATTATTATGCTGAAGTATTTATTGTATATTTAAGATCATTATAATAAGAAAAATTACAGTTTAGTTAGTCTGTGTCTATATAATAATATTTGTAAATATTAATAACTATAAGTTATATTTAAGTGGACTAAATAGCAAACTATATTTGAAACAGTTTTGAATTATCTGTGCAGCATAATCAGTTTTAAGTACATTCTTGTTTAATAAGTTTCTCTTTTGAATAAAAAGTACACATATTTTATTATGTGTTGCTCTACGTCAAAAGTTATATTTGATTGCCATTATAAAACACAATTTTATTTTTAATATTCAACTTTATATTGAATTTACAATAGCTTTCAGACCCATATTGATAAGAAGCAAACCAAGCCAAGACCACTGCTGTCAAGTTGATTTCAGCTCATAGCGATCCTAGAGAGGATTTTTAAGACTATGAAAACTTTAGGAGAGCACAGGGCCACATTTTTCTCCTTCAGAGTGGTGGGTGGATTTGAAGTGCTGACATTGTAGTTAGCTCAATGACTAACCCACAACACCACCAGGACTCCTTCATATTGAATCATCAATCAAAACAATGAACTTGAAGAGATTTACTTGGATTTTATAACTTGGATGAAAGCGATCAAACAGTTCTTTAAATGAACAGATTATGTATTTGACAACTTTGATACATTACGCATTTGAAATCTCTGATAGTACCGATATAAAACTGATTTCAATGAACTGTTTTCAAAGTTTGATTTCTATTAATGACTCTAATATATGAAATATTTTTGTTAAGAGCTGTTGAGTTGGTTTCTACTCATAGCAACCCAGCAAGCTGACCTTGTTGTTAAAACCAATCTTGCAGCCCACTGCTTATCCTACAGCACCACACCAAGACTCTGATATAATGTTGGTTATGTGCCCTGGAGTTGGTTCTGACCCTTTACAGGGTTTCTGAGGTTGTAAATCTTTATGGGAGCAGAAAGCCTTATCTTTCTCCTGTGGAACAACTGGTAGTTTTGAACTGCTGCTGACCTTGTGGTTGGCAGCCTGATTTGTGACCACTACACTACCAGAAAACTTGCTTTATTTGTATATGCATTAGAAAACTGGGGTCTAAGAACAGTTGGAGACCAAGATGGCCAAACTTCGTCTCTCATATTTTGGACATGTTGTCAGGAGGGACCAGTTGTTGGAGAAGGATATCATGTTTGGTAAGATGGAGGGTCAGAGAAAAAGAGGAAGACCCCCAATACGATGGATTGGCTAAGTGGCAGCATCGATGGACTCAAGCATGGCAATAGTAGTGAGGTTGGCCCAGGATCGGGCAGTGTTTCATTCTGCTGTACATAAGGTCACTATGAGTCAGTACGATGGCACCTAACAACAACAGCAAGAACAGTTAAACTAATTTAGAAGAAAAGATTTTTGGTCCAGTTGAAAAGTTATGCATCACTAACTGAAATACGTACCTCTTGGGAGTATGCGTTAAGTCATTGCCTTCAGATGAATGCATTAAATGGTCAACATAACTACTAACTTTTGAGAAGTTGCTAGTACTCAGAAAACTGTTCTAGTTTTCACTATCTCTGCTATTAGAATGGCCTCCAGGTTGGATGGGCAATATAGACAAACACATTCCTTGCTTATAATCAATTTTTCTGAGCAATGGAAATTCAGTACTTAATTTTTCATTAAATATGCACTTTTATTTCATTGCTATTAAAAAAGGTTTATTACAAACTAAAAGATTATTACCAAGCAATAAAATAAATGAATTGTTACAGATAAATACTAAGTAGTAAATGGCAAATTCACTGTTGTAAAGACATTTACATTACTCTTTTCACATTCTAAGACAAGCTTACTCAGTTTCTATTTCACATACACAGATTTCATTTCAATTAACCTAAGATTTCTGGTGCACCTCAAAGATCCACACCAAAGGGGGGCCTCACATCTCCTGGTACAAATTATAACTGGCTAGTACAAATTGGTCTGGCAAGATACTAGAAGAAGTTATTTAGTTAGACATTATTACCCAGAGTCCTTGAAGCGAAGATGCTGATTGTTTGGAAATATTTGATTCAGACTAACCTTCCTGCTGATAATAACTGTGGATTCTGTAATATATTATGTACATAAAAAATAACCAAAAACCCAACAACTATTTGAAGGTCACTAGAGAACAAACAAAAAGAAGCAGAAAATGGAGATGATAGGATTTTTTGTAAGTAAATTATACTGAACAAAAGCCACATTTATCTAACTTAACCTCTTTGGGTACACCCCAATTTGCATGGTACATGGGGAGGTTAAAACTCCAGCAAAAAAACAACAGAGTTTTTGGACTGAAAATAACAGACCAGTTTGGGGTGATCAGAGTGGCTAGAAGTTTAATTGACAAATCCAAGAAAGGAGAAAAAACTTTAAAAACATGCAATAATTTCTTATCTTTGGCTGACTTGTGAACTATACCTGCAAAAAATAAGAATCCAAAGATCCTATGGAAAATGAACAGCCAAAAGACTGAAAAGACGTGGCAGAAATATCCGTAACTGTTCAATGCTGGCAAGACACAATTTGAAGTTGAAATCTTGCAAAGTTAGAGATTGGTTATCTCCTGCCAACTGAGTCAGTTCTGACTCATAGCATTCTGAGTCATAGAAACCCAGTATAGGGTTTCCAAGGAGCAATTGGTGAGATTGAACCACCCACCTTGTGATTCAAATCAACCTTGCAACGCAGTGCATTAACTCACAGCACCACACCAGGATTATAGGGGTACTGGTGTGGCGCTGTGGGTTAGTGCATTGGACTACAAAATTGGCTTAAACTCTAAGTAGGTGATTCAAGCTCACCAACTGCACCTCAGAAACCCTATACAGGGTGGTTATGGGTCAGAACCAACTCAAGCCATATACCGGGTCTCAGTGGCACTTAACAACAACAACAACAATCAATCAATCAATGTAAAAGAGACAAAACAGATTTCTTCTAACAAAGCAAGAAACCAAACAAAAGCAATACGGACACTTAAGCAGATATAACTCACACATATACCATGTGCCTTAAGGCCCATAAAAACAATGGTGACTTTATTTAGGGGGCAAACAATGTATACTTCCACACTGCCAGTAAAGGACTTAGGAGTTCATTCCTATCCGTCTAGTAAAGGACTTCAGAACAGCATATGACCCCCATCCGTCCATATATATCTAATTAAACAACAAAAGGTAAGAAAGAAATTAAAAAATGGATTTTCAAGATTTATCACCCAGGTAAAAGTTCTCAGGACTCACAGAGACAACAATGAGACTCACATGGATGGCACACATTCACAGAAATCTCCCACAAGTAATCACACACTTAGGGTCTCCAAAGATACAAATCTTGTGGAAGTAGCAAAGAGTTGAAAAAAGTTACAGAGCAAAAGGTTTGAGCTCCTCCCCAGTAGACAAGAGGAAAGAATGGGCTGTAGTCCTATAGAAATTCCAATAAATCCCAACATGACCACAGGTTCTCTCACTCTCTGATGTTAAATACCTTTCATTTAAGACCAAGGTACAGAGTTCTCCCTCTCCTTGGAGCTAAGAAGCACAACACATTTTTCTTAGAATGAGTACAGCCAGAAAGCTCCTAAGAATCCAGGATTGTGAGCTTTGTCCCACGTATTCTGGGCATGTTTTCAGGAAGGAACAAACTCTGGCAAAATCATGCTTGGTAAAGTAGAGATGTCAGCAACCCTTTGCATTCCCACCCTCACTTTATCTGGATATGAACCTAGGATTGGGACTCCTGGAATATATGGAAATTCTATGTTAGACTTTTTATGAAACTACCAATTTTTTTTCTGCAGCTAATGTACCCACCAGCAATGGTAAGAGTTACAGTTTCTCCACTTGTTGTTTTCTGCTTTTTTGATCATTGCCATTCTAATATCTCTTTGTGATTTTCAATTACATCTCCATAGTGGATGAGGACCCACCAGTCACTCCTTGGAAACTGTCTACAGGGTCACTATGCATCTGAACTGACTTGATGACACTTACCAACAAATGGCTGAGGTGCCCTGTTGACACAATCATTAAGCACTTGGCTGCTAATTGAAAGGTTTACAGTTCCCAGTGGCCCTGCAAAAAAGACACCTGGTTTTATAAAGATTGTCATTATTGTTAAGTGCCATTATTTCCAACTCATGGTGACCTTGGATAGACTTTCCAAGGAGTCGCTGGTGACTTTGAATCTCTTACCTTGTGGTTCAAACCAACCTTGTGGTCCTTTGCTTTATCCTACAGCCCCACGCAGGATTACAGCCATAAAAGCAGTATGTGACAGTTCTAATCTGTGAATGTGCTGTGAGTTAGAATTGACTCCTCAGCATACAACAACAGTGGTTAGTAGTATTAACATTCCCTCATATGCTGGATGGCTATTTAGATATACTATCTGATGCATTGTCTATTTAAGTCCTTTGCCCATTTTTTATTGGATTGTCTTATTGATAAGTTGTAGAAGTTTTACATATATGTTTTGGTATCCGGTCTTTATTTGATATTTTGTCATTGTTAAGTACTGTCAAGTCAGTTCTTTTATAGACTTTTTAAGAAACTACCAATTTTTTTGCAATTTTACCTTTGCAAAGAGTTTCTGAGGAGCAGGTAGTAAGTTTGAACCACTGACCTTGTGAAAAGCAGTGCAGTGCTTATCTTACAGTGCCACTCCAGGATCCCTATCTGATACTTGGGGACTTCAAAGAGTTTATGGGAAAATTCCATTATCTTTTAATTCCACTTTTCCATTAACTTTTTGAAGACCCCTTTTATATGGTTCCCAAAAATTTCACTTTGAGGTGAGGAAAAAAAATCTATGATCTTAATTCTTGAAGCAGTTTAAATGTTTTAATTAAATATAAATATAGAGTGATGTAATATCTGACATTATTAATTTCTAAAGACTATATCATAAAAGCTTAACTTTCAGCTTGGCCTGCCATCTCAACCCCTTCCTGCTAGGAATCTGCCTTTTCCCACTAGACTCAGTGTTATTTTGTCGCTAGATGCCATTGAGTTGGTTCTGACACACAGAGACTCGATGCACAAGAGAACAAAATACTGTGCAGTCCTGCGCCGTCCTCACTATTGTTATTATATTTGAGCCCCTTGTTGCTGCCAATGTGTCAACCCATCTTTTGGGGGGAATCTTCCCCTTTTATTTAACTGACGCTCCACTGTACCAAGCTTGATGTCCTTCTCTAGGTACTGATCACTCCTGAAAACATATCCAGGAAAGAGATAAAGTCTCCCATCCTTCCTTCTAAGGAGCCTTCTGACTATTTCTTCCAACACAAATTTATTTGTTCTTCTGGCAGTCCATAGTACTTTTAATATTCTTCACCAACACCATGATTAAAATGCACCAATTATTCTGTGATCTTCCTTATTCATTGTCCAACATTCACATGCATATGAGACTATTGAAAATACCATGGATTGGGTCAGATGGACCTTAGTACTCTAACATATTTTCTTTTTAATATTTTAAAGAGGTCTTACATTGTTTGAGTTCTTGACTGCTGCTTCTATGAGTATTGATTGCGGATCCAAGCAAAATGAAGTGGTTGACTTCAATCTCTTCTCCATTTATCATGATGTTATTTATTGGTCCAGATGTGAGAATTCTTGTTTCCACTGAGGTGAAATTCAAAATACTTTATCACTAAATATTTTAAGTGTTCTTCATTTTCAGCAAGCAAGGTTGTGTAATCTGCATATCATAAGTTGTTAACGAATCATCTTCCAAACCTTCTTCATATAATCTAGCATCTCAGATTATTTGCTCAGCATACAGATTGAATAAATATGGCAAAAGGATATTCACCAATAATTATCAATGTATCTTGATAGCACATTTGATCAATTTCAGACTGGAGATATTGGTAGAATTCTTCAGTTTCATCATGACTGGATTAAATGGTTGGTGCATAAATTTGAATAATAATGGTATTAACTGGTCTGCAAATGGATATTTTCCTCTCACAGACAGCACTGTGCTTCATGATAGATCTTGAAATGCTTTTTTGATGATGAATGCAACACCATTCCTCTTTAATTTGCCATTCTTGGCATAGTAAACCGTGGTTGTCTGATTAAATATGGCCAATAACTATCCATTTCAGCTGACTAATGTCTAAGATATTGATCTTTGTGTGTACTATTTTATCTTTGATGACTTCCAATTTTCCTAGATTCTTTCCATTGTTTACATTCCATATTGTTATTCTTCATGGCTGTTTGAGGCTGTTTGTTTTCATTTTGAGTTGTGCCCCATCTGCAAATGAAGGTCCCAAAAGCTTTGTACCATTCATGTTATTAAGGTTAACTCTGATTTGAGGAGGCAGTTCTTCTTCACTTGTATTTTGGGTACCTTTCAACCTTCGGGGCTTGTCTTTTGGCACAATATCAGATAATGTTTCACCACATCTCATAAAGTTTTCAGTGACAAACTATTCAGGAGTGATCCACTTTTCCTTCTTCCTAGTCTGCCTTAGTCTGGTAACCTCACTCAAACTTGTCTATCATGGGTACCCCAGCATCACAAAAACACACAAGCTACCACAATACGACACACTTGTATTAAACAGAATATCAATATGAGAAGCTATCGTTTTTCAACATATCTTCTATATAGGTCTATATACCACCGAAGGAGGTGTTTCTATCTTTTTATCCATTCCCTGAAGAATTCTGTGATCTTATATTTATAGTACATCAAAAGTTTTAGCATCCTCAAGGAACTCAAATTATGATCCTTTTAAGTTTTATTTGTGTTTTGGAAATAAAAAGAAGCCTGAATGGGTCAGATCAAGGTTGTAGGGTAAGGCTTTCCAAAATAATTTTCAAAAGACAAACTTTCCCAGTATGAGAGAATGATCCAGTACGTCATGATGAAGAAAAACCTCAGTGCCAGTTTTCTTGCCTTTTTCTCATCAATGCAGTCTTCAACTTTCTTAAAATTTCTTCCTCATGAGTGTCTTCTCTCCTTCCACGTAATCTATCAAGATTACTTCTTCGAAATCCCCCCCAAAACAGTCATTTTAACCTATTGAGCTGAACTTTCTGTCTTGACTTAACTTCCTTAGCAAATCTGCTTAGAAGCTACTGTTTTGATTGGCCCTTTCTTTTGAAGGTACCCTAGTGGGACTGTTGTTAAGAGCCTTCAAGTCAGTTCTGACTCATGGTAACCCTGGATAGGGTTTTGAGGCTGTATGTTTTTACAGGAGAAAAAAAGTCTCATTTTTCTCTTGTGGTACAATTGGTGGGCTCAAGCCTCAGATCTTGTGGTTTTCAGCACAGTGCTTAACCTCTAGTGCCATCATGCTCCCCTAATGATATTAAAACAAGTGTGTTACTAAGAGAACTTGTCTGCTGCCATCCACTAATCATGGACCCATGATTCAACATGGTTGTTGTTTTTAAGTCCTGATGAATCACTTTCGATTTGTTGCCACACTGTATAGTGTTTCTGAGGCTATAAATCTTTGCAGCAGAAGAAAACCTCATGGAACAGAACTCTAGCAGCAGTTCTCTGTTACTTACCCCCATATGTACATTTATAGACACACACACACATATGTATCATAATATTTGATAACTTTTTCCATTCAAATCTCTGAATTTGGTATATTAACATCAATTGCTGTTGTTAAGTGCTTTCAACTAGGTTCTAACTCATAGTGACCCTACACAAGGTTTCGAGGCTGTAAATATTTGCAAGAGCAAAAAGCCTCAACTTTCTCCCACAGAGTGGCTAGTAGGGGCTCAAACCACTGACTTTGTGGTTCAAGTCCATTATCTTACAGTACCACTATGCTCCAATTAACATCAATAGTATGTTTCAAATTAAATTATGAAGAGCTGAATAAATGATTACTAAGAAATTTCATCTTATTTTCCCTCTCTCTTCTGTACTGCTTTTTATGCCAGTTCTAATAAAATATTTCCATGCTTACATTATTCTCTCAGTGTAGCTGTTAACAGCTTTGCCACAGCCACATCACCTCTCCTTGTTTGGTCATAGGCATGGATTTCAGCTAACCAGACCCAAATCACCCTCAGTACAAACAAAGAAAAAGTACCATTATCTCTTTTTCACTTGAGGAAAGAAATATGTAGAAAAAGAAAAAGAGAAACCTTGTCCATTAGCAAGTGAGGTATGAGACTTAAAAGAGAGAGAGAAAGAGAGACAAAAATTCCAGAAAGATTAAATCAAGAGTCCTTGGAAAACAGGGCACTAATGTTGCCTCTTTGGCAGCTTCAATTTATACTTAAATGGCAGGCACACAATTGCAATTACTTTTCCTGTCTGTTCCGTTCATTTCTAAAATGAAAACACCCTCATTTTACATGAGTATCTGTCAGCATTTCTTATTAAGAAAACTTTGTCTTGTTTTTCATTTTATGCTATTGTATTTGGCTACGTTCCTAGAGATTTGTTTTGGACAAATGAGATGTTTTAACAATGGTGACAACAACAAACTTTTAAAATCAGGCATCTTCTATTCTCATTTAAGCCCACCAATTTTTATTTTATAGATACTTTTTTTTTTTTTTTAAGCACCTCTGGTAGCATAGTGGTTATGAATTGGGCTGCTAATCTCTAGGTTGGTAGTTCGAAAGTACCAGCTGTTGCACGGGGGAGAGATGAGGCTTTCTGCTCCTGTAAAGATTTATAGCCTCGGAAACCCCGTGCAGGGTCACTATGAGTCAGAACCGACTCCATGGTACTTAACAACAACAACTTTTTTGTTGTTTTTTCTCTGCAGAATGTCCTCCGCGTCTTTCAGAACAGAAACACAGAGGCCTCTAGTTAAGGAAAGAAGTGAAAAAAGACTTTCAGGGTTCCCTCAGGTTTCAATAAGAACCTTGCTTTCCTATCATTGAATATATGCTCTGCGAACATTTTTCCACAGTGGTGGGAAATAGTAAATAAAAGCTAAAAAATAGTAATAAAAAGTCAAAGATAAACTGATTTCAACTCATGATGACTTCATGTGATACCAAGAACTGCTCCAGAAACTTTGCTTGCTATAATCTTTATGGATGCAGATTACGAGCTCTGTTTTCCATGGTGTTACTGGGTGAGTTATGGTGTTGGAGGAGAATATTGAAAGTGCCATGGGCTGCCAAAAGAACCAATAGATCCATTTTGGAAGAAGTACAGCCAGAGTGCTCCTTGGAGGCCAAGATGGCCAAACTTTGTCTCTCATACTCTAGACATATTATCAGGAGGAACCAGTCGTTAGAGAAGGATATCATGTTTGGTAAAGTGGAGGGTCAGAGAAAAAGAGGAAGACCTCCAGTGAGATGCATTGGCCAAGTGGCAGCATCGAAGGATTTATGTGTAGCAACAGTAGTGAGGTTGGCCCAGGATCAGGCAGTGTTTCGTTCTGTTGTGCATAAGGTCGCTGTCGATCAGTACCGACTTGATGGCACCTAACTACAACAACTGGGTGAGCTCTGTATGAGTCAAACTTTAGTTCCTCAAATAGCACAATCAGTTAAGTGTTCAACTGCTAACTGAAATAGTGTCTCCAGGATTAGGAATCACTTGATGGCAGCTGTTGTTGCTAAGTGCCTTTGAGTCAGTTCTGACCCATTGTGACTCTGTATAGGGTTTCCTAGGAGTGACTGGTGAGCTTGAATCACCAACATTATGATTCAAAACGACTTTGCAGCCCAGTGCATTAACCCACAGCACCACAAGTAGTAACGTAAAAGACCAAAAGTCAATTCTTAACCAAATTGTAGGATAAGTACTGGATTGATAAGTACAAGGTCTGCAGTTCAAGCCCACCAGCAGCTTCTTGGGAGAAAGATGAGACTTTCTGCTCCCATAAAGATTTACAGTTTCAGAAACCCTATACAGGGTGGTTATGAGTTGGAATTAGCTCAATGGCAGCGAATTTGGTTTAGTTTAAGGGCTGCTTTCCTTGGCAAGATAAGTCTAGATCCTAAGAAGAATGGACACAGCCATACCCTCCCATTTCTGTCTAACTACACAGGAAATCTTCATCTTTGATTCCTTTGAGTCAACTTTACTCTCTGAATAAGAAAATTGAATTAGATGAGAAATGGTCCAAAGCCACATGCAAATCAAGTGGCCTCGATATTGTTTTCTTTGAAACTATAAAGCTAGAATTTAACCTAGTTATTCTTTCTAATTGACTTTAATTTTTAGTGTTATTTACATAAATAATTAAAGTGCAAATGTGTACTTTTGGGTGAGTTCTATAGCACAGAAAGCACATCATTTCATGATTTTCAATAGGAACTTGCCTTGGTTTTACAATTACATGCAGTGAAAAAGCGATTGCAAATGAACTTAGGATTCTCTCAGCATTTGGAAAGTTTAGAATTATAAGCTTATGTATTTTTTATTATAACATTTAATTGTATATTAAAAATGCATTATCTTTGACAGAAACAAAGGAAACTCTGGGGAATAAAGACACCAGTCTGTTGCAGTTGTCTTAAACCAAATGGAATTTGTGATTTGACATTTGCTTTATATCTCAGGGAGCCAGAGACTGTCTGTGAGGGACTAGTTTATTGGGACTCAAGGTCAGTCTTTTCCTGCACACACACACACACACACAAAGAAGCAGCTGGTAAGATGCAGAAGACACTGTTGCTTCTAGTTGCCTTTGAGTTCCAGACGTTGTTGTTATTGAGTTGTTTCCAAGAGCATCTAGTGAGTTTGAACTGCCAACCTTTTGGTGACCAATCCAGTACTTAACCTACAGTACCACTCCAGGGCTCACTGAAGACACTGGTGGTGATGGTTCTGACTTATAGTGACCCTGCATAGGGTTTCCAAGGCTGTAAATGTTTAGGGGAGCCATAAGCCTCATCTGTCTCCCATTGAACAGCTGGTAGCTTCGAGTTGCTGGCCTTGAGGTTAGCAGATTGACTTGTAACCACTATGCTTACCAGAGCTCCTTACTGAAGGCATTGTTGTTGTTGTTAAGTGCCATTGAGTTGGTTCCAACTCATAGCAACCTTATATAGGATTTCCAAGGAGTGGCTAGTGAGCTTAAACTGCCAACCTTGTGGTTCAAACCAACCTTGCAGTCCAGTGCAATTAATTACCCACAGTGCCTTACCAGGACTCCACCCTACTGAAGACATTGGTGATGGTTATGTGCTGTAGAGTCAGTTCTGACTCATAGCAACCCTGTATAGGGTTTCCAAAGCTATAAAACTTTACAGAAAGCCTTATCTATCTCTCACGGAACAGCTGGTAGTTTCAAACTGCTGACCCTGAGGTTAGCAGCCCTATTCATAACCATTACACTACCATAGCTCCTTACTGAAGACATTAACATGTTCTAATTTAAGAAGTGGAGTTCTGGTGTGGCACTGTAGGTTAATTGACTGGACTGCAAAATTCAAGCTCACTAAACACTCATCAGAAACCCTATACAGGGTTGCTATGAGCAGGAACCGACTCAACGGCACACAACAAAAACAATTTAAGTAGTTAGAAGAGTATCCACTGACTGCAAACTACTGTTTAAATTAATGAATGATTTAAAAAGCACAAAAATAACTAAAGGCCTTCACTTCAGGCAACTCTCCTGTTGAGTCTGAGAACCGAGAGACCTAACAAGCTGAGAGCAGAACAGGTGGTCTGCAGGTATAATTGGTCACGATGTCTGTTGGACAGGAAGGGGTCTTGGAAGGGAGCTGACTGTGGTCAGAATGTTCATGTACTGTCTTAATAAGGCAGAGCTCTTGGCTCACATTGACAATCTCTAGTTATTTGGGGGGAAAACTGTTTTCTAATTAATGGGTAATTTGGTTACTATTTGTTGAGACGGGATTCTGAATGCTTCCATGTAAACTTTCAGTTAATATTAAACCTGTTGGTTTAATTAACTTTATTCATATTTCAGAGAGTTAAATGCTAAAGAAGTGAGTAGCAAAGGCATCTTTAGAGTGTATTGAAAAGAAGTGTTTCTCAAACTTGCCTACAAACTCAATCAAAACAATTTGACTTATCAGCTGTTGTTGTGAAGTGCCATTGAGTCAGTTCCGATCTATATCATATATATGTATCAGTATATATCAGTGTTGTTGTTATTGTGAAGTGCCGTTGAGTCGGTTCCAACCCATAGCTACCCATAGGGGTTCTGAGGAGCAGCTGGTGAGCTTGAACTGCTGACCTTGCAGTTCAAACGGCTTTGGTGCATTAACTCACAGTGCCACACCAGAACTCCATATATCAGTTGTTGTTGTTGTTGTTATGTGTCATGAAGTCAGCTCCAACTCATAGCGACCCTGTACAGGGTTTCCAAGTCTATAAATCTTTACAGGAGCAGAAAGCCTCATCTTTCTCTGGCAGAATAGCTGGTAGTTTCAAACTGCTGACCCTGAGGTTAGCAGCCTGATTTATAACCACTACGCTACCAGAGGTCTTTGTTGTTGTTGTTGTTGTTGTTAGGTGCCATCGAGTCATTACCAACCCGTGATGACCTTATGCACAACAGAACAAAACATTACCCGATCCTGGGCCAATCTCACTACTGTTGCCACGCTTGAGTCCATCGATGTTGCCACTTGACAAATCCATCTTGTTGGGGGACTTCCTCTTTTTCTCTGACCCTCCACCTTACCAAACATGATATCCCTCTCCAGCGACTGATCCCTCCTGACAATATGTTAGAAGCATGAGAGATGAAATTTGGCCAACTTGGCCTGCAAGGAGCACTCTGGCTACACTTCCTCCAAAATGGATCTATTGGTTCTTTTGGCACTTTCAATATTCTTCTCCAACACCAGAACTCAAAGGCATCAATTCTTCTACGGTGTTCCTTATTCACTGTCCAGCTTTCACATGTATATGGGGTTATTGAAAATACCATGGCTTGGGTCAGGTGCACCTTTGTCCTCAAGGTGACATCTTTGCTCTTTAACACTTTAAAAAAGTCTTGTGCAGTAGATTTGCCTAATGCAATGAGTCCTTTGATTTCTTGACTGCTGCTTCCATGAATGTTGATAGTTGATCCAAGAAGAATGAAGTCCTTGACAACCTCAATCTTTTCTCCATTGATAAGAATGCGGTTTATTTAGTATGCCTTTTAAAAAAAATAAAACTTATTCTAAAAGTGGAGCCATTTCTATGATGTTCTATATAGCCATTACATCTGGCAACCATGCTGGTAAGGTCCCTGGGTGGCACAATCAGTTTGGAATTAGCTACTAACTTAAAGGTTGGTGGTTTGAACTCACCCAGTGATGCTGGGTAAGAAAGGCATGTTGGTCTGTCTCAGTGAAGATTACAGTCAAAGGCATTAGAGTTTAAATTCAAAAACCTTTGGTTTGTAGAAAGTTTTGTTCTATAGTGGGCCCTTACTCAATTTTGAATCTCGACATAGGTTCAGATGCAAATTGGAGTTCTTTATGTTACTTCCCCAGTGATTGCTGATTTTTATACCAGCAATGTGCCATTCTTAATCAAGACCAGGGAAAACCCAGGGAGGGGCAGTTTGACCTCAGGAAGGGTGTGGTTGAAAGTAGATTAATTAGTTTGCAGAAATATGCTTACACAAAGAAATAGGGAACTTGCTGAAAGTAGCCAATCAGATACCTGTTACTTAATTTAAGTTAAAGGTTCTGGTACTGTTTTGCAGCCACCTTGTGGCTATGACTCATATAACCATGTAATCAGGTGATCACAGACCAAGGACCAATCATGTATTCTGTTTTAACCTCCAGTTGTGTATGTATCATAATTATGATCTGGATTCCTGGTGTGGCGCTGTAGTGTCAGCACTGGATTTCAAACCACAAGGTGGGCAATTCAAACCCACTAGCTGCTCCTTGGAAACCCTGTACAGGGTTGCAATGAGTCAGAACCAACTCAATGGCAATTAATAACAACAGCAACAATCATGATCTGTTCCTAGATTCTGTAGTCCTGCCTGTGACAGTGATAAATTAACCTACTATCATCTTGTGATGTTTTCCTTCATTCTCTATGATTTATAATAAAAAACTAGGACTGTGAGTCAGTGGACTCCTTTGGCCTCAGGAGTGATGGTTTTGTTCATCTGGATAATTGTGTTTGTCTTGTCTTTGTCCTGAATATCTGAATTTCATGTTAAGTAAGAGACTCTAAGCTCAATAGGAATAAAAGTCAGTTGACTAGTGCAGGTTCTCCTTAATGTAAACCATGTGCGAGAAGGGTTGTAACAGTCTTTCCAGGAACTGGGGAATGAATAAAGGACACATGCAAGTGATTTCATTTATGCAGATTTGGAAGGCAAGCCCTTTATATCCCTTTAAAACCAAGTTTGTGATTATGACACTCTTTCTAAAATAGAACTAGCTTCATTAAGTTAAACAATTTTTTAAATTTTTAAGCAGGATTGCAAATAGAAACACAAAAAATTAAGCACATAACTAAAATTGAATGTTGCTAATAGCAATGGAGCTCTGGTAAGCATAGTGGTTACGAACCGGCCTGCTAACCTCAAGGTTGGCAGTTCGAAACTACCAGCTGTTCTGCAGGAGAAAGATGAGGCTTTCTGCTCCCATAAAGATTTACAGCCTCGGAAACCCTATACAGGGTCGCTATGAGTCGGAACCAACTCTATGGCACATAGCAACAACAATAGCAATGAGGTTAGCTTAGAGTCCAGTCTTATGGCAAAATTTCTGAACTACATCCCTGACAAACAACAAATAAGTGTTACTCACTTGTCATGATTTCCAATAAACTTGGATATCCTGGTGAGATTTTTATTCAGAGCAACTATTTATTCCTTTCCTAATAAATGACTGAATGCTGTTAGCTACTGGATTACAAAGCTCTTGAGGAATGCTATTTCCCTGCAATAAAAGCATACAGTGTAGGGTTTTTGAATGATGCTGCTAAAACAGTTTATATTTTCTTTCACATTAAAGCTTAAAAGGAAAGAGAGGATCTTTCAGAGGATGCAAACAATAATGATAGTTTCTTTTCTAAGATATCTGAATTTTGGTGAAGATAACTTCTTTGCAGATAATTTGTCTTCTCCTATGTAATGACATTTCTCTTTTTAGAGAAGAATTCTTCATGTTGGCCACATAACTTTCTCCACTTTGGGCCTCAGTGCCTGCTGCATTTTTCAAGATTAGAAGTGATGACTTTTAGTTAACCAAAAATCCCAGTGGTAAAGGGATTTTGTTAAGGGTTGTGATCAAAACCTAGCTATCTCATTCTCTACTTATTCTATATTCAGTGTCAGACCCTTGCTGCAAATCTTTGTTACTTTTATGATTGGATAGTTTTCTCATGGGAGATGGGTGTCCATGGAAAGAATTAAATGTGCATTAGCAAGTCTGACCCTTTAGGGTATGTTGCACTAACACTATGAGTTCTTGGATAAAAAACTGTCTGGCTCAGAGCAGGAATTAAGATTTCATATATAGGCCTCAATCTCTCAGGGCATTATAAATCGTTAACACTACCCTACAGGCATGCTCAGGAGGTATGGAATTCCTAATACTTTTATAGGCGTGGGTTCTGATGGGGGTTTTTAATAAATAATCTGTGAGTTAAGTCAGGTGAAGTGCTTTTACATATCTGCTCAAAGTGGTTACATGAAAATGCCGCAGACATATGTTTAGGTTCAATGTGTTTAAGTACTGTAGGTCAGAATCATTTTTGCTGTAAGAGTCACAAAACTAGTAATCATTTACTCTTATTTAAAAATAAATGTTACAGAAAATGTCTGTTGAAATGTTGAATACACTCAGCTGCTAACCGAAATGCTGGAGGTCTGAGTCCACCCAGGAGTGCACAGACAGAAAGGACTGACAATCTACTGTCTGTGCCACTGAAATCCTGCCACTGAAAAGTCTACAGTTCTAGCGCCACACACCTGGGGTCACCATGACTCAGCATTCACTTGACAACAACTAGTAATGTAGCTGTTGTTATTAAGTGCCTTTGAGTAGGTTCTGACACAGCGACCATAGCTATATATGGTTTCTGAGGAACAGTCCGTGGGTTTGAAGCACCTACATTTTGATTAAGGGTCCAGTGTGTATCTTACAGGGCCACACCAGAACTCCACAACTAGTATTAAAAAAAAAATTTTTTAACTTTTTATTTTATGAGTTGGATGAAGGTTTACAGAGCAAGTAGCTTTTTCATGCAGCAATTCATACCCATTTTGTTTCATGTCATTGATTATAATCCCCACAATGTAATATCAAGTATCCCTCTTCTTCCCTGCACTTCCTGTTTCCATTCCTCCTTCTTCCCTAACCTTTCTGAACTTTTTTCTTGGACAAATCCAGCCCTTTTGATATCAAATGGTTGATTATTCTAAGGTGTGGTTACCTCCCATGTATTATTCACCTTATAGAACTGTATATTTTTGGCTGAAAGCTGAGTTATGGCAGTGATTTCAGTTCCAGACCTAAAGCATGATTAATGGCTGTAGTCTCAAGAGTTCCACCAGGCTCTGGCCTAACATTACACTTGATCCTTTTTTCTCATGGTTTTGTGTTTTGTCCCACATTTTCCTCCCACTCTATCTAGGATCTTCTAACGTGATCCATTCAGGGTAGCCAGTGCTAGTGACTTGCATAGCTAGCTGTTCTGGTCTCAGGATTGTGGAGGTTGGTTTGCCTGACGCATTAGTCCACTGTTCTAACTGTTTCGAGGCATCTTCAATTTTCTTTATTTTTTATTTGATTCAGAAGAGGAGAGACCAATACTAGAACCTAGGTGGCAGCTCTTAACGTTTTAAGACCCCAGTCATATGTGAAAGCTTCAAAAAATTGTGGAAAATGGAATTAAAAGATTATGGAATTTTTTAATGAACATTTTGGAAGCCCCCTTATGTAGAGAGGTATCCTCTGTTAGAGCTATAGATATTCATGAGTATAGTCCCATTCTCCTTCTCATACCTGTTCAGCTTATGCGTCTATGTTTCCACTTGCATACTGTTGTTATTGAAGGATCATGTACATAACAGTATTTATCTCTGTCGCCTGTGAATCTTGTACTTCTAGTGTCTTCCTTTGCACTCATCCATTTTTCCTGAGCTCTTTCATTATATATTGCCTTCTCCTTCACCCAAATTAATATGTGTCTACCCTCTAGTATAATGGCAAGCTATGGACAACATTAAGAAGTATGAACACTTAATTGTGCTCATGAGGAATCTATACATGGACACTTAATTGTGCTCATGAGGAATCTATACATGGACCAAGAGGCAGTTATTAGAACAAAACATAGGAACGCTGAATGGTTTAAGTGTGTGACAAGGTTGTATTCTTTCACCATACTTATTCAACCTGTATGCTGAGCAAATAATCTGAGAAGCTGGGTTCTATGAAGAAAAACGTGGCATCAGGATCGGAGGAAGACTCATTAACAACCTGCAATATGCAGATGATACAACCTTGCTTGCTGAAAGTGAAGAGGACTTAAAACATTTACTGATGAAGATCAAAGAGCACAGCCTTCGGTATGGATTACATCTCAATGTCAAGAAAACAAAAAAATCCTCACCACTGGACCAATAAACAACATTCTTATCAATGGAGAAAAGATTGAAGTTGTCAAGGACTTCATTCTTCTTGGATCAACTATCAACACTCATGGAAGCAGCAGTCAAGAAATCAAATGATGTATTGCATTAGGCAAATTTGCTGCACAAGACCTTTTTAAAGTGTTGAAGAGCAAAGATGTCAGCTTGAGGACTAAGGTGCACCTGACCCAAGCCACGGTATTTTCAATAACCTCATATGCATGTGAAAGCTTGACAGTGAATAAGGAAGACCATAGAAGAACTGATGCATTTGAGTTATGGTGTTGGAGGAGAATATTGAAAGTGCCATGGGCTGCCAAAAAACCCAATAGATCCATTTTGAAAGAAGTGCAGCCAGAGTGCTCCTTGGAAGCCCAGAACTTTATCTCTCATCCTTCGAACATATCAGAAAGGATCAGTCACTGGAGAAGGATATCATGTAAGGTGGGGGGTCAGAGAAAAATAGGAAGACCCCCAATGAGATGGATTGGCCAAGTGGCAGCATCTATGAAATCAAGTGTGGCAACAGTTGTGAGGTTGGCCCAGGATGGGTCAGTGTTTCGTTCTGCTGTGCATAAGGTTGCTAGGAGTCAGTACTGACTTGATGGTACCTAACAACAACAACAACAAACCCTCTGGTATATGTAGATCTCCGAGATGTATTGGCACAGTAGCGGTGTAATGGGCTCAAGTGCAGCAATGATTGTAAGGTTGGCCCAAGATCAGGCAGTGTTTCATTCTGTTATGCATGGTGTCTCTGAGTTAGCGCTGTCTTGATGGCACTTAACAACAACACTCTAGTTATTGATTCTTCCTCTCTTCCCCTCCCACCCCTAGTAACCATCAAACAATGTTTCTTTTAGTGTCAAAATCTTTTCTTGACTTTATAATAGTGGCCTCATACAATATCTATCCTTTTGTGACAGATTAATTTCACTCAATATAATGTCCTCAAGCCTCATCCATGTTATGAGGTGTTCTGCAAATTCATTTTTATTCTTTAACATTGGTTATTGAATCAGAGTGTGTACACATTTATCCTTAGATGAGCATTTAGGTTGTTTTCATCTTTTGCTTTTGTGAACATGGGTATGCATATATCTATTCTTGTCATGGCTCTTATTTCTCTAGAATATATACTAGTAGTGGGATTGTTGGATCATATGGAATTTCTATTTCCAACGTTTAAGAAGTTATCACACTATTTTCTGCAATTATTGTACCATTTTACAATCCAACCAGAAATGTATGAAAGTTCCAGTCTCTCCATACCCTTGTCAACATTTGTTGTGGTCTGTTTTTTTAAACTTTGTTATTAAGGTTGGAGTGAGATGATATCTCATTTCTGCTTTGATTTGCATCTTTCAAATGGCATTTACCACCACTTGTCTGTCAGTTTGTCGTACTATTGGGGCTTACATGTCGCTGTGATTTTGGAAGTTATGCCACCAGTATTTTAAACACAAGTAGGGTACACCCATGGTGCACAGGTTTCAGCTGAGCTTCCAGACTAACAAAGACTAGAAGAAGGAGAGACAGACTACTCTAGAATGTTTAGCCACTGAAAACTTTATAAATAGCAGTGGAACAAAGTCAGATAGTATCAGATTATTGAAATATGATGAATTGCACCAGAATATTGTCAGATATAGTGCCAGAAGATGAACCCCTCAGGTTGGAAGGCACTCAAAATACAACTGTGGAAGGTCTGCCTTCTAAAATAGAGTTGAAGATGATGACAAAAATGAAGTAATGTTTTCAGGAGTTTCCTTTGCTAATGAGTCACAACTCAAAATGAGGGGAAACATCCAGTAATAATTGAACAATATAACGTATGAAGTATGAATCTAGGAAAATTTCAAGTTGTCAAAAATGAAATTAAATGCATAAAGATCAATATCCTAGGCATTAATGAACTGAAATGGACTGGTATTGGCCATTTTCAATCTGAAATTATATGGTTTACTATGCCAAGAATGACAAATTGAAAAGGAATGGCATCACATTAATCATGAAAAATAATATCTCAAGATCTATCTTGAAGTATAATGCTGTCTGTGATAGCACACTATCCTTAATAAAGACCAGTTAATACCACCATTATTCAAATTTATGCACCAACCACTAAAGCCATTGTTTAAGAAATTGAAGGTTAAAAATTATCAAACATGCAATCAAGATGTATTGATAATTAATGGCAATTGGAATGCAAAAGATGGGGAAAAAAGAGGAGGCTTTCATGGGAAGCATGGCTTTGATGATAGAAATAATGTTGGAGATTGCATGATAGAATTTTGCAAGACCAATGACTTCTTCATTGCAAAAACCTTTGATAAACAACCAAAAAGACAACAAAACACATGGATCTCACCAGATGGAAAGAAAACACAGAAATCAAATTGACAACATCTGTAAAAAATGATGGCAAAAAAGTCTCTATATCATCAGCCAAAACAAGGCTAAGGGCAGATTGCAGATCACACCATCAATTGCTTATATGAAAGTTCAAGCTGAAGCTGAAGAAAATTAAAACAAGTCTACAAGAGCCAAAATATGAATCTGAACATTGTTATTGTTGTTGTTAGGTACCATCAAGTTGGTGCTGACTAATAGTGACCTTATGCAAAAAGACCCAAACACTGCCTGGTCCTGGGCCAACCTCGCAATCATTGCTACACCTGAGCCCATCACTCCTGCCACTGTGCCAACCCATCTCATTGGGGGTCTTCCTCTTTTTCTCTGACCCTCCACCTTACCATGTTTGGTCCCTCTTGACAATACATCTGAAATATGAGAGACAAAGTCTAGTCATCCTGGCTTCCAAGGAGCAC
>NW_006408523.1:45081332-45105507 GCF_000296735.1 Chrysochloris asiatica
AAGAACACGCTTAGCATTTCTCCAGTTGGAAGTATTGAAGAAGAAGAAAAAAAAAAAAAAAAATTCAAGCCTCAACTTGAAATATTGAAAGATTCTATGGGCAAAATATTGATTGATGCAGAAAGCATCAAAAGAAGATAGAGCGAATACACAGAGTCATTGTACCAAAACTAAATGGTCAGTGTTCAATCATTTCAAGATATAACATATGATCAAGAGCCAATGGTATTGAGGGAGGAAGTCCAAGGTACACTGAAGGCATTGGCAAAGAACAAGGTCCTGTGAGTTGATAGAACACAAATTGATATCTTTCAGTGGAGGCCCTTCCTCACCTATGCCAAGAAATTTGGAAGACAGCTACCTGGCCAACTGATTGGAAGAGATCTATATTTGTACCCTTTCCAAAGAGAGGTGACCCACAGAATGCAGAAATCATTAAACAATATCATTAATATCACATGCTAGTAAGCTTTTGCTGAAGATAATTCAAAAATAGCTGCAACAGTACATTGACAGGGAACTGCCAGAGATTCAAGCTATATTCAGAAGAGGATATGGAATATGAAATATGATTGCTATGGTCAGATGGAGCTTAGCTGAAAACAGAGAATCCCAGAAAGATATTTACCTGTGCTTTTTTGGCTATGAAAGGCTTTTGACTATGTGGATCATTACACGCTGCGGAAAACATGTGAAGAATGAGTATTCTGGAGTCCTTAATTAGGCTCAAGTGGCAATCATTCAAACAGTACAAGAGAACACTGAATGGCTTAAAATGAGGAAAGGTGTGTGTCATGGTTATATTCTTTCACCATACTTATTTAATCTGTATGCTGAGCAATTAATCTGAAAAGATGGATTATATGAAGAAGAAAGTGGCATCAGGATTGTAGGAAAAGTCATTAAAAACCTCTGATATGTTGACAATATAATGTTGACTGCTACTGGCGAAGAGGACTTAAAATATTTACTGCTGAATTTCAAAGACCACACAGCCTACAGTAAGGGTTGCACATCAATGTAAACAAAACAAAAATCCTCACCATTGGACCAATAAATAACATCACTGTAGATGGAGAAAAAGGAACTCTGGTACGTAGTGTTTACGAATAGGGCTACAAACTGCAAGGTTAGTAGTTCGAAACTACCAGCTATTTGGGGGGAGAAAGATGAGGCTTTCTGCTCCCGTAAAGATTTATAGCCTCGGAAACCCTGTACAGGGTCGCTATGAGTCGGAACTGACTCCACGACACATAGCCACCAACCACCACCACCACATGGAAAAAAGATTGAAGTTGTGAAAGACTTCATTTTACTTAAATCCACTATCAACATGGAAACAGCAGTCAAGAAATCAAACAACATAGTGCATTAGGCAAATCTGCTGTACAAGACCTCTTTAAAATGTTCAAGAGCAAAGATGACAGTTTGAGGGCTAAGGTGGGCCTAACCAAAGTCATGGTATTTTCTGTAGTTTCATAAGCATGTGAAGTTTGAACAGTAAATAAGGAAGGTCATAGAAGAATTGATGCATTTGAGTTTGGTCTTGGAAGAGACTGTTAAAGGTACCATGGACTGCCAGCAGAACATACAGCTCTGTGTTGGAGAAGTACAGCCAGAATGCTCCTATTTGACCACGTTCTTACTCATGCAGGTTCTCAAACCCTTTCACATTTTGCAATGTGGTTTAAACACTGTTGTCAGCCAAGTTCTAAAGACAAACCTCTGTTTATAATAAGTAAATTCATGAAGGTCCGTACATGCTTATTACCTGATATATGCAATTGAATGTAGAATAATAGTTTCCTCATGGAAAACAACAGATCATGTCATAGGGAAATTGCATGGAATGATTCTCCTTGGTGGGAATTCTGGAAACTCTGTTTTTGTACATTTAAGATTTATTCTGGGCTTGCAGATCAGTTTCCTTGTTCTATAACTGTGACAAAATAAAAGATGAGGACAAGCTAATCATTTTTTTTGTTGTTGTTGTTGTAAAGTGCTGTTGAGTCAATTCTGATCCATAGCGACCGTGTATAGGAGCAGTTCATGAACTTGAATTGCTGCCTTGCAGTTCAAACAGCTCTACAGGCTGGTGCATTAACCCACAGCGCCACACCAGGACTCATCATATGCATTATAAATTTCAGAGGAAGTCTGTTCCATATTTAATATCTGTATCGCACAGAGGAATCCCTAGGTATGTCTGTTTTTTTGGTTTTGAAATACAGTATTAAAATCCAGGTTTACAACATTGTTGTGATGCATATATGCAACTCATAAAGGGATTACTAAATCAAAGTAAGGAACATTTAGCCCAATCATCTTTGTATCAGGGCAAAATAAAATGTGAGGTCCCAGATCGGAGTGAATCAAGAGTCTGGGAGTAAATCAAGCTATGAGAAGAAATAGGTGAAATGTAATAATGAATACAGTCTCTTAAAGTAACATCCCAAAGTGATTAACAGTCCCCCAAACAGATTGATGATATCTAGAATTGCTTTTTGAAGAACAAGCAAATACTAAAAAGACAGTGTAGTGAGCAATAAGGAACAAAGGTTGATAATTAAAGTTGATTCCAGGAAGCAAGTAATTAGATAAACCAGGCATGCAAGTGTTTGCAGTGTTAAGTGCCATTGAGTTGATTCCCACTCATAACCACCCTACATAGGGTTTCTGAGGAGTGGCTGGTGGGTTTGAACCACCGACTTTGCTGTTCAAATGGACTTTGCTGCCCAGTGCATTCTCCTATAGCACCACACCAGGACTTCAATGAACTTAAAATCTGATTATGTGTCTGTTCTACTTAAAACTATTCACTTGAGTCCCCATGACTTATAAGTAAGACCCATGTAGAACTATTTGAAAATATCAGACATATGTGTCAAAATTTTAAAGGGAAGAATTCAGAATTAGATTTGGGAGGTAGCAGTATGGAGAAGAAAGTTAGGTCCATAAGTCTGTTTGAAAATACTTAAAGAACTCACAAAGAGCAAAGGACAGGGCCATGGAGTAGTATATCAATCCAGAAGTGGTCAAAATGAAATGGTTCAACAAATAATGAAAATGAATAACCTTAGGGGCGGGACACTGAGCTTTTAAAAATAAGAGGGTAACAATGTTTATTGGAATAGAAGTAAAGAGAAGAAATTGAAGAGCTCTCATTGGATTTTGCCTTTGGGAACTCAATATTAATGAAACCACTGATAAAATCATTTCGGTAGAGAAGATGGAGCAGATGACAGATGTGGTGGTTTGCAGGGAATGACAGGTGACGAAGTATCTCGACAGATGTAATACAAAGTTTGCCAATAGGCCACTCCGATGTAAAAAGTTATGTTTTATTCTAAAGGTGCTACGCTGTAGCGTATAATAGTGTGTGTCGTGGAAGTGGACAGCTGGTGCTGGAACCCTGGCTTTGTCACCTATTAGCTGTGTGACCTGGACAAACTTTTAAAATGAAATTGGCTTCAGTTTCATCACCTATAAAATGAAAGTAGTATAATCTATCAGATACGGCAGTTAGGATTAAAATGGTTAGTAAGTGTAAAGCACTTAGACGGATATTAGTAACATCGTAAATCAGTAAGTGTAGACTCATATCTTTAAAAAGTGTAAACTTTGCACTTGACTGTTATCCTAAAGGTTAGCAGTTTGAACTCAACCAGGAGTCCTAGGGTGGTGCTTGTAGGATAAGCACTGGACTGCAAACTACGAGGTTGGTGGTTTAAACCCACCAGCAGCTGCTTGTAAACCCTATATAGGGTCACTAGGCATTGGAACAGACTCAATGGCACTTAACAACAAGTGGAGAAATAGTCTGGCCCTCTGCTACAAGATTCTTATGCAGCCTCTGAAGCATTTCTACTCTGAAACACTAGGACTCACCAGGATTTGGAACTGATAAAAGGAAAATTTACAAAAATAACAAGCGTCCTTTCTGTTGTTCGGTTCCTACTCACAGAGACCATACACACAACACAACAAAATGCTGCCTGGTTCTGTATCATCCTCACAATTGTTACCCTTGAACCCATTGTTGCTGTCACCATGTCAATCCATATCATTGGGGTCTTTCTCTTTTTTCCTGACCCTCCACTTCACAAAGTGTGATGTCCTTCTCCATGGACTGGTCCTTCTTGACAACATATCTGAAGAATGAGAGACTAGCTGTCACCATCTTTGCGTCTAAGGCGCACTCTGGCTGTACTTCTTCCAAGACAGATTTGTTTGCTCTTCATGCAGTTCATGGCACTTTCAATATTCTTCTCCAACACCATCATTCTAATGCATTGATTCTTCTATGGTTTTATTTTATGGTTTTGATTCTTCTATGGTTCTATGGTCAAATTTCACATTGATATGAGGTGATTAAAAACCCCATGGTTTGAGTTAGATACACTTTAGTCCTAAAACTTACATCTTTGCTCATTAACACCTCCAAGAGGTCTTTTGCAGCAGACTTGTTCAATTCAATATGTCATTTATTTTTTGACTGCTGCTTCCATGAGTGTTCATTGTGAATCAAAGTAAAATGAAGATTTTTTTGTTTGTTTGTTTGTTTTTACAACTTCATCCTTTTCTCCATTTATCATGATGCTATTTATTGGTTCAGTTGTGAGGATTTTTGTTCTCTTTTACAATGAGGTGCAATCCATATTGAACACTATAGTCTTTATTGGATCTTTATTAGTAAGTATCTCAAGTCCTTTTCACATGCAGCAAGCAAGGTTGTATCATCCACATACTGCAAGTTGCTACTAAGTCTTCCTTCAATCCTGATGCCATGTTTTTCTTCATGTAATCCAGTTTCTCAGATTATTTTCTTAGCATACAGATTGAATAAATATGGTAAAAGGACACACTTGGCACACACTTTTCCTAATTTTAAACCATTCAGTATCCCCTTGTTCTGCTCTAGAAACTGTTTTTAGGCCTATGTACAGGTTCCTCATGAGCACAATTAAGTGTCCTAGGAGACCTGTTTTTCTCAATGTTAATCATAGTTTGTTATGATCCATATAGTCAAATACCTTTACATAATCAGTAAATTACTAGTAGTCTTTGCTTTCAACCAAGATCCATGTGACCTCCGAAATAATGTTCCCTGATCCATGTCCTCCTCTGAATCCAGCTTAAATTTTTGGCTGTAATTGTACTACTGTAATCATTTTTAAATGATCTTTACCAAAATTTTACTTGCATGTGGTGTTAATGATATTGTTCAATAATTTATGCATTCTGTTGGGTAATCTTTATTTGGAATGAGTACAAATATGATTATCTTTCAGTCAGTTAGTGAGGTGCCTGTCTTCCAAATTTCTTTGCATAGATTAGTAAGCACCTCCAGTGCTGCATCAGTTTATTGAAACATTACAATTTGTATTCCATCAATTTCTGGAGTCTTGCTTTTCACCAAAGCCATCTGTGCATCTTGAACTTCTTCCTTCAATACCACTGATACTTGATCATATGTTAACTCTTGAAATGGTTAAACATTGGCCAATTCTTTTTGGTACAGTAACTCTGTGTATTCTTTCCTCTTTTTTTGATGGCTCCTGCATCATTCAATATTTGGCCCATAGAATTCTTCAATATTGGAACTCAAGACTTGAATTTTTTCTTCAACTGTTTTCAGCTTGAGAAATCCTGGTGTGATCTTTTCTTTGATTTCCTAACTTTCCATATTTCATTATAATACTTTCCTTTGTTTTCTCCAGGGCGCTTTAA
This sequence comes from Chrysochloris asiatica, assembly GCF_000296735.1. Taxonomy (NCBI): domain Eukaryota; kingdom Metazoa; phylum Chordata; class Mammalia; order Afrosoricida; family Chrysochloridae; genus Chrysochloris; species Chrysochloris asiatica. Next base: position 45,087,063 of record NW_006408523.1, read on the forward strand.
AATCTGTTCAGTTCATTTACTTAATCATTTCTTCTAGTCACTTTAGCTTCTCTATGTTCAAGAACAAGTTTCAGAATTTCTTATAACATCCACGTTGGTCTTTTCTTTCTTTCCTGTCTTTTTAAAGATCTGTGCCTTTCTTCACAGATGATGTTCTTGATGTCATCTCATAACTCTTCTGTCCTTTGGTCATTGATGAATAATGCATCAAATTTGTTTTTAAAGTTATCTTTAAATTCAGGGATGTATCAAGATCATTTTTTGGTTCTTGTGAACTCATTTTAATTTTCTCAAACTTCAATCTGAATTTGCATATGGACAATAGATGGTGTGTTCCAAAGTCAGGCCCCAGCCTTCTTTTGGCTGATAATATTGAGCTTCTCCATTGTGTCTTTCCACAGATGTAGTCGATTTGATATCTGTGTATTCCATCTGGTGAGGTTCATGTGTAGAGTTGCTTTTCATGTTGTTGAAGAAATGGTATTTGCAATGAATAAGTACTTTTTTGGTCTTGCAAAATTCTATCCTGTGATCACCAGCATAATTTCTATCACAGACTTGATACTTTACTGACGTGAAACTTTCCAAATACCTATCCTTCCTTTTTGTTTCCAACTTTCACATTCCAATCACCAGTAATTATCAATGCATCTTGACTGCATGTTTGATCAGTTTCAGACTCAAGAAATTGGTGGAATTCTTCAATTTCATCATCGATGACTTTAGTGATTGGTGCATAAATTTAAATAATAGTGGTATTAACCTGTGTTCCATGTAGGTGTGTGGCTCCTACCCTATCAAAAACATTGTGCTTCAAGATAGATCTTGAAATGCTCTTTTTGATGATGAATGCAACACCATTCCTATTAACTTATTATTTCCAGATTAGTAAACCATAAAACTGTCTGATTCAAAATGGCCATACCTGTCCATTTCAGTTCAGTAATGACAAGGATATTGATCTTTATGTGTTCAATTTCACTTTTGACAACTTCCAATATTCCTATGTTGTTGTTGTTGTTAAGTGCCGTCGAGTCGGTTTCGACCCATAGCGACCCTGAATAGGGTTTCCGAGGCTGTAAATCTTTACGGGAGCAGATCGCCTCATCTTTCTCCCGCGGAGCAGCTGGTAATTTCGAACTGCTGACCTTCCGGTTCGCAGCCCGATTCGTAACCACTACGATAGTCATACATTATACATTCCAAGTTCTGATTATTAATAGAAGTTTGCAGCTGCTTCTCCTAATTTTGAGTTGTGCCTCATCAGCAAATGAAGGTCCTGAAAGCTTTGCTTCAACTATGTCATTTGAAAAGGTAGTTCTTCCCCAGTCTTTCAAACAGAAGGGCTCATTTTAAGACACTATATCTGACAGGATTTCAATGGCTAACCATTCAGAAATTGTCTGTCTCTTCCTAGTCCTAGTCTATGTTAGTCTGGAAACTCCATTGAAACCTGTCCACCATTGATGCCCCTGTTGATATTTAAAATATTTTCAGTCTCACAGCAAAACACAAGCCAGGTGAGTAATAGATTAAGTGTTTGTTGTTCTTGATAAATGCCATCAAGTTAGTTCCGATCCTGTATAGGGTTTCCAAGGAGCATCTGGTGAGCTTGGACTGGAGACCTTGTGGTTCAAATCGACTTTGCAGTCCAGTGCATTAGGCCAACAGTGCCACACCAGGACTACAGAAACAGGTGTTAGCAATTAGTTGTTTGACTTAGTTTTTGTGCTGTTAAAACAGAACTACCACAATTGGTGATTTTAGTGAACAAAAATCCCCTCAGAGTTTAAGAGGCTAGATACACTTTAGTCCTAAAACTTACATCTTTGCTCATTAACACTTCAAGGAGGTCTTGCAGCAGACTTGTTCAATTCAATATGTCATTTATTTTTTGACAATATGTCATTTATTTATTTATTTTATATTTTTTAAGTCCAATTTAGGGTGCCAGCTTCAGGGGAAGGCTTCGTTTCTTTGTTGGCTTTGGGGAAGGTCCTTATCACCTTTCAGCTTTGTTCTTCTATTCCTTGGGGATCATCATGTGACCTGATATCTATCTTCCTCATCTGTTTGCTTGCTTCTGTGTTTAATCTGTTCATTTTATATTTCAAAAGTAATCAGTTTAAGGCACACCCTACACTGATACAACCTCATTAACATAACAAAGAAAACTCTTTTCCCAAATGAAATTACATCCATATGGATGGGAGTTAGGATTTAGGACACATATTTGTGAGAATGGGCACAATTTAATCCATAACACAATTGTAGGTACAGCCTGGCATAGTTGGTAGGTTTGGAATTCCTAAAGCCATCTTGTTTGTGCTACTTGAATTTATTCTTGTAAAAACTCTGTCCCACTAGCAGCAGGGATATGATGGCTAAGATGCTCCAACCTTCTGATTTGAAGCAAGTGCTTCAAAGACAGGCACATGATTCAAGCTAGAACAAGTAGAAATTTTCCTAAGTTAAATGGTTGAATTTTCTTTCCTTCCCTTTGAAAGGCTATAAACATGTAAGTTCAGAGCTGCTGGCATACACATATCCTTTGTTATGTGGAAGAAAACCAGATCATAGGCAGCAGTAGGAAATGAAGTCAATATGCAGAAAAAGTGAAGACAAGCGATGAAGGGAGAGAACTATCTAGATATTCAGCTGTTAAGTGCTATTGAGTCACTTCTGACCCATAGTGACCCTGTATAGGGTTTCCAAGGAGCAGCTGCTGAGCTTGCATGCAGTTGTTGTTGTTGAATGCCGTAGAGTCAGTTCCGATCCATAGTGACCCTGTATAGGGTTTCCAAGGAGCCGCTGGTGAGTTTGAAGCACAGACCTTGCAGTTCAAATGGCTTTGCAGTCTGGCGCATTAACCCATAGTGTCATGCATGCAGTAGCACTCAATAAATGTTTAATAGTAACAATTACAGTGCTGAAAATGAATGGTCCAAAACCACTCAGGGATCTGTAAACACCAGAGCTACTTAGAAAATAATAATAAATACAATCAATTAAAAGATATAGTAGACATTAAAGCATTTACTGTATTATTCATTAAGATATAAAACTTTCTAATGTCCTTGGATTTTAATCTGATTTTTACAACATAACAAGAGATTTCCTATTTACCAATTGGTGGTTTCCAAAACCAGAACAAACTGATTCATAGTCCAAAGCTCTGCTGTTGTGGTTAAGTGTCGTCGAATCAGTTCCAATTCATAAACCCTGTATAGGGTTTCCAAGGAGAGGCTGGTGAATTTGAACTGCAGACCTTGTGGTTCAAACTGACCGTGTGGTCAAGTGCTTATCCTACAGCACCACACCAGGACTCCTAGCCCAAGGCTCTAGAATGGATTATATTGTTGTTGGGTGCCTTTGAGCCATTCTCACTTGTGACAGCTACATGGGACAGTTTAGAACTTGCCCACACGATTTTATTAGCTATAATCTTTATGGAGCCAGATTACCAGGACATTCTTACCTGGAGTCACTGGATGGGCTCAAACAGTCAACCTTTCCAGTAGCAGCAAGTGCTTAACCATTATGCCACCAAGACTTGGTAGACAAAGGTATAGTAGAATTAATAATTGCAGATCTACTATTACTCTACCCACCAGAGCTGTATATGGATCAACAGGAGACTGTACTCTGAGTAAGAACAGCTCAGTTTTAAGGGGGGAAATTAAGGGTGATCCCTGATCTCTTCTTTATTTTGCTCCAATGGGTGTATCCAAAACTCCAATCTCCTATCAATTTATTAACCTAATATGGAGCTATAATATTAGAGAATGGAAAAGGCAACAAGGTTGTGAAAACTGCCTCAGATAAATCATGGCCATTCAGATAATTCATACTACAAGAGCAACAGCTGCTGTCTTTAGATGAGCATTCTTCATCTCAGAATTGAATAGAGCACCCCCTTGCCATCAGAAACAAAACAAAAAATATGTGGATTGAGAAGATTCCCTTATCTACTCCTTAAAACACATTCATAAAACTGTAGTTTTAGTTTCATTTGATACAATTTCCTAAATCTCTTATGGATGATACAGTTTCATTATGCAAATGGTTTTGTTAAAGAATTTATTTTATAAAGCAGCCAGAGGCTAAAATTCCCCACTGAGTCTTATTCTTTGGATTTCCAGAGAGACTCTCTTTTCCATGAAATGCCAGGCTATGAAAGACTGTTCTGGCTGTTATTTGCATGAGACAGGGGCTGAATATGAAATAAATGTTCAGTAATCAGTCCAGGGGGAACCAAAATAGCTCTAAACATGTATCAGTTGATCCACAGGACTCACCGTTATCTAGCTGATCACTGAACTTGTAGTCTAAGTGAACAGCCTGTTTTTAGAATGACAAATGGAAGTTTTTTGGGGGGATGGCAATAACAACCATTGTTTTAAACACTCCTACACATGAGCTATTCCTTTGATCTTCTTGCATCCACCTCCCCCAGGAACCAGTTAAATTCCCTTACAGTAAACTTTTACGGGGCTGTATGGCAAGAGACATTACTCAGGCGATAGAACTGTCTTTATGGTTTCAGTGACTGTCTCTTAGCATAGAGAGGTCAGGGAATCATAAAGACAAGTGCCCACAAGGTCAATATGTTGTTAAGTGCCATGAAGTAGGTATCCCCTCCTAGCAACTTGTATAGGGTTTCCTAGGAGCAACCACGTGGTTCAGTGCTTATCCTACAGTGCCACACCAGGACAATATACTGTTTTGTTTTGTTATGTTTTGCTGTTGTTTTTCTTTATATCAGTTACTATGGATTTAGGAGAATTTGCAACCATATATTTGACACAGACCACATTTTATATGCTAAGCACAATAAATCAACTCTTAGGAGCAACTGATTTATTACTCTTTTATGCTAAGCAAACACAATGGGTACCTTGGAAATCTCTTTCATTAAAGTATCATAATAGAGTATTTATGGTGTTCACGTCACTTACGAAGATATACTTCACATTTCTGAATACGAAGTTGCAATGCAAGATAGATATAAGCTTCATGATAAGGAACAATGATTTAAATATAAAAGTTTTAGTTACTGTTGTGGTTTGAATTGTCTTTCCAAAAACCTGCATTGTAAATATTCACCTCTATTTCTAGAATCTAATGTGGGAATGAGTTGTCTTTGCTACGTTAATGAGGCAGGATTAATGTTGGTTGTGCCCATTTCTTTTGAGATATAAAAGAGACTAAACAAACAAGCAAGCAGAAGAACCAGAAACCGGGAAGAGACACGACAAGTCACATGAAGATGTCTCAGGAGCAGAAACTCAGAAGAGACAAGAACTTTCCTTCAGAACTGACAGAGAGAGAGCAAGCTTTCCCCTAAAGCCTCCAAAATTGTGAGAAAATAAATGTCTGTGTGTTGAAGTACTAGATAACTGTTACAGAAACATTAGCTAACTAATGCAGTTCTGATTATAGCATCATGATCAATGAAGATAGAAAGTTAGCAGTATTCAAGCTCGGGCGTGCTGAAGCCTATAGAACACTGAGTCCAGTGGTGTTGAAATGCTTCCTAAAGCTGACTGATATAAGGCATTAAGTCTCTGACACTCAGAAACAAGGTTAAATAGGACTCTATAGGGCAGCTGTCTGAAAAGCCTGGATGGAAGGAACTCAAAGTGTTTCCAACTTATTGATTCCTTTTCTCTTAGGAAAATGACTTTGTAAATGTATGATTTCACACATTAACAGTGTGTCTTCTTTTCATTTTCTTCAATATTTATGACTTTATAAAAATATCACTTGGAATGAGCTTAATTACACTGAAAATTTTGGTTTCTTAAATTTAAAAACTGCTACTATTTCTGAGTGTGGCTATGTGGGTTAATGCGCTGGACTACAAAGTCAGTTTGAACCACAAGGTCGATGGTTCAAGCTCAACAGCCACTCCTCAGAAACCTAATACAGGGTCGTTATGGGTCAGAACTGACTTGATGGCACTTAACAGGAACAGTTACTTCTGGGATGATTTGCCATGTCATATTTGTTTATTGGAGTCCTGGTTGTACTGTGGGTTAATGGACTGCAAGCTCAGTTTTAACTGCAGGGTCAGTGGCTTAAGCTCACCAGCGGCTCCTGGGAAACCTTATTCAGGGTCACTGTAGGTTGGAATCGACTCAACGGCACTTAACAATAACAACAACAATTGGCTTTATTAAAGAGCGCTGGTGGTGCTGTGGGTTAGGTGTTGGGTTGCTAAAGGCAAGACTGATGGTTCAAACTTACCAGTCACTCTGCACAAGAAAGACTAAACTGTTCCTAAAAATTTTGTCACAGGAATCCTATATAGGGTGTCTATGAGTCAGATTGGATTTGATAGCAGTGGGTTTCATTATTTCTTTATCAAGCTGGTTTTCCTGCATCATGCAACAGCAAAGCTCATTTAGTTGAATCGAAATTATTTGCCTCATTTGTATACAATATTTAAAATCATGGAAATATTAGTTTGGTATATAACCTACTCAGTTGTACTTTAATCACAACACAGTGCTTAAACAGAAGAGATGGCTACATTCTGTGGTTTCAAATAATATTTCATATGTGCATCTAAATCATCTTTTTTCCTGTGATTCTTAACATTGATTTTTTACAAGTTAGAGAATGACTGTTTTCTCCCTATTTATCAGTGAAGAAATAGGAATATAAAGATGTTCATGACATATGGAAACCTCTAACTGAGTTGGGCAGTGATTGAGTTTAATCAATTCCTTTGCTTTTTCCACTGGCAAGATCATGTTGGATGGTCTCACAAGTTGGTTACAATTCTTTTCATTATTTTACAGTTGAAACTAGATATATGCATTCACTTGGGACTTTTCAGACACTATAAAGATTTGCAGTTAACAATTAATAATGCATTCCATGTTTCTCAGGCCACACCGAAAAATTGAGTTAAATAGGAACACTGTCACCTGTGTCTTGTCCTCTGGCATGAAGAGACTACCTGCTTCTCTGGCCGTCTCTCCCATATCTCCTGGGAGGATTTCCTGGGAGTATGTCACATAGGCTTATGAATACATGAACACCATTTCCAATTACTGCTCGAGTGACTTGATTTTCCTTCTCTCCTTCATCCTCTATTGTTGTTGTCTGTGAGGAATCCTCTGAATTCCTAACCTCCCACCCAACTTCACCTTACTCTTCAGTGGGAGAATGGGCAGTCTTTGGTAAAGAATGACTCCAAAGAAGCAACAGAGGCACCCAATCCATGTTCAATATGAGCATCATGGTCTTCAGGGGGCTAAGAGCAATGGAATGTGATGCTTGTCTCTCAGGTGGTCCTTCCCACTGGCCTATTTTGGCGATTGTTGTTGAAGTCATGCTGTCACATCCTTTATTACAAAGCCCCTTGTTGTGCCAAAATGGACATGGAGTGCAAAACTCTGAATACTGTTAGTAATGGCAGTACTTAGAGACCTAGTCCTGGTATGGCACTTTAGGATAAGCATTGAACACCAAGGTCTATGGAATTGCAAGGCCAGCAGTTCAAATTCACCAGCTACTCCTCAGAAACCCTATACAGGGCCTCTATGTGTCAGAACTGACTGGAGAGCACTCAACAATAGCAGGGACCAAATGCAAGGGTGTTATCAAAGAAAAAATCTTCTCCCACCACTTTTAAGTTGCATGTTGTTGTTGTTATTATGTGCCATGGAGTTGGTTTTGACCCATAGTGACCCTGTACAGGGCTTCTGAGGCTGTAAATCTTTATGGGAGCAGAAAGCCTCATCTTTCTCCCGTGGAACAGCTGGTAGTTTCGAACTGCTGACCTTGCAGTTCGCAGCCTGACTCGCAACCACTACACTACCAGAGCTCCTTAAACGATGAGTAACTAGGTTCAAATCCTATCTTTCCTATTTACTTGCTGTGTGAATTTGAACACGTTTCTTAAGCTCTCCAGGTTGCACTTACTTTACATACTTATGTGTAAACTGTGAATAAAGACAATAGCTATTTCATTAGTCTGTTTAAGGATTTAATCATTTAAAATACATTGGAACAGAGTGGGACACACTATTATAAGCACACTAAGTGTCAGCTTACTTGGTTATTAGATGCCAGGTCAATGCTGCTTTGCATTTCCAAAGCCTCAAGATGATGTTTATGACAAAGTTCTTTCCTTTTTTTTTTTTTTTTTTTAACTTTTATGGTCCTGTCCTCCAGTGGCTCCTCAGAAACCCTATACAGCATCACTATGAGTCAACAACAAAAACTCTCACCATATTTCCCAGTTTCAGGCAATAATTCTTGATCTGGACTGGAAAGACCATCTGAAGGACAAGGGTCCCTCTGTTTTGCTCTTAGCCCCTGAAGATTGTGACACTGATACCAATTAGGCATTGGGCTCCACTCGCTCTTCCTTGGATTCATTCCTTTCTAAAGACTGCGGATTCTCCCAACAAATAGTCCCTAACTGAAAAGAGCGCAACAGACTACAGACACAGTGGAATTCCAGTCTTAGGCTGAGAACCTTACACCATAAAATAACTTTTAGAAGAACAATGCTTTATAATTGCAATGTTTTACAGGATACATTTTCCTGATAAAAAATTACTATGTGTTAAATAAGACCTAAGGTGGAGGGTCAGAGAAAAAGAGGAAGACCCCCAACGAGATGGATTGGCCAAGTTGCAGCATCGATGGACTAACGAGGCAACACTAATGAGGTTGGCTCAGGATTGGGCAGTGTTTTCCTCTGCTGTGCATAAGGTCTCTATGAATCGATACCGACTCGATGGCACCTAACAACAACAAGAATCCCAGCCAGTTTTATGCCCAAGCTTTGAGGAATCACGTTTCCACTCAGCAGCTACATGTTTGGAGAACGGCAATTTTCTTGACCCGTTTCTCCCTTGTCTAATCTCTGTAGTATTTGTTACACAATTTAGATAAGTCAAGGTAACGTTGAGAAACTTAAAATAACTTATTTATTACAAAAATTGAATAAACTTAGTGAAAGCTCATTCCTGTTACCTAGAGAAATCAACAATATTTTAGATTTGTCTACCTAACAATATTGTAGTGAGGGAAAATTTACTCTCACACTTTAAATCAACAACGTATGAAAGCTAGCATGTGTTATATAACAGTTTGGACTTGTTTTATACTATTATTTTTCTTTTTTCTCATAATACCAGGCCTTGATTCATAAGGATGCTGACATTTAATTACCCTCCAACTGATGATATGGTCAACAGATGTGCTACAATACAGCTCACCACTTAGAGTGATTCCCTAATCATAATATTCAGCAAACACTAGACATTTGCATACTACCCAAATTTGCCCTTGCTCACCTATCATCCTCAGAGCATTTTCTCTTTTGAGTACAATGGCAATCTCGGTACACTTCTATGAATATTTGAATTTACGTGTGGTCTTTTGGGTCACTTGGAGCCTGCTCTTGCATCTTCTAATTTCTCAGTTGCCTCTTCTCCCTGTGCTTGAGCCAAGTCGATCACCTTGCAGTTAACGGAGGGTGTCCTGCATTTTAATAGTGTTGCGCCTTTGCACACACACTCTCTCCATCTGTGGTGCCCTCTGCCTCTCCTTCACCTTCTTTGCCTGGCTTACTTCCACTCATCCATCGAATCTCATTTAAAAGATCATCTTTTCTGGAAAGCTTTTCTGAGTCAGCCAATCTGGACTTAGTACTAATAGTGTGCACTGTTCAGGCTCTACTGCAGACTATCTGACCCTGTGATAGAAACAGCTGCCTTCCTGTCTTCCTCAACAAAAGAGGAACTTCTTGAAGAAAGAAGCTGGATCTTTAACACCTATTTATCTCCAGTGGTATATGGTGTGGTGGAGAGCATAGTGGCTCTAGATGATAAACACTGGACTATGAACTGCAAGGACTGGTGTTTGAGCCCACCAGCTGCTCCATGGGAAAAAGATGAGACTTTTGCTCCCACAAAGATTTACAGCCTCGGAAACCCTATGCAGGCTCACTATGAGTCAGAACTGACTGGACGTCACTTAATAGCAACAATATGGTTTGGTACATAGCAATTGCTCAATAAATGTTTGAAGAAAGTAAAAAAAAAAACTGCTCAGGATTGAACCAACAAATAAGTGAAATGGAATTTTATAATTATAAAATATATAATTATGAAGATTTGAGATAGGAAAAAAAAATTTGGTGAAATACATAGATGTCAATACTAGCGTAGTGGTTAAGAATCGGGCTGCAAACTTCAAGGTCAGCAGTTTGAAACTATCATCTGCTCCGCGGGAGAAAGATGAGGCTTTCTGCTCCCGTAAAGATTTACAGCCTCAGAAACCCTGTACAGGGTCACTATGAGTTGGAACCGACTTCATGGCACATAACCACCACCACCATACATTCTGGGGTACATGGGAATAACCCTGTTGGTGTAGAATTGAATCCGACTCACAGCAGCTATACAAGGCTAAGTGGAACTATTCCATAGGTTCTATCCAAGGTTGTAAACCTTTCTAAAAGCAGACTGCCACATCTTTCTCCCACGGAGCCCTTGGTAGGTTGAAATCGCCATCTGTCAGTTAGAAACAAGCATTCAACTATTGTACCAGCAGAGCTCCTTTGGGAAGAGATGACTGCAACAAAAGGACTTGACTTATTTACTATTTTTTATGATTAATATCTTTGGTTATACTTTTCCTCTCGAAGCTGATGGTAGTACTAACTGACATCAGTAGAGTAATGAAATTTTCTTCCTGTTTTAATCTGCATGAGCATGTATTTATTATATTCACGTGACAGCTGAAGCAATTTGATGTCATGTAAATTAAGTGTCTTACCTGAGGTCATGAAGTCGTATTTATGTGAAGTCAAAATTGAAATACAGACCTTCTGGATCAAACTTAGGCTTTTGCATGAAAACAATAATAATAGCATCTAAGTCCAAAAAATAGCTCTCCTGAGGAGGAACTAGAGAAGTTTGTAAAATGGTGTATAATAGACAAGGCCTGCTACAAAGGCCATAAACTCTGATGTCTCACTACCCAGTATACAACTCTGGGTCCAGCCATATACTGCCGTGTAGTCTAGAAGACAGTTTCTCCAAGCTACAACTGTTTTATCATTCAATTGAAGACAGCAGCACTCACCCTCAGGAATTCTGGTTGCTGCTGTTGTTGTTGTTGTTGTTGTTAAGTGCGGTCCAGTCAGTTCTGACTCATAGCAACCTTACATAGGGATTCCAAGGAGCAGCTGGTAAGCTTGAACCACCGACCTTGTAGTTCAAACTGACCTTGCAGTCCAACACATTAACCCACAGTGCCATACTAGTGGATTATGAGCTGGGCTGCTAACAGCACTGTCAGTAGTTCAAACCTACCAGTTACTTAAGGGGAGAAAAATGAGGCTTTCTTCTCCCACAAGACTTACAGCCTCAAAAACCCTATACAGGACCACTATGGATTGAAACCGACTTGGTGGCACTCAACCACCAACAATACATATCCTCAAGTTCCTATGCAGCTTAAGTGCTTTTTTACTAACTGAAAGGTGGCTGATTCTAACCTACCCAGAGGCACATTGGAAGAAAGGCCTGGTGATTTGCTTTTGAAAGGAAAACCTACAAGCTCTATGTAGGGTAGTTCTACTCTGAAACATGTGTCCTCACTATAAGTGGAGTCAGCTTGAGAAAAACTGGTTAATTTAGTACCTGTCCCAAATAGTGTTGACATGAGGATAAGAAACAACGAATAAACTTCCTGGCCCATTAAATGTTAATTGCATGGAGTTGAATCAACTCATGGCAACCGCGTGTGGTACAGAGAACTGCTCCATAGGGTTTTCTGTTTGTTTTGTTTTTCTGCTAAAATCTTAGTAGAAGCAGATCACCCGTCTTTTTCTTCTGCAGTGGATTCAAACTACCAACATTTAGGCTATCAGTTGGTTGCAAATCATTTGTGCCTCCTGGAAACCTTAGGACGCACTCCAAAAATGCTCATTCTTACCGTAGTTAGTGCATTCATGAGTTTCATGCACAGCTTCCTGGTGCATAAAGAAAGGAACATAGAAGTGGAAATTCATTAAAGGCATATGAGAACTGCTCATGGAAATGAAAATGATCAGTTTCGTCCTAATACATATATATATTTATTATTAGTTTTTTTTAATCCCTCCTGTTGGGTACATGTCACTCTTTGAAGTCCACAAATTTGTACACACAGAAAAGAGAAAAAAAGACTTTCAAATATGTGAATGTTTGATGACACAACAAAGAGAACAAGCAAATATATTACTGTGCATTTATTTCCAGGTACTGTAAGCAAAGTGATAATTATTTGTCATCCTTTGAAGGTGGTCAAGCAGATGAAAACACACTGTAATTTGCACAACTATTGGAAAAATCTTCTACATAGAATGAGGGAGCCTGGATGTTGCAATCCCCTAGATGAATACAATACCCCCTTGTGTTTCAAAAATTGGCAAGTTCAGGGCAGCAAATTCCTGCATACTTGAGGCTGTCTTGTTGATTTCCTTTCAACTCAAACCCAAATCAGGCCAAGCTTCTCCAATGCAGAACAAAATGTGGCAACCAGGAATGAATTTTTCCCCACCCTTCCTTCTCCCCCACCCCCACTCCATGCTTCCCTTCAGACAAATCACCCTGCCCAGATTTCAAAGAATTCCCAGAGAGACATTCTTGCTGTTATATCTCCAGGACTCCAGCCAGCACAAATCAAGAAAATGGTTTCCAGGTGCGGCCCGCCTCCACCCTCCTCCTGCATCACTTTCAAATCTGGTGATTGCTTCAAGCTTAATCTGTAGATGGACGATAGGGGGAACAGGAGGGTAACTTTAAGATTCTAAAGCCCACAGAAAATCATTTTGCTGTTTTCGTTTAGTGGAGTCATGTCTATTCTCCAAAACACATCATGCAACTCAGCATGATTAATTCCATCTCTTTTGATAAGTCTGAGACCCCAAATCACAAGGATCCATTATCTGAACTAGAGAAGGAGCCCTAGAGTGAAGCTTTCAAAAAGGGTCTTCTAATCCAATGCTATTACTATCTCAGAGTCACTAGCTCCATTTTTACACACAGCTATAATTGGTGGAAAAAAATTGTGAACTTTAAAAAATAGTCTTGATTTTGCCAAATTCATGAAATTACAGATAATTATTGATCAACAAAGCACTGAAAGAGAATTTTTGGCAGAACTTTTCTAGGCATGATAATACTCATAGTAGGATAAGAATAATTGAAAGTGATGATGTTTAGAGCAAATACCAGTGGCCTTATTCTTCTTTATTAGTTTTATATGTAGCAATTCCTTCTGTGGCCTTGTTATACCAGAACATTCATAATGTTGGACACATCTGAACCTTTTCCAGCTGATTTTCTTCTATATCCAGCTATAGAATATTCCTTTTCATTGCCAAGTTATAAAAATCTTTAGATTCTATTCTATAACTATATTAACAGGTTTTTTTTTTATTTTTTTCTGTACATATGTTATAAGCATTGTAAAACAATTAACTTTGATAGCCATATGATTATTTATTGCTCACTTTAAGTGAAACTATTTAGTACTCAGAGAAGTGTAACCCATTATCACTAAGCTTGTGCCTTATGAAGGAGAATGCTTCAAATACTAAGGTCAAGGAGTTTGGCTATTTTGTTTCACTCCATCAATACTCAAAATCATACAAATTACAATTTTGTTTTGGAATAAGAACTCTTATACATTTTACTTTCCTTCAGTCCATATATTTCCTATGTTATTTTGTTCCTGTGTTATTCTTGTGTTTTGTTTTGTTTTTCTTGAGAAAAATAACTAATATGCCTTTAAATTTATGTAGAAAAATCCCTGGTGGCACAGGTGCTAACCACAAGGTCAGTAGTCTGAATTCCACCAGCTGCTCTGCAGAGTCTGCTTCTGTAAAAATTTCAGCCTAGGAAACCTAATGGGGCAATTCTACTCTGTCCTATTGGATAATGATGAGTCAGAATCTACTCGATGGCAATAGGTTTGGTGGTGCTGTAGAATAAGCACTGGACTGCTAACTGCAAGGTCGATAGTGCTAACCCACCAGTGACACCTTGAAAACCCTATACAGGGTTGCTATGAATCAGAACTAACTTGATGGCACTTAACAAACATATTAGTAAGACTTGCAGCTCCCAATCAAACAATTTGTTGGGTTTGAATCCATTTTCATAATTCTAAGTATATTCCTTTTGGAACTCTCTGAATGGCTATTTTATTTTGGACTTGATTTCTAGAAATGGCTGATACTTGCCAACATTCATGTTCTCTTTCTCTATGGCACATAGCTATTACATTCCCAGGCTCCTTGCAGACAGAGGACTTTTTGACAGATTTGTGGCTAATGGAACAGGAAGTGGAGCAAATCACAACTCTTCCTGTCTTTCTCCACCCACCAGCAGAGAGGAGAAGAGTAGAGGACTCAGAAGAGTGGGGAGCCACAAAAAGGAGGAATCCTGGGTCTTTGCATAACAGACTGGAAACTCTAACCCTTCACATTGAACCATACTAGAATATGATACTAACATCTTACATTATGCTGAGACAATAAGTTTTCAGGCTGCTTGTTGGAGCAGATAATCTACCTTCCTGATACAGATATTGGTACCTTACAGTGTTTAGTGGTTGTATGTTAGATTATAAGAAGTCCATGTTGAAAACTGGAATTCTATAAAGACCTATTATGTAGTAGAGGCATAAATCTATATTTTAAGATAAATTGAAGAAGACTGTACGCCAACTGAACTTGATTGACATTCTCAGGGAAATAGTTAGAAAGAGTGGAGTGAATGTCTTTGTTAGCTGCTATTGGCTAAGTTAAAACAAGAGGAGGTGAGTTTAGGTAAGACTTGGCTGGTTTGCAAGCTGAAGTGAAAGAAAATGGAATTCAGAACGTTAAAGGCTTGAATGAAAGGAAAAGCTGACTGCTTTCTAGAGTACACACTGCAGGAAGCTAGATTGAAAGAGTCTTCATTAGGATTCAGTTACTACCTTCCCACTCAAGTCTGGTGGCCTCAGGGTTGCCACCATGACATTAAAGAGGAAAAGTGTGATGGAGCAAGAAGCAAATAAATAAAGCTTGTGATTTGTATCTGGGAATCAGTTATGGGTGTGGCTACTGGCATCTGAAGTGACTAATAACAAATAAATCAATAATTTATGTATTTTTAAAGGACTTTTCTTGCAAAAGAAATCACAATCCCCATAGTTCAAGCTATTAAGGCCTTAAAACATTGCTTCTCAACCAGGGGTGATTTTGCCTCCTTTGGGACTTTGGAAAATGACAGAAGATATCTTTGATGGTTAAAACTGAAGGAATGCTACTGGCATCTGGGATAGAAGCCAGGGATGCTGCTAATGTCTTACAATGCACAGGATAGCCTTCTACAATGAAGAATTATCTGACCCAGAATATCAACTGTGCCCAATTGGAAACATTCTAGTCTAAAACAAACTTCAGGTACCAAACTTTCTTGAGGAAGAGTGACAACTGAGATTCCTATGAGGGATAGAATTGGTATACCTACTTAAGTCGTAGCTGTGGAAGATAATTATCAAGTCAAAACATTCCAAAGACAGAATAAGGTGTTTCTTGATGTTGGCATCACCCTGACAGTGTACACAACACCCGTTTCCAGTGAAACCTAACAGACGATAGGCATCACTTCTACCATATTGGAGATTGTCTTGTTGATTTTCTTTCAACTCACACTTGATTGTTTTAATTGGGTTAGGAACAGCAGTATATAATAATTGTCAACATTATTTAAGATATCTAGTGCTGCTATAACAAAAATACCACAAGTGGGTGTGTTGTTGTTGATCCCATCCATCTTAGTAGAAGCTTATGTGTTGTTATAATGTTACACAGGTTTCAAAAGAAAGTCCGAATTATCTGCTTCCAAATATCAGTTAATACAAACACGGCATATCACAATTGTCTAAGTCCCACCCAATCATGGTGATAGCACAAGATTGCACAGCATTTTGTACTGCTGGGCATGGCGTTCCAAAAGTCAGGTGCCTACTTCACAGCAGCTAACAACAATAACATATGCCTGAATTCATTAGTAAGAATATGTTAAAAAGCTCTGATGTTGTCATTATTTTAGGATGATTTGTTCATCTTTGTGTTTTTCTTTTATGCTTTATATTTTTCTCAAATGTCTGTCAATTCTTGGTTTTCCATATGTAATTATGAATGAAAGACTATCAATTGATTCAGTAGTTGGCATGGGTTTCTCGCCCAAATAGGCCTCTTTTCTGAGTGAACAAAAGGGTAATAGATAGGACAAATGCAGCGCTATAGGATCAGCACTGGACTGTGAACCCCAAGATTGGCAGTTCAAACCTACCAGCTGCTCCTTGGAAACCTTATACAAGGTCATTATATGTCAGAACTGACTTAATGGCACTTAACAACAATAATAAAAATAAAACACACAAATCCATTGCCATTGGGTTGATTCTGACCCACAGTGCCACTAAAGGACAGAGAAGAACTGACCCATAGGGTTTCCAAGGTTGTAATCTTTTTCCCAAAGAGCAACTGATTGATTTGAACTGTCAAATTTTTGATAAGCCCTTAAGCACTTTAACTACTGTGCCATCATATCTTCTTTAGATTAATTGATGACTTCTAACTCTACCTATACTTCAGAAAATTGTTTGTCTTAGGAATTCTTAGTATTTCTTTGGGGGGTAGAGGAAAGAACACTTATAACTCAAGGAAAGGGTTGTTGTTGTTATGTGCCTAGAGTTAGTTCTGACTCATAGTGACCCTCTACAGGGTCTCCAAGGCTGTAAATCTTTACGGGAGCAGAAAGCCTCATCTTTCTCCCACGGAACAAGCTGGTAGTTTCGAACTGCTGACTGTGAGGTTAGCAACCCAATTTGTAACCACTACGCTACCAGAGCTCCTTCAAGGAAAGGGAACAAGGGTGAAATTGTATAGCTCTTTCTTGTTTCTAGATACTGTTGTGTTGGTTCTGACTCGTAGCAACCCTATGCACATCAGAATGAAACTCCTCCTAGCCCTGCATTATTCTCACAGTTGTTGTTATGTTTGAGCCTACTGCTGTTATCACTGTGTCAATTCATCACATTTGGAGTATTCCTCTTTTTCACTGACCCTCCAGTTTATCAAGTGTGATGTCCTTCTCCAGGGACTGGTCCATCCTACATGTTCAAATTCAAGAGATGAAATCTCTGCATCCTCACATCTAAGGAAGATTGTAGCTGTATGCCTAAGACAGATATGTTTATTCTTCTGGCATTCCACGTACTTCAATATTCTTCTCCAACAGCACAATTCAAATGCATCAATTCTTCTATGGTCTTCCTTATTCATTGTCCAACTTCTATATACATATGAGGTGATTGAAAATACTATGGGCTGAGTCAGGTATAACTTAGTTCTCAAACTGATATATTTACTCTTGAACTCTTTCAAGAGGTCTTGTTGTTTAGTAGATATGCCTAATGCAGTACAACATTTGATTTATTGACTGCTGCTCCCATGAGCACTGATTGTGAATCCAAGCATAATTAAGTCTTTGACAATCTTTTCTCCATTTATCAGGATGCAATTTATTGGTCCAGTGCTTATGGACTGATTCATTTGGTTCTACTTTATAGTACTGACAGGTTTTATTTTTGTTGAATATAACAGCAAAAATAACATTGGAGTTAAGATTACAGGAACGTATTTTGCTCTGAACCTAATCTCTTTGTGAGTTCTTGGGTGGTGCGAATGGTTAACATGATCGACTGCTAACTGAAAGGTAGGGACTCAAGCCCTCCCAGAGGGATCTTGGAAAGCTGATCTGACAATCTATTTAAGGAAAAAACAGTCATTAAAAATGCTGTGGAACACAATTTTACTCTGACACATATGGCACTCTATGAGTCAGAGTTGACTATGACAACTGTTTGTTTAATCTCTTCATTGCTGTGTGTCACTTTGAACATCACTTTACCTCATTTGTAAAATGAGAAATACCTATTATCCTACCCCATACATGGAGATATTAAAATCTACTCCAGAGGGTTGTTGTGAGAATTAAATGAGATAATGCATGCACTATGACTAAGTAGCTCACTACAATCCACTGCCATAAAACTGATTCCAATGCACAGCAACTTTATGTATGGTTTAGAAAGCCTACTCTTTCTCCCACAGAATGACTGATGGATTTGAACTGCTGACCTTTGTATTATCAGCCCGCTATATAACCCCCTATGCTGCCAGGTTCCTTCATGACTAAGTAAGTATCTGATTTATAATATGTGCCCACCTAACGGTGGCACTGTAGGATCAGCACTGGACTATAAACCACAGGGTCAGCAGTTCAAACCCATCAGATGCTCCTTGGAAACCCTATACAGGGATGCTACTAGTCGGAGCTCTGGTAGCGTAGTGGTTACGAATCGGGCT
>NW_006408523.1:45105935-45111573 GCF_000296735.1 Chrysochloris asiatica
TGTTCAGGATCTCACAAAACTTCAGTAAATGTGTTAGTTGTGCTTAGATCTTTTGTGTTGGCTGGGGTCTTCTTTCAAAATCATGCAGATTGTTGGCAGAATTCAGTTCTGCGTGTTTGTAGGACAGTCATTGTTGTGTTGTCAAGTGCCATCGAGCTGGTTCTGACTCATAGTAACACTGTATAGCATTTTCAAGGAGCAGCTGGTGGATTTGAATTATTGACCTTTTGGTGAGCAGTTCAATGCTTATCTTACAGCTCCATACCTGAAATTCTTGTAGTACAGAGGTCCCTCTTTTAGTTTCAAGAAACTGTCCTCAGGTCCTAGTTACATGGTCCTCTCACAACATGGCAGCTTACTTCTGCCAAGTCAGCAAGACAATCTCTCTCCAATCTCCTATGATAGTCTTTATAAACTAATGTAATCAACTTTGCCATATCACACAACCTACTCAAGGGCATGACCTACTCGTCATGTTCACAGCTCCTGCCCACATAAGGAGAGGGAATTATACAGGGCATATTAACAGAGGGTGGAAATCTTGGGGGTTATTTTAGGATGCTGTCTACCACAAACTCTTGAGCTAGAAAGTAAAAAGGGAGGAAGAGTTTGAAGATGTAGGCGGGTTGGAAAACAATCAATTGAAAACATTCAAGAAATTCAGGGCTCAGAGAGAGAGAAAGATTTGAACAGAAGAAGCCCATATTGGGTAGGATGCAATGATAAGCGAGCTAGAGAATAACTGTTGCTGAAGGGATACTGATAGATAGAATAATGTTTGTACTCATGCCTAATGGTGTTGCTTTTAAATGAATGAATGGATAAGTGACTAAAGGAACAATTTCTGCTCAACATGCACATGCTTACATACCTGTCAAATCACCGTCTTTCCTGTTGTATGATGTCTGAGTCTGGGTTCTATGGAGAAGCAAAATCAGTGAAATTTATATATATATATGTATGGTGGTGGGGAGTCCTGGTGTAGCACTGTGGTTAATGCACCAGACTGCAAAGCTGTTTGAACTTCAAGGTTGGTGGTTCAAACTCACCAGTTGCTCCTTGGAAACCCTATACAGGGTCTCTATGGGTTGGAATCGACTCGACGGCACTTAACAATAACAACATGGTGGTGGTGGTGTTTGTGTTCTGAGTGTGGTTCTGACTTATAGTGACCCTGCATAGGGTTTCCGAGGCTGTAAATCTTTACGGGAGCAGAAAGCCTCATCTTTCTCCCATGGAGCAGCTGGTAGTTTTGAACTGTTGACCTTGAGGTTAGCAGCCCGACTCGTAACTACTATGCTCTCAGAGAAGTTTATATCAAGAAGATGGTACACAATTACAAGAGTGGAAGAGTCCCAAGTCAGGATCAGAAGAATCAAGATCATCAGGCCGATCCAGCAGGTAAAAAGGCAGGCTGCTGGCAGGTAATAGGTTGGCAGGTAATAAACCAAGCCTCTGGCTCAAGTCCAAAGACCTGGAGGTTAGAGAATGAACCAGGTGAAAATCCAGACATAGCAGAAAGCAAACAAACTTTTCCTGAATGGTCAATATATTGGATGCAGGCCATACCCACAAGGAAACATCCTATCAATTGATTGGTTACTCACAGCCAATCATCATAGAGTTACCTACACCTGCTCATAGACACTCATTATAGAGTTAACTACACTGTATTAGATCTCGCCATGGGGATAACCACATCTCAAACTGCCAAACCACTGGGAATCCTGGTGAAGTCAAGTTGACACAAAACATTAACTATCGCATATGGTATACAATTTGTATTTTGTGGAATTGTGTCCATCCAATTCTTCAGTATGGGTGATAGAGTATTGGGACATTATACCTAACCCATGAAAGTGATCAAAATCATTGCTGTTGGTTGACACTGAGTCAATTTCAAGTCATAATGACCTCATGAATCCAGAGCCAAACAGTCTTACAGGATTTTCAAGGCTAAGGTCTTTGGGAGCAGATTCCTAGGCCTGTGTTCTGATGTACTTCTGCATGGGTTTAAAAATCAACCTTTCAGCTAGTAGTCAAATGCTTAAATCTTTGCACCATCCAGGGATCCCGACATTGTAAATATATAATGCATTTCTGAAGGCTGTTATTACTAATGTTGCTGTTAGGCACCATCGAGTCATCTCTGAATCACATTAACTCTATTCACAACAGAAGGAACTACTTGGCCCACACCATCCTGACAACTGTTGATACACTTTGAGTCCATTGCTACTGCCATTGTGTCAACCTACATTGTTGAGGGGTCTTCCTGTTTGTCACCGATCCTCCACTTTACCAAGTAAGATGGCATTCCCCAGGGACTATTCCCTCCTGGTAGCATGTCCAAATTTGAGAGACGAAGCTTCACCATCCAGGCTTCTGGGGAGCATTCTAGCTATACTTCTTTCAATACAGGTTTGTAAGTTCTTCTGGTGGTCCATGATACTTCTAATATTCTTCTCCAACACCATAATTAAAATATATCAATTTTCTATGATTTCCCTTATTGATTGTCCATCAATCACATACATATTTTTGTCGTTGCTGTTAGGTGCCGTCGAGTAGGTACTGACTCATAGTGATCTTATGCACCATAGAGTGAAGCACTGCCCGGTCCTGTGCCAACCTCACAATTGTTGCTACACTTGAGCCCACTCTGGCTGCCACTATATATAATACTAATCACAGGAAAATGTTCCCTGAATCATTCAGACTTATACAGTTCAAGTTATCATGTTTTATTTGATAAAATATTATAAAATTAAAATGAACTATTGTTATTGTGATGCTGTATTATTAAACTAACTTTAGAAGACAACCTCACCATTCTATTAAAGTAATAAAGCATATGTTGTTGTTGTTGTTGTGTGCCATGGAGTCGGTTCCAACTCATAGTGATCCTGAAAGCCTCATCTTTCTCCTGTAGAACAGCTGGTAGTTTCAAACTGCTGACTGTGAGATTAGCAGCCCAATTCATAACTACTACGCTACCAGAGCTCCTTAATAAAGCATATACTATTCTTTTATTCTCATGAGCAACCACACTTTGATATATTAAGTTTAATGCTGTTTTTAAATTCTAACCAGCAAGTACTTGTTGAGAAACTATTATGCTCACAGCACTCTATTAGTTGCTTTAAGGTATCTATAGATAAGATTTGGTTTATGCAAGAAGTGATTTATATTCTAATAGGGCAAACAGACATTAATTCAAGGGATAAATTGCTCATTGCTTTAAACGAGGTATAGATGAAGGCTAAGGCAACTTGAATTTGGGAATTAGTTCTACATATAGAAATCTTGGTTGGTTTCATGACTGAAATGGGATTTAAACTGTGTCTTGGAAGAATATTAAGATGGTAATAGGTAGACATGGATGAAAATGGAATTCTCAGATGTGAAAACAGCTCATGTAGAAGCAGACATGAAACAGTTTGGAATGTTTAGGGGACAACTGAAGTATAACTCATAATGTGGTTTATCAGGAGGAGCAGGGATAACGTTTAATGAAAGTAAAAAACTGGTAGTACAGATGAAGGAAAAATTAGAGTCATCTTGAATATCGGGATGGAGAGGTTGATAGTTCTTCTTTATGCGTTGAAGTGCCATTGAAGTTTTATGAGTCAGGGGGTCACATGAATATTCTTACAAATAGGACTCTGCTGAGTGAGAGTGAAAGAAGACTGGAAGTAGGAAGAAACGTTTGGAGAAAGGCACAAAACACATTCAATAAATATTTGATGACTGTCTATAATTTTCTGATGATGTGTTATCACTGGGAATTTGTTGAGCCAGAGCTAAAGATTGCAAACAAAAGACAAAAATTGCACACTGTCTCTGCATGGGACAATGCTTCACTCATATAGAGAAGAGTCAGAACGAGACCAGCTGGCTCATAGTCACCAGTGCTGCAGGTAAAGGATTTTGTTCCTTGCCCACTGGCAACAGGTATAGAAAGGGGTCAGTCAGCCTTACATGAGAATAGAAAGCTCTCATGTGTTCAGAATAGGAAGAGGGGCTTCCTTGATAAAGAGAAGAAACTAGAAAGTAGAGAGAAGCCCATTTCTCAGCCTTCATTATCAGAGAATGTTTCAGGTTCAAAGCTTCTCATTAAATGGCCTAGATGGGAGGCTCAAGGGCCATGGCAAACTTCCTGGCAGAATTCAAAGCAATAATACGTAGTTCTTACTGTCAAGGTGCCACAAGCTATGCAACCTTCTGCTGATGTCTTGGTGCTTCGTGTCTCTCTGTACAGTTAGAATCATGATGTTGAATCACTGATAAAGCAAGGTAGGAGATAAAGTTAAAATAATGTTAACGGATTTAGAGTCTTGCATGATATTTGAGACACTAGTGAGTTGCTATGAATAAAAGCAATTTTTAGAAGGATAATTCCAGTGCAAGGCAGTAAAATGAATAGGAAGACAGAAAAATTGACAGTTGGGAGATCAATTTGGAGAATACCCCACATGTATTTGTAATTAATTATGTCCTGAATAAGAAGAGAAATAGAGTATTGATGGATGGGGTCTGAGAATGAGGGAAGTGGGACAGGGTTAAGAACGCAGACACAGGGTTTAGCTTTGATAATGAGAAGTCTCTTAGGGTTGAAGACCTTTATATAAACCAGTTTACATAGGAACATTTCAAATATATCCTAGGGAATTCTACAAAATAGTGACCCTGAGTGCAGTTTAAGATAAAGAAATAATATTTAAGTCCACCTAAAGGGATTCCTAGCCAATCATTCTTCAGGGATTGGTCCTTCCTGATAATATGTACAGAGTATGGCAGATGAAATCTCGCCATCCTGGCTGCTGAAGAAGATTATAGCTGTACTTCTTCCAACACAGATTTGCTTGTTCTTCAGGCAGTCCATGGCACTGTTAATGTTTTTCTCGAACACCATAACTCAAATACATCAACTCTTCTAAGGCTTTCCTTATTCATTGTCCAACTTTCACCTGCATATGTTGTTGTTGTTGTTGTTGTTGTTAGGTGCCACTGAGTTGGTTCCAACTCCTAGAACCCTATGAGCAACAGAACAAAACACTTTTTAGTCCTGCAGCAACCTTACAATCTTTGCTATATTTGAACCCATTGCTGCTGCCACTGTGCAGATCCAGCTCATTGGTGGGGTCTTCCTCTTTTTCTCCTACCCTCCACTTTACCAAACAACATGCATATGGAGCTAATGAAATACCATGACTTGGGTCCGGTGCACCTTAGTCCTCAGCTGATATCTTTGCTTCTGAACACCCTGAAGAGGTCTTGAAATATTGAAGGATTCTATGGGCAAAATATTGAAAGATGCAGAAAGCATCAAAAGAAGATGGAGGGAATACACAGTCACTGTACCAAAAAGAAATGGTCAATGTTGAACCATTTCAAGAGGTACCATATGATCAAAAACCAATGATATTGATGGAAGAAGTTTAAGGTGCTTTAAAGGCATTAGCAAAGAACAAGGCATAGGAAATAGCTAGAATATAAATTGAAATCTTCAACACACTGATGCGGCATTGGACGCACTCACACATCTATGCAAAGGAATTTGGAAGACAGCTACCTGGCCAAGTGACTGGGAGAGATCTTTATTTGTGTCCATCCCAAAGATGCAGAAATCTTTGGA
>NW_006408523.1:45112183-45148493 GCF_000296735.1 Chrysochloris asiatica
AGTATGGATTGCATCTCAAGGTAAAGAAAACAAAAATCCTCACTACTGCACCAATAAACAGCATCCATATGAATGGAGAAAAGAAGTTTTTGACAACTTCAAATGCTTCTCCTTTTATCATGATGCTATCTACTGGTCCAGTGGTGAGGAATTTTGTTTTCTTTACATTGAGGTTTTGAGTTGCTAAATATTCACAAGTATTCTGCTTGTCCCTCTTCCTACTCTGTCTTAGTTGGGAAGCTCCACTGAACCCTGTTCACCTTGGGTGTCCCTGCTGATGTTTAAAACACCAGTGGTATAGCCTCCAGCTTCACAGCAACACAAGCCACTAATATACGACAAACTGATTGACAAGTGGTGGACATTATTAGGTACAAGAGTATTAGTAACAGAACAGAAGCCTTTTAAAACTTTTTCTCCTTTTCCTTTAATTACTTTATTTTTAAGAAAGTTACTGAGATTGTGGTAATTAGGTTCACAAATACTAATTACCACAGTATTATAGCTGAAACATTAGAAAATTGACGAACTCATCGACTGTAAAAACACTGGCAGTTATGAAAGACAACAGTGTGTTTGCAGAGCATAGAAACACTACGTGATTCCAAGTGTGATACTAAACCAGGTGACAATCAGAGCTCCGGTTAGAAAGCATTATAGATGTATTGATACATGTAAATTGCTCAAGACAGAGGTTAGGATGAGGGGCCAAGAATCAAAGCAAAGAACTTTTCTATATAAAATTTCAAGGAAAATAGCACTTTAATATCACTATACTTGGCATTTGAAAGAGGGCTTTATGTGTCATTACATTATTTTTTTTTGTAAAGAGACCTGATTATTTCAATTCCTTGTATACCTGCTTTTCTTCGTATTTCATATATGTTACCTATTTCCATAGGTAACTCAGAACAAGCTCTCCAGGACAAAGATACCAAGAAGCACCACCTATTTTGTCACGTTGCGATTATTCCTATGATTTATACCTTTAATTTTACAATAAACCACTATTTTACTTTTAAGTATTGATAGTTACGGTCCTAAAATAGTATTATCAAATACGTTGTTGTTGTTGTTAAGTGCCATCGAGTCAGTTCCTACTTATAGCGACCCTGTACAGGGTTTCTGAGGAGTGGCTGGTGGGCTTGAACCTGACTTTGTGGTCCAGCATTATCCTGCAGAACCACACCAGGACTCCATAACCAGTGTAATAGAAGATCAGATAACATCACAGAATATTAAACTAACCAATTCTTAAAAATACTCATGGCCATGCTCTCAGGGAGAACACTGGAATCCCAGGAGTTTAAGAATCTATTCTGATGAGTAAATTGCTACAGAGCTATCCTGTCATGCCCTACTTTTAGGCATATTATAACAAAATGAAATAAAAATTGAAATGGGATTTAAAGTTAACAAGAGACTTGTGTAGTTCAAATTTGTAATAAATACTAGGCCCAATTACATATGTAAGGAAACATCAAAGAGTTTGTAGAAAGTAGGATTAATAGTAGAATTTTTTTCACACATCTTTGTAGCCTAAAGAGACTTTTTTTTTTCTTTCTTTCTGCAATTTTTGTCATTTCCATTATGGTATAATCATAAATGTACAAATATAGCAAGTCTTCAAAAACTGGGGATGACCATCTGTTCATCGGCAAATCTAAGCATTGGATTTGGCTTAAGTCATCTAAAATCAAGATGATTCTTTTTCAGGTCAAATCCCTGAGGTGAACACAATATTCAAGGCTTAGTTTGGAATTTAAGGTGAATGGTTCATTCAAATTCAAGCAGCAGTATCTGTAGTAAAAATGTTAGCCATATGAAAGGTAAACACAATTCAATTGAAATAGATCTTAATGAATCTGATTATTCTGTCAAACCTTTGAAATTTTCCCTTTTTTCTTTTTGTGTGAATTTGTATTTTTGTGAAGTCTAACAGGGCAGCTATTCATATTTGTTCTTTTTCTAAAGTACACAGTTGCCTTTTCTCGATCACCCAAATCAAATAAGGCAGTTTGAAAATCAACTAAACAAGAAATCCAAACTTACAAAAGTTTAAATACATAAAAACTATGCGAATTGATACGTACGTTTTCTAAAAGCCAGAACTTCTCCTCTTTGAAACTGTTTTTAGTTTTATAAGGTCATAAAGCAGCAATTCCCAGAGATAGGAATATAAGACAATAATTGAAATTGTTTTCTTCTCAGTTTGCCCATTATTCATTGAAAATCTTTGCAATGATCTTATAAAATCATAACATCAGGCTTTGAAAAGCACCCTGAGTGTCTGTCCCACAGTCAGTATAGCCTTTCTCTCCTGCTCTGTATCAGGCTGACCATGTCTGGCAACACAGCACATCTCTTGCTTGGGCACTTAGAATTTCCAACAACAAGAAACATCTCTAAAAGAGAAATTAGAATTTCTCCAAAATGTTAACTCTGGCGCCAGATTGGAAATGTCAAGCGTCAGCCTGTGTTTTAAGTCACAAGCAAAGTCATTGAATTTCAGGTACTGTTCACTGAAAAGTAAAGGTGCTGGAATCTGATTTGAATCTTTTGGTTTTGTGAGTGAAATCTAGAGATAAAGAGAGATGTGTTTAATGTTTAATGTGTAACTAATGTGATGTCTGAATACATTACAGAGCTGAAACTGTCCTGCTGGGCTGTAAGTACCTGACATTATTTAAATGTTTCTTTATTCAAGCCCTGAGGATTCTGATCTCAGGGTTGAATTTCAATAGGACACAGTGCTGCACTGCAAGGAAGAGCCTTCTGAGAAAAATCCAGGAGAAATACATAGAAGTATATAGTTATTGAAAGCTTAAAGAGTGTCTCAGTTACCTACTGATGCCCTAGCAAAATATACTACAAGTATTTAAAGAACAGAACAGACTTGAAAGGCTAGAAATGTATTTTCTCACTGTCTGGAGACTAACTTTAATTCTTGGTCTTGATCTTGCCAGTTTCTTATGTGGACCTCTCCTACTTTGGGGTGACTGGCAGCAATCCCTGTTTTTGTTTTTGTTTGTTTGTTTTAGACAAGTCTTTACATGGTATCTGTTTTCAACATGTATGTGTATCTGCATCTACTCTGTTCTTTTTATAAGATCCATCTTAAAAATGATTGTTTCCAACCTCATTAACATAGCCAGAGGAATCCATATTTCCAGAAAGGGTCATACATGTAGATTTGGGAGTTAGCGTCAATATAACTTATGTTGTTACTGCTAAATGTCGTTAAGTTGGTTCCAATTCACAGCAACCCTGTATAGGTTTTCTGAGGAGCAGCTGGTGGGTTTGAACTGCTGACCTTGTGATTAACAGTCCAGTGCTTATCCTGCCACACGAGGACCCTAATATAACTTACATTGTTGTTATTAAGTGCCATCAAGTTGGTTCTGACTCATAGCAAGCCTGTTTAAGGTTTCCAAGAAAAAGCTGTTGGGTTTAAACATCCAACATTGAAGTTAGCAATCCAGTGCTTATCCTACAGCACCACACCAAGACTTCAATCCATAACAAGGAGCAACATATGTAGGTCTTCTGACAGTGTTTTGCACAAGGAAAATAATTCCAGTTATGGATGGGATATTCTCAACTCGATGGAGATTGGGACTGGGTCATAACCAGGTGTGCACCAGATTTCTGTGTTCTACATAAGGTGCATGTGACTGCAAAACATTCAAGTGCCTTGTCTACATGTTGTCGTTGTTGTTGTCAGGTGCCATCAAGTTGGAACCGACTCATAGCGACCCCATGCACAGCAGAATGAAACAATGTCTGATCCTGGGCCAACCTCACTACTACTGCCACACTTGACGCCATCAATGATGCCATCTGGCTGATCCATCTCGTTAGGGGTCTTCCTCTTTTTCTCTGACCCTCCACCTTATGCAGCATGACATCCTTCTCCAGTGACTGTTTCCTCCAGACAATATGTCCAAAGTATGAGAGACGAAGCTTAGCCATCCTGGCCTACATACTAGGGGAAATTGGGAACCAAAATTAGATACTTTGGGGTTAACAGAAATAACTTCTTAAAGGAATTTCCTGTGTGGGCTAAACAGCCTAAATTTATGATAAGAAGAAATGTTCCATTAGTCTCTAAGCAATAGTTTTTGAGATCTTAATCTGAGACTATAATATCCTATTTTAGGAGACAGAGTTAGGAAGGGATTATGATCCAATGCATGAAGCCCAGAGTTCAAGATAGGACTCATGTTCTTCATAGTAAAAATTCAACATAAATTTAAATCTAGATCTTTGTTTTAGGCTTGTTTTTTGGTTCTGTGGGCAGTCAGAATCCCAAGAATCACTCTGGGTACTTTCAAAGTCAACCTCAGGGAAGTAGAATTAATTTAATAATCTGATAGATCTGATCTGACTTATATGTAGCTACTGGACTACAAGGTCAGTTTGAACCACAAGGTAGATGGTTTAAACTCACCAGTCACTCCTCAGAAACCCTATGCAGGGTCGCTACGAAATGATATTTAACTTAAACAGCACGGAGCACATAGTGGTCACTCAATAATTATTTCCCTAGGAAGGAAAAAAAAAAAAAAAAACTTGGGCAGTGCCTGCAATGGAATAAAGTTGATAAAATTCAGACACTAACCAATTTGTATTAGAATATTATACTGTTCTTGTTGCTACTAAGTGCCGTGAAGTGAGTTCTGACTCACAGCAACTCCATTAGGGTTTCCAAGGCTGTACATTTTTGTGGGAGCAGAAAGTCTCATCTTTCTCCCATGGAGCATCTGGTTCAAAGCCCAGTGCTTCTACAGAGAGTCCTTTGAAAGCAGTCTGATATCAGTATCGTGCACACCTTTCTTAGTGTAAACATGATTTTTACATGTAAGCAGCACCAATTGTCTTACAACTAAAAAAACAACAACAGAAAAGAAGTCCATAGGGATTCAATGTCACAGTTAAGATGAAGCTCAGTAAAGATTTATTACTTTCACCAGCTCTTATTCTACTTTCTAACCCACAGACCTGTTCCCTAAATCCATTGTGGCAGTCAGAGCTTTGATAAATAGATTCTGACAAGTATCATTGTCAAAGCACAAAGCTCCACTTGCCACAACCCAAAGTTCCACTCTAGTCAGCCTGGCCCCATGCAGGGCTAGGCTTCCCCTAACTGATCCTAGTCTCTGAATTTCTGATCCTGGTTTTACTTCCCTCTCTTCTCCTATTGAAATGTTTTGCATCCTTTAAATCTCAGTTTGTATTCTGAATGACTTCTACTCTGATGATCTGATGCCTAACAAAGCACATACTGCTCTCATGTGCTTGATACCTTTGATTCCCAATGGATTTAGGAACTTTCTCTAATATTGTTTAGATCCCTCATAGCACAGAAGTCATGATAAAAACTCAGAAAAATATTGACTGGTTAGTTTCTCTGTAACCGTTAAAATTGACAAGTATAATCTGTATTTTTAATTCTGATAACCTAAAATGAGGATGAGGGATAGTCTATTAGGCTTGGGAGAGGCTTAGAATCTGAAATGTATACTGCTACATTTGTTGAGTTTTCATTTGTATAAAAGTATAAGATAAGGTGTATGACCTCAGATTGCTTATCTGCATATTTATGAAAGTTGAAATCTATGATTCCTAAGTGTTTAGGAACCTCTATAGAACAGTTCTAATCTGTCACCTTGGGTCAGGACCAACTCCATGGCAACTAACAACAATCACTGTAAGAGTCTTTCAAGAGGTGAGGTAGTGGTACCCCAGTGGTTCAATTCTCTCTAACCATGCAGGAGACCTGGGTTCAATTTCCAGCCAGTGAACCTCATGAATAGCTACCCCCCCCCATGGAGCCTTGTGTGTTATAGTTGTTGTTGTGTTGCTGAATAAGTCTCTAGCAATCTGCTTCCCCAAATCAGCCCCTGCAACCCCTATGGATCACAATAGTTCATTCTGCAACTAGTCATAGGAATGGCACAAGCTAGGGTGAGACTTTAGTCCATGTGCATGGAGTCATTCCATGAGTTGGGGTCGACACAACAGCAGCTGACAGTAAAACTGTGTCCATATCTATGAGTATGTGTAGTCACAAGTGTGTCTGTGCAGTGAGTCTGTGGTGACAGTGAAGTGCTCAGCCTGGGTGATTAGATGGGTCTGAAAGAAGGGCTTGTGTTGTCAGTGATACAGCAGGTCTGTATGGGAAGGCATACTAGTAGAGCCCAGGCTGAACTTCAGGGGTAGAATACATAGTAGGGAGAAACTTATAGAGCTAGCATGGAAGAAGTTAGCATTCAGGAAGGGGCAGGATTCAGCAGTAGGCAACAGACAGGTATCTGGCAGGAGGGTGTCTTAAGAAACAACAGGTAGCAGGTACCTACACAGAGACTAGGTGCTCATGGGCAGCATTCCAACTGTGGAATGGATATGGGGGGGGGGGGGGGAAGCTGGGCTGCTTTAGTGAAATGAGAGGAATAAGAAATAAATTGTGAGCCTAAATTCTGAATTTGGCAATAAGGTAAGACCTATAGCACTTCTAAACAGAAGTGGAGACATTTAGCTATTGGTTTTAGATTCCTTATAAATCCTGGGAGACTGGCCTAGATTCTTAATCTGACGAAGGCTGTACCTCTAGGGTTTCAGTGAATTCAACTCTGAAGGTCATGGTAGGCAGGGACAGAGAACCAAGCAGATCGTTCTAATCTATTAGCTGCCTAGAAAAGCAAAATAGATTTGATTTTAGTACTTCCATGCTTCTTTGAGGATGAGTTCATATTTATACAAGATGGACTTTGATGGAGACACTGCTGATTGCACAAGAGATGGAATGTGCTCTGAGGGGGGAGGCAGGTCAGATAATAAAAAGAAATCATAATGCAAGCTTCTTCCTAAATCACAGATTTCTCTTCCAAGGCATATTTTATCCACCAGTCCTGTCTTAACCTGCCATTATCTTTCTCTTTTTTTTCTCTCTCTAAAAACAAAACTAAACACAAAACCTTAATGTGTTCATTCAATTGATTCCTTCTGCAATCTTTATACCTTTTAAAAATGTTTTTCTGTTGCTTTTCTCAATGCTAAAGTGTGTCATTTCCCTGAATCTACAATAAAGAGATAAAATAGTTTTTATCTCTAAAGCTCTTGGAAAATAAAATCATGTGTATTAAATCCCTTACATTCCTGATGCTTGTCTTTCACGCCAAAAATTATTCTCCATTCTAGTTTTTCCTTCGTCTTTGAAATCTTTCTAAAAAATACTCCCCAGTCAAAATGAATGCACGATGCTAGGTCAGAAAACTTCAACTTAATGCCAAAGGTATTATGTGACATGTGTGCATAGTGATTGACTTCTCATATATCATGTAAGAAAATCTGGTTGGAACTGTAGGATAATCTCTGGATTGCTAACTGTAAGATCAGTGGTTCAAACCCACCAGCCACTCCTCAGAAAACCATTACAGGGTAACTATGAGTCAGAACTGACTTGAGGGCACTTAAGAGCAACATATCATGTAGATGTAATGCTTATACATTGTAATTTATTGTGGGGCAAAGGTGACTTTTCAGAGGAGTGGGACTATATATACTTGGAAAGGATGAAGAGGAATTAATTAGAGCCAAAAATGTATACAACAGATTTGAGTTGAGAAAGGTAGGGGCTAGAGGGAATCAGACTGAAAAGTTGAAGCAGGCTAGTGACTTGAGAACTGTTGAAGGCCTTGAAGCAAAAGGACAAAACAATTGCCTAGAAAACTTGCCAGAAGAGTACTTCACTTTACCAAAGGAGTTGAGTTCTTCCGTCAATCAGATGGAGTCTTGTTTCTTTAACAAAATAGGTGTAGGAAAGACAGAGATAGCTTCTTTGTGGACAGGAGGGGTCGGTTTTAAAAAGGCGACTAGATCAAGCTAATTATGTAGAATTTGATGAACTTTGTGACGGTGATGGACATCTCAGAAATGATCATTAATGGCTGAATATTAAACTTAGGTAAAATTCAAGCAGCCCAGTCAGCAAATTAGAACAGTTAATTTAAAATTTGTAATGGGCACCTGATTCTCCCCCATCACACGACTCATACCTAGTACTGTGCCTGGAATATATATATAATGCTCTCAGGGAAAAAAGTAATTACAATAAGCTGGTAGAACCATCGGACTACTGTTCTCTGAGGGTGCGTCTCTAAATCAACTACCATAAAACTATTGTTTACATTTGATGTGCTCCCAGATTTATAAAATATCCTCAGTGAGTCAACTTTTCAGCTACTTGCGTGGGGGAGGTATTTTGACACATACTTATAATGGCACAACTAAATGGGAGAACAGACTCATCCTTTTATAGGATTAAATGCCCCACAGGGACCAAACTGAACATTTTTGGTTTGTATATTTATTGTTTTGGTTTTTAGAGTTGCAACAATCACCATTATCAGGCAGCTGAACATAGTTTTTGGAGGGGGTTCCATTCATAACAGACTTTTGGGGTACCAATAATAATTACTAAATTTCCAGAATACAATCAAAGCTCAGATTTTTTGTTTCATTTTGTTTTTCTGAAACAAATATGGTTTTTGTCTGTGTTACTCTTATAGTCAAGGTCTGTATTAATTGTAGGAGCCCTTCAGAGCACACTCATCTAGTTTTCAAATCTTCACAGTTGAATGACATCTTTACCTTTCTTAAATCAGTTATATCACGTGTATATATAGCTATATAATCTTTAGACAAACAAGTGGTTATTAGACCATTATAGGACACCCACCAAAGCATTTTAAAAATAGCTCCTATTTGAGAGAAAATATCTAATGGGTTATTTAATTACTTTTTTATTCAAACATTCTCTAAAGTTCATAGGCAATGACACCCTGTATTTTAAAGCCCTTATATTTAATATACATCTCTTATTTGTATTACGAATCAGGCTGTGAACCTTAAGGTCAGTGGTTCGAAACTACCAGCCGCTCTGCAGAAGAAAGATGAGGCTTTCTACTCCCGTAAGGATTTACACCCTCGGAAACCCTGTACAGGGTCGCTATAGGTCGGAACCGACTCGATGGCACTTAACAACAACAACAACAATGTGTAAAGTTGCATCTTTCTATCCTCTTATGAAGTTGTCATAAAAAAACAAGGATCAACAGAAAACATATTTACTCCAACCATGTTTTATAGACTCATTCATAAAAATGACATCCATCTTCATTTTCAGTTCTCTTTACTTCAGATATACTGAATTAGAAGCTACATGCTAAAATCTTTTCAGTATATCTGATGTGGAAATGCAGATTCTCAGAGCTGGTAGAACCAAATGTACCAATTTAAATCCACCCAGAGGTGCATAGGAAAGAAAACCTAGCACACTGATTCCAAATGGTCACAGCCCTGAAAATCCAATGGCATACAGTTCTCCTCTGCACACATTGGAACACTGGAAAACAACAGGAAATGGTACAGTATATTGTTATTTCATACCATCATGTAAAATCTTCTATCCTTTAACATGGCACCTAGTACAAAGAGGTACACTATAAATATTTACTAAATAAATTAATGAAAGATATCAACATACATCACGTGACACCTGTAGCCAGGTTTCTAACACTGGCATAAAAGTTTCTTATAGGCAATGTGCTAAGTGTAGTGAATGTTTTGGGTGATTCTCTGTGTGAAGCAGTATTGAGAAAAGGGCAAGTTTGCATGATAAGAACTGATCCTATGGAGGATTTTTCCTGATTTTTTGCTCCACAGAGAATAGCAGTAGACAGGCCACTTCTTATGAGGGGGTTGCAAAAAGTTTGTGGAAAAATGGAATTAAAAATTTTTCCCACAGATTTTTTGAAATCCCCTTGTATATGTAGAGAAGTGGGGCAGAGCTTTATTTGGAAATACATCACCATTTCTATCCTATTAGTTTGCCTTCCTATAAGCACATGGGTAGGTTTATACTATGGGTTGAATTGTGTCCCTACAAAATACGTTGTAAAACCTAACATTTTTGCCTGTAGTTAAGATTCTACTTAGGACTGACTTGTCTTTATTATGTTAATGAGGCAGGATTAGTGTGGGAGTCTTAAATCAAGCTCTTTTGAGATATGTTGTCATTGTTACACGCTACTGACTTGGTTCTGAGCAGAAAACCTCATGTGGCTGAGCTAAAAATTAACACCATGATAAATTCAGAAAAGTTTGAAGTTGTCAAGAATTTCATTTTAGTTGGATCTACAATCATTGTTCATGGAAGTATCAGTCAAGAAACCAAGTAATATATTGCATTGGGTAAATCTTCCGCAGTGCACCTCTTTAAAGTCTTAAACAACATGTATACTGTAGAGTTGACCATGATGATGCATATGGAGAAAGCTTTCAGGACCTTCATCTCCTGATTGGTATAATTCAAAATGAGGAGAAATAGCAGCAAACATCCATTAATAATAGGAACATGGAATGTATAAAGTATGAATCTAGGAAAACTGGAAGTTGTCAAAAATGTAATGGAACACATAAAGATAGATATCCTAGGCATTAGTGAGCCGTGATGAATTGTTACTTGCATTTTGAAACAATCATGTGGTTTAATATGCTGAAATGACAAGTTGAAGAGGAATGGTATCACATTCATTTGAAATCTTTCTTGAAGCACACTGCTGTTTGTGATAGGATAAGACCCATATGCCTACAAAGAAGACCCACAAATACCACTATTATTCAAATTTGTGATCCCAACACAAAAGCCAGAGATTCTGAAGTTGAAGAATTTTATCAATTGCTTAAGTATAAAATTGATCAAACATCCAATCAAGATATATTAATAATAGCTAGTGATTGGAAGGAAAAAGGAAGGATCAGTAGTTGGAAAATATGTCCCTGGTGATAGAAATGATGCTGAAGATCACATGATAGAGTTTTGGAAGACCAGTGACTTATTCATTACAAATACCTTTTTAAAAGCAACTTAAAAAGTGGATGTACACATGGACCTCACCAGGTGGAATACACAAGAATAAAATTAACTACATTTGTGGGGAGAGGTGGTAGAAAAGCTCCATATCATTAGCTAAAAGAAGACCAGGGACCAACTATGGAACAGACCATAAATTGCTGAAGCTGAAGAAAATTAAAACAAGTCCACGAAAATAGGACCTTGAATACATCCCATCTGAATTTAGACACCATCTCAAGAATAGATTTGATGCATTAGACACTAATGACCAAAGACCAGAAAACTTGTACAATGACATAAAAAACATCATAAGGAATAAAGCAAAAGGTCATTAAAAACACAGAATTTTTTTTTTTTTTTTTAATATGAAAGTGGACTCCAGAAGAGACTCTGAAATTTGCTCTCCAGTTTGGAGATGCTAAAGCTACTTCACTGAACATTTTGTAGCCCCACATTAGGTATAAATAAAGTTATAGACAGAAGATGGACTTACAAGCTTTCTATGGTGATATTTCTGGCTATTCCTTTCTCTATCCCTTAAGTGTCTGTTTTACAATGGTATGTGAAGGAGACCTGGTGTGGCACTGTGGGTTAATGTGCCAGACCGCAAAGCCATTTGAACTGCAAGGTAGGCGATTCAAGCTCACCAGCTACTCCTTGGAATATAGGGTTGCTATGAGTTGGAACCGACTCGACAGTACTTCACAACAACACAACAACAACAAATGTAAAGGAAACCAAGATTCAAAAGACAGTCAAACATCTTAACATTCTTTTCCCCCTTTTGCCCATTCCAACCATGTCTCGATCTCTGTATTCCAGAGCCCTGTTGTTCCAAGGTTGTCCTACACCTATGGATGCAGTAGCTCAAAAGAGAGAACAAATCTTTACAGCAAGGATCATTCCCACCCCCTCCATACACAGAGTAGTCAGGGATGGGCAACTTGGGCATTGGCTACCCAAAATGTGGGGAGCTACAAAGGGAAGAAACAACTGGCTTACAATCTTTCAAGACAGAGTCTAGATCCAGGGGGTGCAGAGGAAGGTAGAATCTCAACTGAGTAGTATCCAATCTGTCTGGGTGGGGCTGATGAAAGGAGATGGAGATAGGTCATTTGGGGTACAATAGTGAATAATTGTTACTAGGACTGACTGTGAGAGCTGGAAATGCAAAGTAGACATTTTGTAGCAAAAGGAGGGAAGTGGTCCCTGGGACCATTATGGGAGAAAAGCGGAGTGTGGGAACCTACCCAGAGATACAGTGACGCCAGAGATGGAGGCAGAGATGATGACATGGAGAAAAGGAGCAGCTGGGGACTCTAGACCCAGAGAGGGAGAGGAGCAGTGTGCGGACAACCAGGGGGAAGGCTTGCAGAGTATACCCTTAGGTTGTTTGATGATGCATGGAGGGGATTGTAATCATGGCAATGAAACAATATAGGATAGGATGAATGTAAAGCTATTGTTCCTCCATATAAACTATCACATAATTCACAATGAAACATTTTAAAAACAAAACAAAACAAAAAACACCTATGGACCACAGTGATCCACAACTTGTCACTGAGATGACACAAGACTGGCCAGTGTTTCATTTCAACTCCACAGCAACTTACAAAAAAAAACTGCATATATATAATGTATTGCATATATATTTGACATCTCATTTGGTAGAATAATAATGAGTTTTACTAGTCTCTACCAACCTTGAGCAATCATATAAGAGTGGACGTTTTGTACTTTCTGAAATGATCATATATAAGTGAAAGAATGTAGACGTTCTTTGTTAAATCGTAATATATCGATGAAAACGAATTAATATCCCCCCTCTTGTTATTTTAGGGTGCATGTGTCTCTGTACAATAAGCAGTGAACTGCAAACCACAAGGTTGGTGGTTCAAGTTCACCAGCTGCTCTGTGGGAGAAAGATGGGTCTTTCTGTTCCTGTAAAGATTACAGTCTGTGAAACCCTATCCAGGGTTGCTGTGCATCAGAACCAATTCAATGACATTTAACAACAAAAACAACAGCTTGTTATTTTAGGTTTACTGAAAGTAATATATAGACTTCACGGGTACTATGCTTTATTTAAAAAAAAAACATTCTGAATTCCAAATTAAGTTTTTAAAAAATTATGTCACATATTTCCTTCTACCAAACCACTTTTGGTGCTTAGAGTAGAGTTGTACTTTGGAAAGTAAGACCTAACTTCAGTTGTTAACTCTCATTCAAAGTATCCAAAGTGAGGAGCAGGCGCAAGGATCCATTTGAATACCTTGATCTTCTTGGCTATTTGACTGGGTCAAATCTAATTCTTGACTTAAAAAAAAAAAAATCCTTGTTAGAGATAAGGAAGGACTTGAATTTGCTTTTTAGGCTTGCAGACCTTAAATGCAGAGTAGCACCTTAATGATACCACTTTAAAAAAGTGCATTGGAAACATTGGATGTTGGTAGACTGTTACAGCTGTGAGCTTAAACAAGTCGTGCAAACTCAGTTTCCTCATCTGAAAGATAGGCCTCATTTGAAAAATAATTTCCTAAATAAAATGTTTTAATATAAGAGAAATTAAAAAGTTACTATCTTTTGATTCAAAATTTCCCCTAATTTCCTGAAGCCCCTCTATGAAAAACTATCGAGAAATGCCTCAGCTGAGAGGACATGGGCAGAAAAGTGCCTCAGTCTCCTAGTAACAGCTAGCCCTCCTTCCAGGGGTTTCAAATTAGCAGTGGGACTTTTACTTATTATTTTCCAGTTTGAATTAGCAGGTGTTTCTTTCATGAGGCCCATATGTTCCTTAATGAGCTTTATCCAAAGCACCTACAGTATTGCCTATGGCCACATGGCAACCAGCCTGCTTCCTTATAAGACGTACCTTTTTATTCCAAGGAATGTATGTGGAAAGTGAATTAAAGAACGCATGTGCATCTTGCTGTGTTCATATGTATGCACGTGTGTATGTTGAAAAGAGAGTAAAAAGCAGCAGCGTCTTCTTTGGGCTGGTGTAACATCTGGTCTTGATACCAGCAAACCACTGTGAAGAAGAGCTGTCAGGAGGTCAGAAGTCCAAACTGACCCCAGGCCAAACCCCTGTTGTGAGCATATTTCCCAGCATGTTGTCCCCTGTGTGTGATAGAATCCTGAGAGCAGCTGCCTTTGCCTGGCTAACAGGCAGTAGTTCTACCAGGTGGATTTTTCAAATTAAAAATAACAGTAATTGCAAAGAAAGAAGAGCACCACTCAACACTGACTGCTTTTTTGCTCAATCAGTGTCACTAAGAAGAACCCAGAGGAGGTATGGGTAAGGTGGGACAAGTCTGTGCAGTTCAGAAAATGTGGGGAGGTAGAAAATATCTGGGAACCCACGTAAAACCAGCCAAGATGTGTGGTGGGGATTATTTTTTGTGTAAGTATAGATTCTTGATCTCTGGCCAAATGCAGGTTGCTGAGAAGAAATCATGCAATATTTATAAAGGTAAAGGTCTGCACTTCAGAACATGTGCCTACTCTGCCAGCTTTTACAGCAACAGTATATAATCTAGAGCAGAAAGATCTAGGAGCTATTTACATTTACAAACTTGAAGATGAACTTGTTACCTCTTTTTCTGTTAGTTGCTGTCAAGTTGACTCATGGTGACTCCACATGTGCCCATAGACCTAAAGTTTTCAGGACTGTGATCTAGAAGTAGATCATCCAACCTTACTTCTGAAGTGCTTCTGAGTGGGTTTGAACCACCCATCTTTTGGTTAATAGACCGACCAGAGACTAACCATTTGTGCCACTCAGGAACTCCCTGCTATCTTTACTCATCCTACATTCACCTTTGTTTCAATGTTACCATGGAAACGAAGTATGAGCTCCTTTATTCTATATTTGCCTTATAGTCTCATTTTTATTCAGGGAAACCTTTAGATTGTTGTTAGTTGTCATCGAGTTGGTACCAACTCATAGTGACCCTATGCACAACAGAGCAAAACACTGCCTGGTCCTGGGCCAAACTCACAATTGTTGCCATGCTTGAACCCATTGATGCTGCCACTCAATCCATCTCACGGGGGATCTTCCTCTTTTTTCTCTGACCCTCCACCTTACCAAACATGATATTCTTCTCCAGCAATTGCTCCCTCCTGACAATATGTCCAAAGTATGAGAGACGAAGTTTGGCCATCCTGGCCTCCAAGAAGCCCTCTGGCTCCATTTCTTCCAACACAGTCTGTTGGTTCTTTTGGCAGCCCAATGGCACTTTCAATATTCTGCTCCAACACCATAACTCAAATGCATCAATTCTTCTAAGGTCTTCCATATTCACTGTCCAGCTTTCACATGTATATGAGGTTATTGAAAATACCATGGCTTGGGCCAGATGCACCTTAGTCTTCAAGCTGACATCTTTGCTCTTCAACACTTTAAAAAGGTCTTTGTGCAGCAGATTTGCCTAATACAATAAGTTGCTTGATTTCTTGACTGCTGCTTCCGTGAGTGTTGATGGTTGATCCAAGAAGAATGAACTCCTTGACAATTTCAATCTTCTCTCCGTTGATAAGAATGTTGTTTATTGTTCCAGTGGTGAGGAACATTGAGATGCAATCCATACCAAAGGCTGTGATCTTTAATCTTCATCAGTAAATATTTTAAGTCCTCTTCACTTTCAGCAAGCAAGGTTGTATCATCTGCATATCGCAGGTTGTTAATGAGTCTTCCTCCAATCCTGATGCCACGTTTTTCTTCATATAACCCAGCTTCTCAGATTATTTGCTCAGCCTACAGGTTGAATAAGTACGGTGAACGTATACAACCCTGTCACACACCTTCCTTAATTATAAACCATTCAGTGTTCCCATGTCCGGTCGAAAAAATGCCTCTTGATCCAAGTACAGATTCCTCATGAGCACAATTAAGTGTTCAGTAATACTCGTAATTCACAATGTTGTCCATAGCTTGTCATGAACTGCACAATCAAAAGCCTTTGCATAGTCAATAAAGCACAGGTTAACATCTATCTGATATTCTCTGCTTTCATCCAAGATCCATCGGACATCAGCAATGATATCCCTCATTCCATGTCCTCTTCTGAACCCACCTTGTATCTCTATAAGTTCTCTGTCAATGAATGCTTACAGCCGTTTCTGTATTACCTTTAGTAACACTTTATAGTTTGTTGTTGTTGTTAAGTTCCGATGACTCGATTCCAACCCACAGTGACCCTGTATAGGGTTTCCAAGGAGTGGCTGGTGAGCTTGAACCACTGACCTTGTGATTCAAACAACTTTGCAGTCTGGTGCATTAACCCACAGCACCACACCAGGACTGCCTCTATAGATTAGGTTGTTGTTGTTGTTGTTGTTAAGTG
Organism: Chrysochloris asiatica; assembly: GCF_000296735.1. Classification (NCBI taxonomy): domain Eukaryota; kingdom Metazoa; phylum Chordata; class Mammalia; order Afrosoricida; family Chrysochloridae; genus Chrysochloris; species Chrysochloris asiatica. The sequence goes on from NW_006408523.1 coordinate 45,128,453, forward strand.
CTGTCAAGTCGGATCCGACCCATAGCAGCCCTAGCTCCAGTAAAGATTTATAGCCTCAGAAACCCTGTATAGGGTCACTATGAGTCAGAACCGACTCCACAGCACACAGCCACCATAGATTAGGTTAGGTTTTCCTAAATTGGGATGCTAACCACAAGGTCAGTAGTTTTAACCCACCAGTTGTTCTGTGGGAGGAAGATGAGACTTTGTGCTCCTGTAAAGATTTACAACCTCAGAAACCCTATACAGACTGGGTCACTATGAGTCGGAACCAACTCGATGGCACATAACCACCACCATGAACACCACAATCAGGAAGATTTAAATTCTGTAGTTAATTATGTCTGTTACTTATAAACAAATAAGCCCACTGTCATCAAGTTAACTTCAGTTTATAATCACCCTATACAGAGTGTCTGAGGCTATAAATCTTTAATGGGGCCTCATCTTTCTTCCATGGAGTAGCTGATGGGCTTGGACTGCTGAATATGAGTTGGGTAATTCAGTGCTTATCCTACAAATCCAACAGTCTTCCTCTTTAAGCAATACTGACTATAATATTTACCAAAGTTTGCCAGGAAATGAAACCACAAGTCAGTATCTTAACTTGCATGACTTTCTAAGTGTTCTGGCTGAAATGAGTGGCACTGGACGATTTCAATTACAGAAATAATAAAAAGCAATGTATATTTGCATTTTTTGAAACTTTGTAGTCTAAAATGTGTTTGCTTTAATCATATTGTTGTTGTTGTTAAGTCCCATCACATCGGTTCTGACTCATAACAACCTAGTATAAGGTTTTCAAGGAGTAACTGGTGAGTTTGAACTGCTGACCTTGCAGTTCAAATGAACCTTGCAGTCCAGTGCTTATCCTACAGCATCATACCAGTACGTTTGTCAGTGCAGTCCAGTGTTTATCCTACAACACCACACTAATCACATTTGCACTGCAAAGTTTCTCTAGGACATTTATTTCTAGGAAATGATGCCATCAGAAAGCATCCCATTAGGGGTATTGATTAGCTGCCTTAAAGTCAGTTGAGAATGACATTCAGTGATAGTTACATTGAAACCATGGCTCTCAGTTATGATTATTTAAGACAGATAATTCAAGTTTAGTCTATTATATAAAAATGAAAATAAAAAGATAAATTTTTTCAATGCTGTCTTCTCAAACAATGGTGAAAATGACTCGAACTTCAACCTTGTGATAAATTGACAACATGGCATTAGGGGAAGCCTCGTAACTCTTGACAAGGAAGTAACCACGGTAGCCCACAGTAAAGTCAGATTGATGCTTCTAAGAATAGAGTGGAGGAAGGAGGCGAGGCAAATCATCTCTAATCTGAGACTGTATCCTGCTATTGACCTATTCTCAGAACTTTAACTCCAATGAAAAGCCTGTATGTGAAACAATGCCAGGATATCTCCGGAAAAGTTACCAAATCACAGGGCTCTTGAGAGATCTGTTAAAAATATGTTGCATGTAAGCTCATAGACCATTGACAAGCTGTCTACCAAATTAAATATATATATATATATATCCAAGGAAATGCCTTACTTATCAAACTCAATGGGCTTATCTTCAAAAGTAAAAAAAAAATAATAATACATCCTAGCTTCTTTATGGATAAAAACTTTTAAATCTGGACACTTCTGTTGTTGTTGTTAAGTGCTGTTGGTTGGTTCTGACTCCTAACGACCATGTACAGGGTTTCCACGGATATTTCTAGGGAATGTTTAATGGAAGATTGTAGTAGTTCTCAAACTTTAGCATGAATCAGAATCACAGAAGTATTGTTGAAACACAGACTAGTGGATCTAGATTCAGTAAGTTCAAAACAGTCCAAAAATAAGTATATATAACGACCCGATGGTGATAATGCTGCTGGTCCAGGGAGCACACTAGGGAACCACTGATAACTTTAATTGCTAATTTTATATTCATTTACTCTACAAATATTATTTTGCATTTGCCCAGGACAATGCTAGCTGCTAGAGATACAAAATGAGTAAGTCAGCTTTGCTTTCCAAAGTTCATATTGTGATAGGATCATACAAACCCAGGGAGGAGTAATCACTTTCCTAAAGCATTAACTTAAGAGGCAGAAAAAAACACTCAAGTTAAAAATTTTTAAAGATAATATTCTGTTAGCTTTTGCTATATACATATATTTACTTCCCAAGCTCCAAAGAAATGCTGCAGAAAAGACTAAAATGATAATCAAGTTTTGACTTTACAAACATCCAGAAAAACATAGTACATTTGCAGTTACGGTTATTTTACTGACCAAGGATTTGCTTAACTTCTTTAGTTCATTCAACTTATTCTCCACTAGCCCTCATGACTTATAATTTTCACACAGTGTGGAAAACAAACTCTAAGAGTATGAAAATGAAAGAATTTGACATAGAGCACTCACAAGTGAATTGTTACCACTTGAAAAATCTAAAATGTGATGGTAAGTTAAAAAGTATTGACATAAAACTTTTATCAAACAATTATATCTAAATGAGAAGCTACTGTTTCTCAACATGTCCTCCATCAAGGTCTATCAATTCGAAGGCCGTGTTTCCATCTCTAATACCACATCAAATGGCAATATTGGCATCTCTCTCAAGTAACACAAATTGTGTTCCTTTTCAATGTTTTTTGAGTTTTGGTAACAAAAAGATATCTGGAGGGGCAAGATCAGTGATGTATGGTGAAGGGGTAAGGTTTCCCAACAAAATCTCATAGGACAGTCCTTGATACTCATGAAAAATGAGCAGGTACATTGTTGTAATGAAATATATATATATATATACCTGGCCTTTTTCTCACCAATGCATTTTAAATTTTTCTTATAATGTCTTCATACTTGTCCTGTGTTCTTCAAGAAAATCTATCAATATTACACCTTTCATTGTTGTTAAGTACCGTTGAATCGGTTCCAACTCATATTGACCCATGTATAGGGTTTCCAAGGAGCAGACAGTGGGTTTGAACCACCAGTCTCATCATTAGCAATCCAGTGTTTAACCAAAACATCACACCATGATTCCATTAACCCTTTGGCACCCCCAAAAAACCATTGCCATAACCTTCTGAGCTGACCTCTTTGCCTTGATTTTGGCCCAGCAGATTTCCTTGGGAGCTACTGTTTCAAATGGACTTTTTTTTTGAAGACCACCAAAGAGACTGCCACTGCTTATCTGTCAGTTTGATGTACTGTGGTGGCTTGCATGTTTCTGTGATTATGGAAGGTATGTTGTGGGCATTTTAAATACCAGCAGAGTCTTCCACAGTTGACAGGTCTCAACTGAGCTTTCAGACAAAGGCAAAGTAAGAAGGAGAGAGACTACTTCTGAATATTTAGTCACTGAAAACCATATGAATAGCAATTGAACACTGTCAACACCATAATAGCAAAACATGATAAAACATGATGAAGAGTACTAGAATATTGTCAGATATAGTGCTGGAAGATGAGTCCCTCAGGTTGGAAGGCACTCAAATTGTGACTGGCGAAGAGCTACCTCCTCAGAGTAGAGTTGACTGTGATACTGTGAATAGAGTAAAACCTTTGGGACCTTCATTTGCTGATGGGGCATAACTCAAAATAAAGAAATGCAGATACAAATATCCATTAATAATCAGAACATGCAATGTACAAAGTATGAATGTAAGAAAATAGGAAATTGTCAAAAATGGAATGGAATGGATAAATATCGGTGTCATTAGTGAGCTGAAACGGACTGGTATTGGCCATTTTGCATCTGACAGTCACACTGTTTACTATGCCAGGAATGGCCTACTGAAGAGGAATGGCATTGTATTCATCATCAGAAAGAAAGTATCAAGATCTGTCTTGAATTACAACCCTGTCTGTGATAGGATAATATTCATATGCCTACAAGGAAGACCATTTAAAACACTATTATTCAAATGTATGCACCAATCACTAAAGCCAGTGAAGATGAAATTGAAGAATTCTACCAACTTTTCAGTCTGATATTGATCAAACATGCAATCAAGGTGTGTTGATAATTACTGGAGATTGGAATGCAAAAGTTGGAGATAAAGAGGAAGGATCAGTAGTTGGGAAATAAGGCCTTGGTGATAGAAATGATACAGGACATTGCATAACAAAATTTTTCAAGACCAATGACCTCTTCATTGAAAATACCTTTTTAAAACAAAATAAAAGATGATTATACACTTGGAACTCACTGATTGAATACACAGAAATCAAATAGACTATATCTGTGGAAAGAAATAGGGGTGGGGTGGGGAATCTCCATATAATTAGCCAAAACAAGGCCAGGGGCAGACTGTGGAACAGACTTTTTTTTTTTTTTTTAAGGTTTTTATTGTGGATTGAGTGAAAGTTTACAGGGCGCAACATCAGTTTCACATTCAACCATTCATATAACTTGTTTCATTACATTGATTATAATCCCCTCCATATACCACAGTTAACTGGAACAGACTATTAATTGCTCAAATGCAAGTTCAGACTGAAGCTGAAGAAAAATTTTAAAAAGTCCACGAGAGTCAAGATACGACCTTGAACATTTTCCACCTGAATTTAGAGATCATCTGAAGAACAGATATGATGCATAAGACATTGAGACCAAAGGCAAGGAGAGTTGTGGGATGACATCAAGAACATGATACAGGAAGAAAAAATGTCATTAAGACAACCAAAAAGAAGAAAAAAACCAAAATGGATGTCAGAAGAGACTCTAAAATTTGCTCTTTAGTGTAGAGTTGCTAAAGCAAATCGAAGAAATGAGGAAGTAAAGGAGCTGAGTGGAAACTTTCAAAGGGCAGCTCAAGGTCAAATATTATAATGAAATGTGCAAAGACCTGGAGTTTAAAAACCAAAAGGGGAAGAAAAACTACACTCAGCATTTCTCAAGCTGAGGAAACTGAATATTGCAATAGTGAAGGATTCTATGGGCAAAATATTGAATGATGCAGAAAGTCTCAAAAGAAGATGGAAAGAATACACAGAGTCACTGTACCAAAAGGAAATGATCGGTGTTCAACCATTTCAAGAGGTAGCATATGATCAACAGCGAATGATCCTGAAGGAGAAAGTCCAAGGGACACTGAAGGCATTGCCAAAGAATAAGGCTCCAGGAATTGATGGAATACAAATTGAAATCTTTCAATAAACTGATGAAGGACTCACTCATGTATGCCAAGAAATTTGGAAGACAGTTACCTTGCCAACTTACTGGAAGATATCCATATTTGTGCCCATTCAAAAGAGAGATGACCCAATGGAATGCAGAAATCAACAGACAATATCATTTATGTTGCATGTTCCTAATCTAGAAGCAGTCCTTGTCCTCATACAGGGGCCTTCTCAATGCTTGTCCAGCAGGATTTTTATTATACCTAGGGATAGGCAGGAGCCCTTTTCTGATGCTGTACGATAAGCCCTGGACTGCTAATCACAGGCTGGCAGTACAAACACACCAGCCACTCCTCAGAAACCGTATACATTGTTGCTATGAGTTGACCCAATGACACCTAACAACAAGGGTAGGCACTGTGAATCTCCCATCATTACTTTTCTCAGTGGAAGTCCTACTCTTCTTATTCTCTCCTTCTACCTTTATTTTATATTGGTTGAGTTGTATGTTGGTATGAGCAGGTGAGGAAAGTTTACATAACTTGCTCTTTAGTTCATAAGTTGTCAGACCGCATCAAACCACATACACTCTAGATGTACTGTTTAGCATATCACTCAGAAATCCTGACTTTAACCTAGCAATGGTAATTGGATGAAACTGGATTGTCTCTTTTGATGTAGAGGTGAGTGTGAGAAGATGTGCTTAGTCATTTGAGAGGTATGTGATCTAGAGAAGATGGTCCATGGCCGCTTGAATAGTTATTATTTATCAATAAATAGTGATTGTGTAATCCTTCCTGGTCTAGAAGGTTAAGTATCAGCATGTCCTCTCAACTGCTCCTTTCCATCCACCAGAAGGATGTCAAAGTCAAGGGTGACCATGGGCGTGTTGAAAATGGCATTATTAGAAGATGTTGTTGTTGAGTGCCATCAAGTTGATTCCAACTCACAGCGACCAAGGAACAACTGGTGGGTTTGAACTGCCAACCTTGTGGTTCTCAATCCAGTGTTGATCCTACAGCACCCTACCAGGAGTCCATGAGAGAGTATGAATTCCTGAATTATTACTTGGAAGAAGCCAATGCCCTCTAGACCACGCTCACACTGAATTATTACATAAATTAGAAATATATTTCCATTACTAAAGGAAGTCAGTTAAATTTGAGTGTATCTGTTAGTATTACTTACTTATTTTCCCTATAAGGCTGGTTGGGAGCTCAGAAAAGAGCAGATAAAATAAAACTACTATATTTTTATCCACACATCCCAACTGCAAAATAGATTAAATTGTATGAGTGTGCCCCTTTATGTCACAGTAATCCTAAAGGGTAGATACTATGAGCTCCATTACACAGATGATGAAACAGAGGCTTATAAGAGTAAGTAATGTGCTTACAACGTCCTGGTGTGGCACTGCAGGATAGCACACTGGACCGCAAGGATGCTGGGTCAAACCTACCAGCAGCTCTTCAGAAACATACAGGGCTGCTATGAGTTGGAACCGACTTCATGGCACTTAACAACAACAACAACAAATGTGTTTAAATTTTGGGTAGCAGAATTAAGATTCATACCCAGGTTACTCTAATTTCAGAGCTGTCTTCACTCTACCTTACTGCTAGTATTACTGATGGGGAGAAGAAAAAAAAAAGAGACTGCTACTAAAAATAATTGAAATAAAAAAATTAACCTTCCTGAGCACATATATAAAGGCTAAAACTAGGAACGATGAGGAAGACAGCTAAGACTGAAGTTGAGGAGAGCCTTCTCTAAGGCCAAGGCCTTCCTGAAAGCAAAGAAGGAATACCTTCATCCACCAACTCAACCCTCCAATACAATACCCTCTGGCTAAACGTCTTCATTGGACACAGGACTTAAAAAACTAAATTGGCCAGAAAGATGAATTGACTAATCAAGGCAAACCAGCTGAGAATCCCAACTACTCTACAGAAAACTGTTGGTTCCAAACGTGGTCATTGAAGTATTTCATTTGGCTCATTAGAATGTTGTTGTTAAGTGTCGTCGAGTCATTCCGACCCATAGCGACCCTGTACAGGGTTTCCAAGGCTGTAAATCTTTACAGGAGCAGAAAGACTCATCTTTCTCCTGCAGAGCAGCTGGTAGTTTCGAACTGCTGACCTTGAGGATCACAGCCCGATTCGTAACCACTACGCTACCAGAGCTCATTAGAACAGAATGCTTAATATTCTAATCTGTTCCATATAGGTCCAATTTTGTCTTGCCCATGCAGTTGTCCTTAATTTAGCCCTAGTGTAGTATGGGGATATGAGCCCTGGTAGCTCAGTGATTAAAGCTCTTGACTGCTAACAGAAAGATTAGTGGTTCTAACCCATCAGCTGCTAAGTCAGAGAAAGATGTGATGGTCGGCTTCCACAATGACTTGTTGTCAAGTGCCATTGAGTCATTTCTGACTCAGCAACCCTACATAGGGTTTCCAAGGAGTGGCTGGTGAGTTTGAAACACTGAACTTACGGTCCAAACTGATCTTATAGCCTTGGAAACCGTATAGGTCAGTTCTTTTCCGTCCTACAGAGTCATAGCAATGGGTTTTGGGAGCGTTGTATGAGATTAATTTGAAAGAAACTATGAAGTGTGCTATTAGTCCTATTTTAGATTAATAATGAATTTTGTTGATTATTGTTCAATTAACATAATTTTGTATTTTACATAATATTTATTTAATTAAAAACTTAATAAAATTATTTAATATTTAAAGCCCAGTTGTGTACTCTAAAATGCTTAAAACTATCTCAAAAAAAAAAAAAGAAACAAACAAAGCATTTGGTATCATGTCATGTGCAGAGTTAACTGTAATATAAAGATTGATTTTTCATGGAGCTGAGTGTGAACTTCAAGTTAAAACTTTTTAGATTTCCTCAGAAATCTAAAATGAAAAGGAGATACGGACTTGTGATAAATGCGTCTCCAAAACCTGTTACATGTGACCAAGTTGAAAATTAGCTACTGTGTGCCTTACAGATGTGTCTCATGAGCGCCTTAAAGGGCACATACTGATCTACTAAAGTGAAGTCATAGACTTAAGAAAGGCACTTTGGTTCTTAGGTCAGAGGTTCAATCCTGTTTCGAGTTAACATTTTTTTGACGCCCATTTCCAGTTTGAAAATGTCTATAGGCCAAAGCATTCCTGTCCTTATTCCCAATATATACTATTATGCCCATAATCCAAGTTGAGGCATACAAATATTTGCATGGGCAGTATCCAAACATATTATCCATGTAGGTCTTAGGTATCTGAGTCCAGGTAGAGATCGAACTGTGAAGTGTCTCTGAGGCTTCTTAGCCTCAACATGTCTGGGTTTTGTATCTTTTCCAATTGCACACTGACTTAAATGGATTTTTCCAAATCCCATGACTGGACACAAACCTCCTAGCCCTAATCTTGCCTCACTCCAAGTTCCAGGAGTCATAGTTGAACTAGCTAGTATCCAATCATTTTGGTTGTTGCTCTCGACTTAATTCATGTCCAAGTTCCTTCTGAGGAACTGGGTCTTATCTGAAGTGACTTGAATGTCTGCTTTGCTTTCTTACCAAGACCCTCATCTCATAGAACAGTGGTTTTCAAGCTTGTGTGTATTATTGTTGTTGTTGTTGTTAAGTGCAGTCAATTCAATTCTGCCCCATAACAACCCTGTATAGGGTTTCCAAGGTTGCCCTCAAATAGGTTCCAACTCATAGTGACCCAATGAACAATAGAACAAAACACTGTTAGGTCCTATACCATCTTCACAATTGTATGTGTTAGGCCTTGTGTTTTAACACAGATAACTATGCTCAGACCCAGAGTTGCTGATTCACTTTGAATGTAATTTTCTTTGGAAATAGGGTCTTTGAAGATGTGATCAGTTAACAAAGGTCATACTAGAATGGGTGTTCCCTAAATCCAAAATGCAGAGTATCTTAAGTTCAACGTGAAATTAGTAAAACAGTAGAACAAAGAGCAGCTAGAGGGAAGACTGCCATATGAAGGCAGAGGCAGAGATTGAATGCCAAGTATCACCACTTGTCACCAGAACTAAGAGAACGGCATGGAGTAGATTCTTCTTCAGAGTCCTCAGAAGAAATTAACAGTGATAGCAGTCTGATTCTGGACTCCTAGCCTCTGTAACTGAGACACAATACATTTATGAATGTCAGAAGGGACTCTGAAAATTTTGCTCTCCAACATATAAGCCAACCTGTCTAAGGTCCTTTGTTACTGCAGCCTTAACCCATTGCTGACAAGTTGACCTTATAGAATAGAGTAGAACTTCCCCCATAGAGTTACCAAAGTTGTAATCTTTATGAAGTCCTGGTGTGGCCCTGTGGGTTAATGTGTTGGACTGCAAAGTTGGTTTGAACCACAAAGTCGGTGGTTCAAGCTTGCCAGCCACTCCATGGAAACCCTGTACAGGGTCACTAGGAGTAGGGATCTATTAGATGGCACTTAGAATCAACAATCTTTATGAAAGGGGCACTGATGGATCAGTGGTTAAGCACTTAGCTCTGTGGAAGAAAGAGGTGGCAGTTTGCTTCCATAAAGAATTCAGCCTTGGAAACCCAGTGGGGCGGTTCTACTCTGTCCAATAGAGTCACCTGAATTTGATTTGGGTTTTTGAATGTTTATGAAGTAGACTGCCACATCTTACCTCCATGGAGCAGTTGGTGGGTTAGAAAGCAGCAAGTGCTTTAACCATGGTACCACTAATGTTCTTTACTCTGTCTTAGGAAACTGTTTTTGGGTTGGACCCAAGGATATACAAGCATCCAGGGTGATTTTGATGGTCAATGCTACACATCCAGGGATCACATTTTCAGAACCAGTGTCACCGAGAAAAGGAGCCCTATTATTCTTATTTTAAGTTATCAATGGATTTTTGTTGATTATATTTGCTAGGGCTGCGAACCTCAGATCGAAACTACCAGCTGTTCCATGGGAGAAAGATGAGGCATTCTGTTCCCGTAAAGATTTACAGCCTCAGAAACCCTGTACAGGGTCGCTATGAGTCGGAACCAACTCCACAACACATAACAACAACATATTTGCTCAATTAAAGTAATTCTATATATTTTATAATTTTTACATAATGAAAAAAATTCAGTGTGTAGTCTAAAGTTCTTCTTAAACATAAATCAAAAAAGAAAAGGCTGTAGTATCATGTAATGTGCAGAGTTGGTTGGAATATAAAAATTGATTTTTCATAAACTTCAAATTTTTAAAAAATTTAGACTTCCTCAGAAACTAATAGTGAAGAGGGTATTAGGCTATTAGGCTGTTAACTATAAGGTTGGTGGTTCAAACCCACCAGCCACTCTTTGGAAGAAAGATGAGGCTGTGTCCTCCCAGAATCATTTATAGTCTCAGAAACCCTTAAAGATCAGTTTTACTCTGTCCAACAGAGTTACCATGAGCTGGAATCAAATCAACACCAGTGGATTTTGGTTTGGTCCTGGAGAATGTTAAACAATTTAAATATCTTATGGATAATTTAGAGAGTTCCATTCTGGAAGTTTTAATAATATCTCACCCAGTTTACTTCACTCATATTTTGTCTTTGTTGTTTGCAGAACAATCATGCGGGAAGAGGGGGGGATCGTTGTGGGTATAATAAGGCCTTTTTAAATAGGGATGAAATGAACAATTCTTGATGATAGAAGACCCTGGACTCTAGCCCAGCAAGTTTTGTTCACTATTAGTGCCTGTTATAGAATAAATTGTACCTCTCTCCAAAACATCTGTTGAAATCCTAACCCCTAGACCTGTGGCTATAATTGTTTCAAAATAGAAACTTTTTGTAACGCCAATAAAATTGTACCCTAGTAGGGTAAGTTCCAAATCTAATTCCTTCTGATCTATAAAAAGAATAATTTAGTCCTAGAAATACACACACTTAGGGAATGTGGGAGGAGACAGATAGCATGTTAGGACTTTTAGGAGCTCAAGAATCAAGGAATGTCTAGGACTACTAGTAGTTAGGAAGGAGTCAGCATAATGGAGATTCTGCTTTGGACTTCTGGCCTTTAGAATTGTAAGAAAATAACTGTCTCTTCTTCAAATCTACCTACTTAGGATATTTGTGTTACAGCAGCACCAGGAAACTGAGACAGTGGCCCATAAAAAAACACCATGTGCTGCCACCAATGATATTCTGAAGTCCACAGAGTAAGGTGAACAATATTTAAAAAGTATAACTTGGATAATCAAAGCTGTTTCCATTTGCTTTATACATTGAATAGTGATTAAAGCTTCCTGCAATTATCCTTTCAAAAGATGCCAAATTCCTTGAGATTTGCTAGTGTCCAGGACTGTTGGACAGTGAAAATCCATCTCAGAAATGGATGGTGAGATGTGATAAAAGAGCTGAGGAAATCATCTCAGATACTGACAAATACCTCTCTATTTGATAGCTCTGAAGATAGCAGGAGAACTGCTAGGTACAAAGTCACCTTCCAAGGTCGAGTCTGGAAATCTGAACCAGTCTTCCATTTTCATGGCCATAAATATGGTTCTCTATTCTCCTCTACACACTTTCTTCATTATTCTCCCCAGCCTGCCACTGTGTCCTCAAATCTCTGTTATCAAAATCATGGGCTCTATAGCAGACATTCTTGAAGTTTTGAACAATTGCTGTTGTTGATAATTGTTGTTGAGTTGGTTTCAACACATAGTGACCCAGTGTAAGGTTTGCGAAGGATGGCTGGTCGATTTGAACCACTGACCTTAAGGTTCAAACCAACCTTGTAGTCCAGTGCATTAACCTACAGAGCCATACCAGGACTCCAATCTACAAGTAATCCAGTCTAAAATAGGTATTATTATTGTAGTAATTCTTTAGTGAAAGCTGCCTCCTCAGATAGCATGGTATCCTTGCACAAATGGTGCATAAATGATAGGAATGCACCTCCAGAGGAGGGTACAAGACCATAAGTTAGGATGGTACTATGGTTTTGATGATGCCCAACTGCTAAGGCCAAGGAGCTCTGGTAGCGTAGTGGTTACGAATCGGGCTGCGAACCTTAAGGTCAGCGGTTCGAAACTACCAGCCGCTCCGCGGGAGAAAGATGAGGCTTTCTACTCCCGTAAAGATTTACACCCTCGGAAACCCTGTACAGGGTCGCTATGGGTAGGACCCGACACGGCACTTAACAACAACAACAACAACAACTGCTAAGGCCTAGATAGTTGTTATCCTAACATGGAATGTGTCTCCTGCTGGCTCTCTCATGAGACACATTAGAATCTCTTAGCACCTTCAACTGGGCCTTGAAAGCAGCTGCTTGGACTTACTAAGGTATGAGTACCCTTGCTCATCCACCAAACACCCTTCCAACCTTTCTACCCTTGTAAGTTTACTAGTCAGATCTCCTTGCATTTCTGAATAGGTTCTAGGTTGATAATAACAACAACAAAAGCCATGCTTTCAGTTAACACCTGCAGCCCACAAACACTCTGCCCATAGGAAATGTGGAAGTGCATACCTTGTACTCCTGGGGCACTCTGAACCTTCTCCACCTTGCTTCATTACTTCGCTTTCTTTCCGTTCTTGCCAATTTTACAAATGTTCTAGTGAGGTCTGAGGTTATTCTAAAGAGAAGCATTCATATATTCAAAATCAACGCCAAGCGTTGGAGAAAATCCATCAACTACCTGCAGAATTCCAATTACCCAAGAGGAGGTATGGGTGTCAGTCTTCATCATTTCTCTTCCCAACTCTCATCTCTTCCAGCTTCCAGACATTTTCATACAGACCATGGCATGAGGTGCAGTGGTGACGTAGAAGTTGTTATGGACTGAATTGTGCCCCTCAAAAACATGTGTTATAAATGCTAACCACTATGCTTGTAAGTGTGTTAGTTAGGGTTAATGTGCCAGACTGTAAAGCCATTTGAACTGCAAGGTCGGTGGTTCAAGTTCACCCACTGCTCCTCAGAAACCTTATACAGGGCTGCTGTGGGTCAGAGCCAAATCAATGGGAGTTAACAACAACAACATGCTTGTAGGGAGTTCTGGTATGGTGCTGTAAGAGAAGCACTAGACTACTAACTGAAAGGTTGGCAGTTCAAATTGACCAGCCACTCTTTGGAAACCCTATACATTGTCACTATGAGTCAGAACCCACTTGGCTGCTCTTAACAACAACAGCACACTTGGTGTAATCCCATTTGGAAACAGAGTTTCCTTTGTTCAGTTAATGAGGCCGTTTTCAGTGTAAAATGTGGCTTAAGTCAATCACTTTTAATAGATAAAAAAAAGAATTGGTACAAAAGATAAAAACAAAACCAAAGCCGTTGCCATTGAGTGGATTCTCAATCAGCATACCCTATAAGACAACATGGAATTGCCCACAAGGTTTCCAAGCTTGTAAATCTTTATGGAAGCAGACTGCCACATTCTCCTCCCTCAGAACAGCTGCAAGGTTTAAAACACAGACCTTTTGGTTATGAACTGAGCACTTAAAAGACTACACCACAAGAAAGTATAAATAAGAAAAGAGTGAAGCCACATAGAGATCACCCAAGAATTGAGAAGAGAATCTGAAAGACGTAAGGACTTTTCCTCAGAGCAAACTAGAATACTTTCCCCTAGAGCCAGTACCAATTTGGACTTCTAGATTCCTTAACAGTGAGAAAATTTTCTGACATTTCTGTTAGAGGACTACTAGGTAATTCAGACAGAGGTGGACTGGGATAATCCATTAGCATTCAAACGTGTAGAACAAGTGACGCACATGAGTCATTATATTGGAGAAGAATATTGAAAGGACCATGGACTGCTAGAAGAACAAACAAATTTGTCTTGAAGATATTTATTCACTCTTCCTAGGGGCCTGGAACTAGGGATGTTTCTGTTGATGTCATATGGATCTTGACTAAAAGCAGAGAATACTTGTACTTTGTTGTCTATGCAAAAACTTTTGATTTGGAGATCATGGCAAACTATGGATAACATTGCGAAGAATGGGTATTACAGAACACTTGATTGTGCCATGAGTAACCTGTACATAGACAAACAGGTAGTCATTAAAACAGAACAAGAGGGTACTAAATGGTTTTAAATCAGAAAAGGTGCATGCCAGGGCTGTATTCTTTCACCATGCTTATTCAACCATAGGCTGAGCAAATAATCCGAGTAGCTGGATTATATGAAGAAGAGCATGACATCAGGTTTAGACGAAGAAACATTAACAACCTGTGATATGCAGACGATACAACCTTGCTTGTTGAAAGCAAAGAATAATTATTGATGAAGTTAAAAACTGTAGTCTTTAGTGTGGATTGCACCTCAGTGTAAAAAAAAAAAAAAAAAAAATTCTTACAACTGCACATCATGATAAATGGAGAAAAGATTGAAGTTGTCAGGGGCTTCATTTTGCTTGGATCCAAAACTAACACTCACAGAAACAGCAAGCAAGAAATCAAATGCATTGTATTAGGCAAATCTTCTGCACAAGATCTCTTTAAAGTATTAAGGAGCAAAGACATTAGTTTGAGGACTAAGATGAGCCTGACCCAAGCCAAGGCATTTTCAATGACCTCATATGCTTGTGAAAGTTGAACAATGAATAAGGCAGCTCATACAAGAATAAATGCATTTGAATTATGGCATTGGAGAAAAACATTAAAAGTACCATTGGCTGCCATAAGAACAAGCAAATGTGTCATGGACAAAGTACAACCAGAATGCTTCTTAGAAGCCAGGTTTTGTCTCTCACACTTCAGACATGTTATCAGGAAGGACTAGACCCTGAAGAAGGACATTATACTCAGTAAAGTGGAGGGTCAGCGATAAAAGAGGAAGATGTCCAACGAGATGCTGTAACACAATGGCAGCAGCAATGGGCGCAAATGCAAGAACAGTTGTGAGGACGTCTCAATGCCGGGCAGTGTTATGTTCTATTGTGTAAATTAAGTTGCTGTGAGTGGGATGGAAAATACTATGCTATCTCTGCTATTCATTTTACCTACATCTATCTTCATGTGGCGCTGTGGGTTAATGCGCCAGACTGCAAAGCCGTTTGAACTGCAAGGTCTGTGGTTCAAGCTCACCAGCTGCTCCTTGGAAACCCTATAAAGGGTCGCTATGGGTCGGAATGAACTCGACAGCACTTCACAACAACAAATCTTCACAGTTGATGACAGTGCTGATTTGTGTCTACATTTGTCTTTCTGTAAACAACAAACACCTTGAGGGTAAAAACTATTGTTTGTTCATTGCCAAAGTTTCATTGCTCACCTGGCGCTTATCAGATGTAAGAGCTGGTAACTTGTTGGAGTATTACTATTGTTATTAAAGTGTTAAGAACTGGTAACTTGTGGGAGTATTATTATTATTAATAAAATGCTAAGTACCATTCCAAAAAGTATTAAATCCTCAGAGTTATTTGAGGGAAACACAACATAATCATTCTGTAACTACCAGTATAAAAACTGCACTCTTGTATCAACTACTCAAGTTGAAATTAAAATGGAAACTCTCGCATAAGAATATTGGAAGGAGAAAATTAATGGCTTTGCATTAATGAGTTTCCTGGTTTATTACTAAATAAATTGCTGTTAGTTATAGGAAATATTTTAGAAGACTTTAACTGTTAGATACATTATATTTGGTGCATACTGATGTCATATGAAATAATTTTAAGGGTTTTTTTTTTTTTTTTTTCAAAAGAAAAAGTAAATTAAAGAGCTATAGTGATGCAAACATCTGGCTCTGGCTCTGGTGACCTGATGTTTCTATGATGATGTCATCTGTGTCACAAATAAGTCATGGCCATCATATCAATGCATCTTGTTTAATGGTATGAAGATTTAATTTAAGGCTAATGATGATAACATTGTAGATAAATGAATCATATGCTTTGCATGTTGTTATTGTTGTTATGTGCCATCGAGTCGGTTCAGACCCATAGCGACCCTGTATAGCATGGATGGTTTTATATCAGAGAGTCACAATAGACAGTAAGTTAAAACTCTGTTTTATAAATTTTTAAATAAGTCTTTTCTCTGGTTTAAATTTAGTATTAAATCCTAAAACTTGAACTGTGTTTTTGTTGTAAAGAATTTATTTCAGCCTGATTTAAAGATAAAAATAAGTTGTTGATCGTGTTTCTTTATTTCCTGGTGGTTGGTGGTTATGTGCTGTGGAGTCGATTCCAACTCCTAGCTACCCTGTACAGGGTTTTTGAGGCTATAATTCTTTACGGGAGCAGAAAGCCTCACCTTTATCCTACGGAACAGCTGGTAGTTTCGAACTGCTGACCTTGTAGTTCGCAGCCCGATTCGTAACCACTATGTTACCAGAGCTCCGTATATTTCCTAGCACTGTTAAAAGATTATGTTTACCTATACATGATGATGGAGTCCTGGTGTGGGGCTGTGGGTTAATGCACCAGACTACAAAGCCGTTTGAACTGTAAGGTTGGCGATTCAAGCTCACCAGCTTAGAAACCCTATACAGGGTCGCTATGGGTCAGAACTGACTTGACAACACTTAACAACAACAACATACTGAATCAGCAGAGGTAACATCATATATTACAAATGTGAACAAGAAATTCTGAATTCTAGCCTGGGCTAAGTCCAACAATATGTGAACTTTTCTGTGTATCTCCTCCATACTCAGCAATTTTATACAGAAGTTGGGTAGCAAGATGTCTAAAAATCTTTCAATCTGTCTATGTATCCCTTTATATGTTTATCTGTCCATCTCCCCATCCACTTACCTCCCCTTCCATCCATCTACCCATGCTTCTATTAATCTGCCTGATAATGATTTATCTGTTATCCTGTATTGGCAGTCAAATCTACCAAATGCATTTGTACTAATACTAGAGTGGTGGTGGTGGTGGTGGTGGTGGTGGTGGTGGTGTGTCATGGAGTCAGTTCCGACTCATAGCAATCCTGCATCGGGTTCCTGAATCTGTAATCTTTGCCGG
Source organism: Chrysochloris asiatica (assembly GCF_000296735.1). Classification (NCBI taxonomy): domain Eukaryota; kingdom Metazoa; phylum Chordata; class Mammalia; order Afrosoricida; family Chrysochloridae; genus Chrysochloris; species Chrysochloris asiatica. The sequence goes on from NW_006408523.1 coordinate 45,145,530, forward strand.
AGCAGAAAGCTTCATCTTTCTCCCACAGAACGTCTAGTAGTTTCAAACTGCTACCCTTGAGGTTAACAGGCCGACTCATAACCACTATGCTACCAGATAACATAGAACTTAAAATAATATTCCACATTCCATCAGCTCACTGATAGGCCATCTTTTTCTTAAGCTCTATGGCAGACCAAGACAATCTAACCTTTTCTTCAAGATCCCCTGGAAGACCATTCCAGAACAGATTGTTGATACCTTAAGGATCCTTATATAAACATATGCTTTAGAAAGTACTTAAAGTGGCAAATAATACATCTTTACAAATTAGTTACAGTACAGTTGCAATAGGCACAGTATAAATAAAAATTAATGTCTATAGTACACAAGGATGTTATACTTTGGTGTAAATTAGATCATGAAAGATTAATTTGCATAATAGACTATGACCACTTAAAAAGAATGACAACAAAGCCTAGTGCAAAGGACTTGATCCTAAAAGCTGACACAGACATATGGGGACTAATTTTCTATTAGACTTCATTCCGTAAATCAATATTCAAGGAAGCCTAAAGTTTCTTCAGCTAAAATCAGAATGAACTGCTTTGAGGAATGAGATTCCACACCTTACCAATACTCACCAGCTCCAAGACAGGAAAATATTAATTATTTATCATAGTATCCAAAGACCATATTAAGTGTTTAATTGAAAGTTGTATTATGTTAAATACCATGTGTCAGTACTCAAACTTAAAAACACACACACACACACACACAAAAACCTTCAGTAATCTTGAAATAGCATGTAAATGTTGTTGTTGTTGTTAAGTGCCATTGAGTCAGTTCTGTGTCATAGGCACCCTGTATAGAGGTTCTGAGAAGCAGCTGGTATGTTTGAACTGCCAGTCTTGAGGTTCACAATCCAGTGCTGATCCTATAGCACCATGCCAGGAGTCCCACATGTATATAGCATTGCATATTTAACATTTTATTATATATGTGTGGCACACTGTAGGATCAGCACTGGACAGGTAACTGCAAGGTCAACAGTTCAAAGCCATCAGATGCTATTGGAAACTCTATACAGGGTTGCTATGAGTTGTAACCAATTGACAGCACACACGTACAATGTATGTATGTACATATCTGTACTTGAGTCTGTTCCAATTCATAGAGAACCTAGTTGTTGTTGTTGTTAAGTGCCATCGAGTCGGTTCCGACCCATAGCGACCCTGAGAACCTAGACATGACTATAAAAAATACTGCCCAGTTCTTTGTCATCCCCACAATTGTTATATTTGAGTCCTTTGCTGCTGCCACTGTGTGAATTCATGTCATTGGGGGTCTTCCTCTTTTTTGCTGACCCTCTACTTTACCAAACATGAAGTTCTTCTCCAGGGACTGATCGCTTCTGATAACATGTCCAAAGTTGTTGCTGGTAAGTGCCTTTGAGTCAGTTCCGACCCACAGCGACGCTGTATATGGTTTCCAAGGAGCAACTGGAGAGCTTGAACTGCCGACCTTGCATTTCAAACCGACTTTGCAGTCCAGAGCATTAACCCAGAGCGCCACACCAGGACTAGGACAAAGTCTCACCATAAGGAGCATTCTGGTTGTATTTTTTCCAAGACTGATTTGTTTGTTCTTCTGAAAGTCATATGGTGCTTTTGATATTTTTCTCCAACACCACAATTCAGATTCACAAATTATTTACATATATACATACACACATATTGTTTTAATTGTTTCTGAATCATAGAGACTCTGTACAAGGTTTCCAAGGACTGACTGGTGAGTTTCAACTGCTGACCTTGCAGTTAGAAGTTCAGTGCTTATTCTACAGATCACACCAGGACTCAACATACAATCAACATACATACATATATATGTACGTTACAATAGAAAAAGCAGTGGCTTCATACAATAAACACTGGACTGCAAATTACAAGGTCCGTGGTTTAAGCCAGACAACAACGCACACTACAATAACATATATGTATAATGCACTGCCATCCAGTCAATTCTGACTCATAGAGACCCTATTTAGGGTTTCTGAGACTGTAAATCTTTAAGGGAACAGAAAGTCTTCTCTTTTTCCATCATTTTAGGTAGTGGATTCAAACTGTTAAACTTGTAATCAGCAGTGGCTCTCTGTCTCTCTGTCTCTCTGTCTCTCTGTCTCTCTGTCTCTCTGTCTCTCTCTCTCTCTCTCTCTCTCTATATATATATATAGTTGTAAAGTGCCGTCGAGTTGGTTCCGACCCATAGCGACTCTGAACAGGGTTTCCCAGACTGTAAATCTTTACGGGAGCAGAACGCCTCATCTTTCGCCTCATCTTTCTCCCGCGGAGCAGCTGGTAGTTTCGAACTGCTGACCTTGAGGTTCACAGCCCGATTCGTAACCACTATGCTACCAGAGCTCCTTATATTTATGCCCGATTTGTAACCACTACGCTACCAGAGCTCCATATGGATATATATATATATATATATATGCTATTGTTATATATATATTGTTGTTGTTGTTAAGTGCCGTCGAGTCTATTCCAACCCATAGAGACCCTGTATAAGGTTTCCAAGGAGAAGTTGGTGAGCTTGAACCACCGACCTTGCAGTTCAAATGAAATTTGTAGTCTGACGCATTAGCCCACAGCGCAACACCGGGACTCTCTCTCTCTCTCAATTGCTTTCTATTGTTGTTGTTAGGTGCCATCGAATCGGTACCGACTCATAGCGATCTTATGCACAGCGGAACAAAACACTGCCCCACACTGGGCCAATCTCACTACTGTTGCCATGCTTGAGTCCATCGATGTTGCCACTTGGTCAATCCATCTTGTTGGGGGTCTTCCTTTTTTTCTCTGACCCTCCACCTTACCAAACATGATATCCTTCTCCAACAACTGGTCCCTCCTGAAAATTTGTCTGAAGTTTGAGAGATAAAATTTGGTCATCTTGGACTCCAAGGAGCACGCTGGCTGC
>NW_006408523.1:45148936-45154896 GCF_000296735.1 Chrysochloris asiatica
TATATATATGTGTGTGTATATATACATATTTCATGGATAAACAATGAATCTTTCAAGTTTACCTGAGCAGGGAGGTGGTTATAAATTTCAGGTTGAGGCAACTAAGACTACTTTCTTTGATTTTTTTTTGTCAACTATGAATCAAGGGGAAGGAGTCCTGGTGGCATAGTGGATTAAGTGTTGGGCTGCTAACAGAAAAGGTCAGTGGTTCAAACCCACCAGGCACTTTATGGGAGAAAGAAGAGTTGGTCTTCTTCTGTTAAGTGTATAGTCTCAGAAACCCTATGGAGCAGTTCTACTCTGTTCTGCCAAATCTCTATGCCGATATTGAACGGATGGCAGTGGGTTTGGGTTTGAATGTGTCAATCTCTCAGAAATTCCTTTTTTATATTGGATGACTATAATTACTTTTCTCCTCAGTTTTATTTTGCAAACAGAATAAAGCTTATTTTCCCAATATTTCTCTTACATACTATTAAATAATCTTTACAACTCATCTCTGAAACCTCTCTTACTCTCTACAACATTCATTATTTTGTGAAACGTATGCCAGTAATGTTTTGACTGATTTTTTTCCCCAAGACAATGTTAGACTACCTCATGATTTTGTTTTTTGTTGCTGTTATTGTTGCATACAATGCCTTGCTTGCTTTTTACACTGCAGACAGGGATCTATTGTAGACTCTAAACAAGCTTGTCATCTACAAGTTGTACTTTTCTGTCAAACTCATACTTTTTCAAACCTTTCCCAGTTGGAATTTGTGCAAAGACTTTCTCTCCTCAGGGATATTATGCATTAATTACCTCTTTTGAATGTCTTCTCTTACTCCTTCTGTTTACAAATTTACTGTAGTTCTGTATTTGTCTTCTGAGATGTTGTAGATGCTTACTGAGACAGCAGTCTTTGTAAAGTTACTCACCTACGATATAGACAGACCTCTTCCTGATGAACACGTGGAAGAAAACAGAGCCCAGAACTGAGCATGGTGTGATGATTTTCTTCATGCCCCACCATTTCGACATTAATTTATCCATAGACATTTTATAAAGTAGGATCCTAAATCTAGTTACATATACAACAAATAATGGTGCTGCCTCCATTTTTACAAAGTATTGATATATATGCTGTGTGACACTAAATCAAAATCTTCATAGACAGATATTATCCCTGATTTCCCGTAAGTCTCTCTGGATTGCCATAAAAACAATTTGTACTAATTGAAAAAAGAAGAAAACATATTAATAAAAAAAATTGTAGTTTCATTAGGGGAGGGTTGTTATGCTGCTATAGTAAAAAATGGCACAAGTTGATGGCTTTAAAGAACAGGAATTTATTATCTGAATCCTGAAGGCTCATACTTTAAACCAGGGTCCCAGCTGTGTTGATTCCTCCTTTAAGGCATCTTACTAGTTCTGGTGTCTGTTGGCAATGTTTAATGCTCCTTTGCTTGTCAATTAGTCCTCTCCTGGTGTCTGTCTTTTCCCTGTGTGTCTGTGTCTACTGTATTCTTTTTATAGGAAACCACTCAGCAGGGATTAGAACCCACCTTACTGTGGTACAACCTCATTCCTATAACAAAATCTCTTATTTCCAAACAGGCTCATATTGACACGCTCTGGGGTAAGGACCTCCACATTTCTTTTTGTGGGACACAATTCAATCCAGAACACTGACCCTCACTCCATGGCACGACAGCTGTGTCCCTTTGGGCCAGAACTGTGTTCAATTCCCAGCCAATTCACCTCATGTGTTGTTATGATCCATCAGTGGAGGGTTTTGTATTACTGATGTTGAACAAGTGTCAACAGTTTTCAGACTAAGATGCATTAAATAGTGTGATGTTCTTAAAATTAACCAATGAAAGCCTGTGGATAACAATGATGGAGATGCAGCAAATCATGGGAACAACTTAAAACTGGGTGACATTTCATTCTTTCATGTATTGGGTCACCGGGAGTAAAAGGATCAACTTGATAATGGTTAACAGCAAATTTTGTTGACAGAGAGAGATATTCTACCCCAGGCCCTTGTGTTCATGTAGGAGTACACCTAGTTATGGGTACATCCTCAAAGCAAATCCATCTGTTTTTTTCTGTCATCTTTTTTTTTTTTCTCCAATGTTCACTTGTTTGACCTGGGAGCCATGTTTCCCTTTGGACAAACTTCAGCTTGTTGTGCTTAATATTTACATTTGAAGGAAGAGTAGGAGGACTCACTGCAAACTCAAGCCTAAATTCTATGCTTCTTACCAAAGAGCCTCTCTGTTGGGACATTGGGTATTGATTTAGGATTATGATTTCTACTTTTCTATTATTTCTGTGTATATAATGCTCTAAGGATCCTCCATGGGAATGAGAAGGCTAGGTAAGCCTAGGTATAAACCCATCAAGGCTCCTAGTTGTGAAATCATAAAAGAAACAGACTTCGATTTAACATTTAACATTGACACCCATGTAGAGATTTAATGGATAGTGTCATTAGGAAGCAGATTATCAAATAGGGAACTAGTATAGCTAATGTGATAGGCTTTCTTTGGCACAACCCATTTGGCTTAGTGTAACAAGGAAGGGAAAAAAAAAGTATATATATAGCAGCTGGAGTAAGTTTTCACATTCCTTAGGAGCACCCAGTAGCTAAAATGGCAAAGGTTGAGGACAGAGAATAGAAATTTCTGTCCTTGAAAGAATGTTTTGTTGTGATATTTTTTAAACTGTGTTACATCCTTTCTCCTCTTCCCAGCTCCATTAATGACTGGTCCATTTCCAAAAGTTTCAAAACAATATTTAGTCTTTTTTATTACCTTTTACTATTACTTCCAAGGTATGACACTTGGTCATCTTTTGTCCTTGTCATCTTGGCCATCTATGTCTTTTATTGTTAAGTGTCATTGAGTCAATTCTGACCCATAGTGACCCTCTATAAGATTTCCAAGGAGCAGCTGGTGAGCTTGAACTGCCAACCTTGCAGTTTAAATGGCTTTGCAGTCTGACACATAAACCCACAGCGCCACACGAGGATCTATGCCCTGGAGACCTCATATACCACTACTTGGAGTTTTGTCAGATCCTCATTTAGGTCCTCCAAGTGTCTTTGTTCTTGAAATTTTGCAGAAAGTATTTTGGTTATTAAGCTATTGCCTCTCCACATCAACCTTTCTGAGACTGAGGCTGTTCTCTGAAAACTCCATTTCTCTTTTGCCAGCTTGTTTTCTGTTAGACTCTTCTATCAGAGAACACTCCTGTGAGACTGACTAGAAGGCTCCATCTCATTTGTCTTTTGTTCCTGCCATCTCAGCAATGCTTGGAGTGAGATACTTGAAGGAAGGTAAAAGTTTCTTTAAAAAAAAAAAAATCATTACTGGTGAAGAGACAAGGATTCATCACTATGAGCTTGAGAGTAAACAACAGAGTATGGCATGGAAACAACCTCAATTGCCACCTAAGAAAAAGTTCAAAAGTCAACTTTCAGCTGAAAAATTGGTGCTTACAACTTTCTGGGATTCTCAAGGGCCAGGAAACAGGTTCAACAATCAACAGTGCTTGCCTCAGTGAGAAGCTCACTGAAGAGCTGAAGCCTAAATTTCAGATGAAACATGAGGACTATTATCCAAGGGCATTGTGATCTTACATGGTGGCAATGCTTGTCCACACACTTCTCTCTGCACTGCTTACACTCTACAAAAATTTAATCTTGAAATGTTAAAACACCCTCTCTATAGTCCTGATCTTGCTTCATCGAACTTTCACCTGTTTGGTCCCCTAAAAGCAGCCCTTTGAGGAAGAAAATTCACCTCTGATGAAGAAGTAAAGACAGTGGTGCTTTTGTGGCTCACAGTTCAACCTAAAACATTTTAAAATAAAGGAATACAAGAGCTTGTTGAAAGATGGACAAATTGTATTGAAAAGCAACGAGCTTATGTCGAAAAATGATTTAATTGTCTTTGTTAAAAGTTGATTGTATCCTGGTGTGGCACTGCAGGATAATACACTGGACTACAAGGTCATTTTGAACCAAAATGTCATCAGAAACCCTGTACAGAGTTGTTATGGGTCAGAACTGACTTGATGGAACTTAACAACAAAAACAAAAGTTGATTAAAATAAATTCTACAGTCTGAGTACAGATAATTTTTGACTCACCTGCCTATAAGTATATACGTATATATTACATATAATCCCACACATACTGATTGCAGTGTTCCAAGGGAAGCAAATCACAATGCAGGGATCTTTGGCTCACAACAGATAATCACACTACTCACAGACATAGGTGCAGACCTTTATTACTTATAGGAATCTGAGCAACAATAAACAGAGTAGGGTTTATCTAGATTCAAGTTCTCCCTAAAGACTCCATTCCAAGGGTAAAATTTTTTGGTCACTGGCATGTACACCCCCTCAATGTGCCATTTGTGAGAGAACTAAGAGTCCCTCAGGCTTAGAGATTATATAGATAAACTGCAAATGTGTACACATTGCACCGTATGGAGGCAAGAAGAAGAGGGTAACAGAAGGGTGCCTTTGCTGAGGTGTAGACAGCATAACCACCCTATGAACAGGAGCAAACAGCATGACCACCATGTTGTAGCATCTTCCCTAGCCTCTAGATTGTTGTTGTTGTTGTTGTTAAGTGCCATCGAGTCAGTTCCTACCCATAGCGACCCTGTACAGGGTTTCCAAGGGTGTAAATCTTTACTGTAGTAGAAAGCCTCATCTTTCTCCCATGGAGCGGCTGGTAGTTTCGAACTGCTTGTAACCACTATGCTAGATTGTTGTTGTTATGTGCCATGGAGTCGGTTCCGACAGTTATGGGTAGCCACATAGACACAGAAAATTAATGTGACCTCAGAAAAGGGAGAAGGCAGTCTCTGATGAGGAGAAGGAAATGGAGGGAAGAGTGAGACCCAGCCCACTACCCCTATATCAGAGAATGCACTGAGCCTAAGGCCTCAGTTTAGGTGGCTTGGATGGGAATCATCAAGGCAGACCACACTCCTAGAATGTACATATATTCATTTATTTTGAATGGCCAGATCCAAGCTTAATAGAAAAGGAAACAGATGTGGGACATGTTTGAAGATAGCAATAGATCATTCCTCTCTGTATCTCCAAACATTGCAGTATCTTGTGTTCTCTCCCAATTTAGACATCTAAGGCATACAATGTCACAACAGAATATCGATGGCAAAAACATAAATTCTGGAGTTCCAGTTTTGGCAGTAGCAGAGACAGAGCCAGGTAGGAAAGGCTCAGTGGGGGAGGGATTGAAAACCCAGAGATGCTGCATCCACAGAACAACACCAGAGCTCTGGATCTAGCATGAGGTACAGGGTGTCAATTTCCTGCACGCACCAGTGGAAAAATCACAGTATAAAGGAAAATATTGCAATTTAGGAAATGCTTGAGATGGGACTCCCTCTGTGGCCACCCCACCCGGGTGCAGTGCAGAGGGCAGGGCTACAGCCAGATGTGCCCAGGGAACCAGAGTTAAAAGCAGTGCAGCGACATTTCGAAAAGGAGGTGCAGGGGGTTTCTGCACATTTTTCCTCCTCTTCCTTGTTGCATCTTCTTTGTCCAGCCCAGACACGTTCAGGAAGGTGGCTAGGCAACCCCCAAAAAAATTCCAGTGCTAAGCCCACAGTTTTCCCATGGCACAGAGAGAAAGAGCTTGGCGGCTGCTTATGACATCAGCCTCAGGGTCGCAGCCCTAAAATTAGCTTGTGCAGGACCCTTTACTCTGGCCTATCTAGCAAGAAACAAGCAGGCATGTCAGGCCTCACAGACAAACCATTTAAACAATCTGTAAAACCCCAACATAAAAGGACAGAACTACCTCGAGAATTATGCTGTGCACATGCATTTACCTAACTGACCTTCTGAGACAAAAATAGCAGACAATCTCTCTCTCATTAACTTCTCAATATCTATCTGTGCACCTTTAAGGTGGTGACTAGAGGAGG
>NW_006408523.1:45162199-45170490 GCF_000296735.1 Chrysochloris asiatica
CTTACAAGCTTTCAAGAGGAAGCCTAGTTACAGATGGGGTGGGGGAAAGTAGAATCATCACTGAATGATTTTCAATCTGTTGGGACTGGGCTGGCAAAAGGAAATGGGGATAAGACTCTTGTGGTACAATAGTGAATATATGCCATCAGGCCTGACTGTGAGGGTAGGAAATATAGAGGTAGATGTTTTTTGAAAAAAGGAGGGGAATGATTGATTTTGCAGCCCAGGAGCGGAGGTCCCTGGGACCATCAAGTGAGAAGAACGGAGAGCGGGACCCTACCCAGAGAGGCAGTGACGTCAGGGATGGAGACAGAGATGATGACGTGGACATACAGAGAGGCTGGGGACACTGGACTCAGGGAGGGAGAGAGGCTGTGTGCTGGCGGCAAGGGGGTGTCCCTGTGGGGGTACTCTTTGGTTATTTGATGATGCATGGAGGGGATTGTAATCATTGCAATGAAACAAAATCCAATAGGATAAGTGTAAAGCTGATGTTCTCCCATGTAAACACAATAAAACTAAAAAACAAAACAAAAACCACGCAAATTCCTTGAATTATGTATATAGAAGACCTAGACACAGGCCAAAATTTTTGAAAAAAAAAAAAAGTTTTGTGAGAATATATGATAGGTCATGGTCTATTTTAACCACTGCTGACTCTAGATAAAGGATGTTTAGGCTAAGAGAAAAATAATGTGAGTTACAGGGGCATGAAGAAAGCTGGGAAGTATCCCTTTACTGACTAACTGCCTTAAGCCTACACCAGTGGACGAGGCAATAGAACTAACTCCTAGATAGATTTTGAGGTTCTGAAAGCAAAACTAAAGAGCTATGTATGGAACCACCAGTTCCTCAGTTTCCATCCTAGTGCTGGGGAAAAGAAGATGTCTGTTTCTTGTCCCTAAGCTGGTGTCAACCTTACAGAATTTTCCAATGCCTAGTAGAATGTTTCTTGTATAATTAAGAAATCTGGGTCTAACACAGACCAAGAGTGAGACTTCAAGTGGATGACGTATAGACAGAAGCTAAGCTAGACAGAGAGTAACTGATGGCATTGAGGATCAGTTCAAAGCTAGTGATGTGTGGATCCTGCTCACAGTGGCTTGCAAGATCCAGTGTCAAAGGCTATGTAAAATTTTCCTTTGTGGGAGCATTTACACTATAGAAATTGGCCAACACTATGAATTGGGACTTTTTAAAATCTTAGTTTCTTTCCCAGAGAGTTGGCTTTATCAACACACCACTGGTTGTACTTCTAAGTTCTGATGCCTTGATGTGATCTAAAATCATAAGAAATTAGAGTAATTTTATACCATCCTATAAAATGGTGACTCATAATAGAAATCAAGTTATTATTATCATAAAATTGTGGTATCACATCTTATACACATCTGAAATAGACTTAAATTTAAATTAGTTGGCTATCAGATAAATTATTTTTTATAAATTTTTCAATAAATAACTGAACACCTCAAACAAGTCATAAAACTGGTATTGGCTATTATCTCCTTTCACAAAAGGAATTATCCAGCACTTGGAATGGCACGGACATAGATCTAATGTCTACTATTTTTGATACGATCACTTACCAGCAATACTGGAGTCCTGGTGTGGCGTTGTGATTTAATGCGCTGGACTGCTAAGTCAGTTTGATTTGCAAGTTCGGCGGTTCAAGCACACTATTGAAAACCCTAGACAGGGTCTCTATGGGTCAGGACCAACTCAACGGCACTTAACAACAACAAGCAATAATAATTATTGCATGCTTTATAACTTTGGAAAGTGCTAAAATAAAATGTTTTGTTTCTTCCCCTTTTTAGAGAATTTTCTTTTCATTTTTTTTTTTATAATTATTTCTTGTTTCTGTTTCCTGTTATATAAGTGCAAACCAAAACAAAACTGTGATTTTGTGGAAGAAAAATCTAATCATTCTGTGAACCAGTTTTTGTTGCTGTGGTATTTTAATGCATCTAAAATTTCCAGATGACAGCAGAGAATTTCCATTTCAATGCTCACACAATGCCATTTCTATAAATTCTTAACTGCTTCTGATGCTGCGTGTTAGATATGTGGAGTCGAAGTAACAACATTCTGTCTTGGCATTTTTCAACCCGTTAATAAAAGGAGTTACTTGTTAACAAACCTGAATCCATATTTTGTATTTTATGTAAAATTTCAGATTACTTTGTTATAATAATGGGTGGGTTGATAAAGCACTTAGACTTCTATAATCATCCTGAGATTATATAATAGATGTTTAAAATGATTCATCTAATCCTTAAACTAAAGGGTTGCTCAGAGTTATAAGTTCTTCTTTTTAACAGAGAGAGTTATTGTAAGAATTTATTAATCACCATGAATTTTATGCAGAGAAATAACCATATTTCTAAAGTTTTTAATGAGTATTATCTGTGATGTAAATAATGTGCTTCTAAGGAATTTTCTTCTACAATGTTTAGAAAGAGGAAAGAAAAAAGCTTTGAAGAATTACTCAAACCAGCCAAAGTGATTTAATTATAGAAGAATAATTCAACTCACTTAGTAAAAAACTTATGGCAAGAGGTAATTATAACTAAAAAGATATTCTATTAAACAGGGAGAATCAAGTAAACATTGAGGTTCAAACGCTACCTGCATCTTGGATTAGAACATTTATCTATCTCTTTCTTCAAAACACTCAGCTGCTTAAGGAGCAAGTGGCCATAAATAAAATAATCACAGATTTTAAAAATGTGAATATGAAATAAAATATTTCAAGGAATATTGGTTTCAGGTCCCTGGAGATGAGGGAGTGGGTGATCAAATGATAAATTGCAGGATCAATTCTGAGAACAATATCTTCAATAAGAAAAGTACAGTGGCGCCAAAGCAGCCTTTTTGCTCAACAGGACCAACCAAATCACTTATGCACTCAACATCACGCCTAAAGTCCTTCTCCTTCAAAATCTGCATTTTTTTTTTTTTTTTGCTTCTATAAAAGTTACTCAAATAATTATAAATGATACGATAAATCCCAGGATCAGATTAGAATAACACACTATGGAAGGAAGATGGATTCACAAGTAGATGGAGGCAGAAGTGAATGAGGAAGAGTACAGCAAGAAGGCAGAAGAGACGTCATCTGGTCTTTAACAGTCTGTCTAAAGAAGACTCCACTGGCTGCTTTCATCCTTAAATGATATGAAATAATGGGTATACTGTCAGTTTGTCTCACTTTTACCTGGTAGTTGTGTTCTGAGAAGAACAGAAGACTGTGGCTTCAGAAGCTATGCTACATCTGCTATTACTAGCATTTGGGGCAAGTGGCTCTAGTCAGGAAGCAGTTTCCACCAATACTCACATTGTGAAAGGGACGGCCACCTGAGAGACTGCTCCCAGAATACCTGTGTATTCACAGAGGTGGTGAGCTATGATGAATCCAAACCCAACAATAGTAGGTTTGCAGTTTCCAGTGTGGACATACAGTCTGTACCTGTCTAACACTTGCCTTGGAACTTATCATTTTCCCCCGACCATTCCCTGCCAAGGCTTTTCGCAGACAGCATGCTAGGCTTTCCAGACCACCTAAAGGATGGTGTGTCCAGGCTAGATGCCTATACTGCACTTTTAATGCCCTATTGTTTCATTTGTATGAAAAAGAGTATCGAAAATCAGGAGAGGCGGAAAAATGCAATGGCTGCTTGATTTATTTAATGGTCTAAGAACATTTCTTTAATTTAAGAGATTTTCTTGCTAATCACAAGAGTAACACCTGCTGAGGAAAAAAAACCCACCACAATTCAAAGAAATTCAAAGACACAGAAAGAAGTAAAGAAAAAACTTCATGTGATTTGATTTCAGTCGTACTTAAAATATAAATAATATAATATAATCTATAACATTAAAAAGGAGCTCTGGTAGCGTAGTGATTATGAATTGGACTGTGAACCTCAGGGTCAGCAGTTCGAAACTACCAGCTGTTCCGTGGGAGAAAGATGAGGCTTTCTGCTCCTGTAAAGGTTTACAGCCTCGGAAACCCTATGCAGGGTCACTATGGGTCGGAACCAACTCCACGTCACATAATAACACCAACAAAAACATTGAAAGGAGGCCTGGTAGTGCAGTGGGTTACACATTGGCCTGCTAACTAAGTACACTAGATGCTCCTTGGGAGAAAGATGAGGCTTTCTGCTCCCATAAGGATTTACAGCCTTGGCAACCCTGTACAGGCTGCTATGAATCAGAACCAACTCAACAGCACACAACACTGCCACCCATATAAAATAAAATATATGATATATAAGGGGTTTCAAAAAGTTCACTGAAAAATTCCATTATCTCTTAATTTCATTTTTCCCCATAAACTTTTTGAAGCCCCCTTGGATATTATTCAATATGTAGCATAGACATTTTGCTACAAAACATACTACAATATAATATATAAAACTCAACTTAAAATATATTAGACAAATTCCCGATAATATTGTCTAGATTCCAAGATTTAGATTTAACCTCAATTTAACATTTTCTAAAATGGAAAGAAGCTCTGGTAGCGTAGTGGTTACGAATCGGGCTGCGAACCTTAAGGTCAGCGGTTCAAAACTACCAGCCGCTCCGTGGGAGAAAGATGAGGCTTTCTACTCCCATAAAGATTTACACCCTCGGAAACCCTGTACAGGGTCACTATGGGTCGGAACCGACTCGACAGCACTTAACAATAACAACAAAATTAAAATATCTCTCTTATAATCACTGTGGTTGTTGCTGTTGTTGATTGCCATCAAGTCAATTCTGACCTATGGCAACCCAATGGGGGTAGAGTAGTCCTGCTTTCGAGACTCTGATCTTTTGGAGGTAGATTACAAAGCCTGTCTTGCAAGACTATTCTAGGTGGATTTGAATTTCTTACCTTTTGGCTAATAGTTGAGTTTTTAATCATCCGTACTATGTATGTGGAATAGATTTATGAAATACCTTGTTGTTGTTGTTGAGTGCCATTGAGTCGATTCCAACCTATAAAGACCCTGTATAGGGTTTTCAAGGAACAGCTGGTGATTTTGAACCACCAACCTTGTAGTTTAAACGGCTCTGCACTCTGGCGCATTAACCCACAGCACCACACCAGGACTCCATGAAATATCTTAGATAACAGGAAATTATATCGATGGGTCTATTATTCTTGTTATTAAGCCAATATATCATTGGTTCTGGGGTAAGATGGTGGAGTAGGCAGATGCACTGAGCAGACCCTCTACAGCAAGGACACTGGCAATCAAGTGAAACAGACATAGATGTATTTCTGAAACTGAACTTCAGAGGAAAGGACAGAGAGATGAATAAAGTGCAGACTCTGAGAGGAAGCTGAGAGGGAGTGTCAAGACAGGAGAAAGACAGGTGTGCTGTCTGCTGGCCTGGGTGTCAAAGCCTTGTTGGCCTTTTATGGGCAGCTGTTGATTGACACAGCAGTCTGGAGGCACAGGGTACATGTTGAAGTTTGCTGTGAGAGTTCTCACTCATCTGCGCACAGCCAGGGGCACCACCTCCTGTGTAGCCTCTGCTCTGCCTGGGACCCAATGCTAACTATATCACCTCCAGTTCTTGGGAATGCTTGCCTCATTAGATCCTTTATTGCTGTTGCCTGTTTTGGGGAGACAGCAATTGTTCCCATCTCACCTAGCCACATCCATGTTTACTGTGGTTCCACCCACAGGACAGACACCACTACCCACTATTGCACCACCTGATCAGTGATCATTAGCAGGCAATGTTAGAGAAAACTGCCCTGAACTATGTTCCACTCACCAGAAGACAGGTGGTGAGGGCCTAAGAGCACACCAACATATGATCAGCAATTAAATATAAACCTAGAAATTTATTGGAGACAACAGAAAATTTCAGCTCACATGAAAAAAACAGATAAAGTGGCTCAAAGAAGTGACCAAAATACAGTAAAAAAATAGAGTATGAGAAATGATATTGTAACTACCTGAAAAGGAATTCAAAAGAATGATAATTAGATGATTGAGAAAACTGCAGATGAAATCAAGGAAAACAGACAGACCTTTAGAAGAAATCATAAAAAATAGCAAACAGAAATACTATAAAGAAAGAAAATAAATATTAATATCTCAGAAACAGATACTACATTGAAGAAACAGAAGTGTAGTTGAATGAATGGAAGACTGAATTGGTGAGTTTAAGAAAACAAATAAATAAAAATCTGTCTACAACCCTAAAACTAGACCAAGTCCTACTCCTACCCCTAACACTATTTCTAGGCATAACCCAATCCTGTTGTTGTTGTTAAGTGCTGTCAAGTCAATTCCAACCCATATAACCCTCTGCACAAGAGAAGGAAACACTGCCCGGTCCTGTGTCATCTTCACAATTGCTGTTACCTTGAACCCAGTGCTGACAATTTTCTGGTACTATTCACAACAGTTTCATCTTCCAGTACCTTATCAGACAATGTTCCGCTACTATTCATAAGGTTTTCAGTGGTAAACATGAAAAAGTCGCCTGCCTCTCCTTCTTCCTAGTCTGTCTTGGTCTGGAAACTCCAGTGAAACCTGCCCATCATTGGTGACTGTGTTAGTATTTAAAATACTGATTTAATATAGCTTCCAACATCACATCAATATACAAACCACAACACTACAAAAAAACTGACAGACAAGTGGCTGAACCTCACCTTAACACTACACAAAACCTCAGGACAAGCCTAGACCTAGCCATAGTCCTAATCCTAATCCTACCTCCTGATTCCTACTTCCACTTCCCACAAAAGAAAAAGATAAATGCTCCAGACTCTGCCTGTTACCCAGAACACCACTCTCCAGGAACCCTAGTCCCCTACAGACAGTTGCTAGGAACAGACAGAAGCTCCCACTGAAATGATCAGTTTAGGATCAGAATGAAGTTCTGGAGACAACCCAGGGATCAATGCAATGTTTCTAGGGAAAGAGGCTGGAAAGTGACCAGGGGTTCCATTTGAAAAGGACTGTGGGTTAGCATAGTAATCATCTTCCCATTATCCCAAGTGATAGGGATTCAGGAAAAAAAAAAAAAAAAAAATTGTATCCACATTTTTGTGCCATAACAACTTTTCAGTAACTATTGCCAAGGTCAATACATATTCTTCAACCTCATAAACATTTGTGGATGCATTGTCATCCACAAATAGATCACATGGATGTGGGATTTTAGGAAGATACAGAGGCAATCTGCTTACTTTCACAACCTAGGGAATTTGAAGGAGTCCTAGAAAACATAACCTTTCAAAGAGGCAGTTTCCATAACAATTTGTTGTTGTTAAGTGCTGTCAAGTTGGTTCTGTCTCATAGCAACCCTGTATAGGGATTCTTAGGAGCAGCTGGTGGGGTTTGAAATGCCAACCATGAGGTTCAAACTGACCCTTCGGTCCAGTGAACAGATACATGGAAAATGATGGCTCATGAACCCTTTTACATTCTATTTTACTTTCCTGGGAATTTGTATGACCACACACATCTTTCTGGGGATAAAAAAAGTCAGCTCTGTTAGTCAGCTGCTGTTTTCTAACAACAGAGCCTCTCCTCCCTGAAACCTTGGAGTACACTGTATTTTATTTTACTAAGTTAAGCTCACCTTCTTACTTACCTATTTAGTTTAATAAGCACTTGACCTCAAAGTCAGTTTGAACTGCAAGGTCGACAGTTCAAACTCACCAGCCACTCCTCATAAACTGTGTACAGGAGTTAGAACCAACTATATATTGGAATAGACTCAATGGCACTTAACAACAGCAACAGCAGACTTGGGTGGGTCAAGGTTTCCAACATAATCCAACACATGGGACCATGGCACCAGGTCAGTTGCCATGGGCTCTGATTCATGGCAACCCCATGGGAGTCAGAGTAGAGGGAACTTAGCTCCTTCCTGGCACTTCATATTTTTTCAGAAGTATATCACCAAGTTTTTGTTTGGAGGTGTCTTTGGGTAGACTAAAAATTCCATCTGTAGATCTTAACTGTTTGCACCATTCAGGGATCCTTACAGAGTACCCTAAGTAACCTAGGGAAATAAATGGGAGGAGAGAGGTAAATGTGAAAGGAAGATAAATCACAGAAAGAAAACAGTTCCATCAAAAAAAGCTATTGTCTAGATATGGTCAAATAATAAAAGGGTTGATGTGTTATACTGTGCTTAATAGGGTAGGAATGTAACTTTTATAACATAAATGACTAGTATTTAATCCATTCATTATCCAGCATTTATTGTGTTTCTACTATGAGCTCTGGTAGCGTAGTGGTTATGAATCGGGCTGCTAACCG
>NW_006408523.1:45171415-45172843 GCF_000296735.1 Chrysochloris asiatica
TTAGCAGCCCAACTTGCAACCACTATGCTACTACGCATATATCCCACTCTTCCTCCCATACCTATTCAGCCTGTGTCTCCATGTACCTATTCACAGAATACTGTTATTCCACGGTTGTGTATTTACCACTATTTACCTCTATTTCTTTTAGCCTCTGCATACCTACCTGTGTCTTCAAATGTCTTTACCATTCTTCTGCCAACCTCCATCTTCTTGTATATTACCCTTCCCCTTCTTCTATGTTGTCCTCCCTGTACCTGAGTTAGCATGTGTCCACCCTTTAGCCAGGAGTCCTGGTGTTGCACTGTGTGTTAATGCACCAGACTGCAAAGCCGTTTGAACTGCAAAGTCGGTGGTTCAAGCTCACCAGCTGCTCCTCAGAAAACCCTATACAGGGTTGTTATGGATCAGAACCTACTCGACAGCACTTCAGAACAAAAACAACCCGATAACCAGTGAATTACCCTCCTTCCCTTCTTTCTCACCCCTGGTAACATCAAAGAATGTTTTTTAGTATGAAAAGCAAGAGGCAGTTGTTTGAAAAGAACAGAGGATACTGAATAGGTTAAAATCAAAAGAGGTGTGAACCAGGTTTGTATTCTTTCACCATACTTATCCAGTCTGTGTTGTTAGCTGCTGTCTAGATTCTGACACATAGCGACCCTATGCACAGCAGAAAGAAACAGTAAATCACTTGTTAACTTGCAAATTTCAGATTAAAAATCAACGAACAATAGAAAGTTTTAAGTCTTAATGAGTAATACAGTGAATGCTTCAATGTCCATTATATATTTTAATTAATTGCATTTATTCTTATCTTCCAAGCAGCTCTGTTTTTTCCAGTTCCGAGTGGTTTTGGACTATGCAATTGCAGCATCAGAACTGTGACCTTTTAACACTTACTGAGTACTACAGCATACAAGACACCACAATTATATGAGTTCTGAAATTAATCAAGATCATATTATACCACTGAATTTGCTGTTATTGTTGTTGGATGCCAGTCGAGTTGGTACTGACTCATAGTAATCGTGTGTACAAAAATGTCTTCTCTAGGACCCTTTCTGACATGTCTGTCTGTATCTTTAGCTGAAAGTTATATATTTTTTCTTTTTGTTCTATAACACAATTTAAGATAAAAAATCAAACACCTGAGTCCAAATCTTCTCATTTGTTTTGTTTTTGCTGATTCTGTGGCCATGAGAAAACTTATTTAAACTCTATGTTCTTCTTCTTAAGTGCCGTCAATTCAGTTCTGACTCACGAAGACCCTTTATAAGGGTTTCCAAGGAACAGCTAGTGGGTTTGAATGGCAAACCTTGAGGTTAGTAGCACAGTGCTTATCCTATAGCACCATACCAGCACTCAGTTTAGTTATCTGTAAAATGTACATATAAGAAGATAGCATTTAACCATCAATGGATTAGA
>NW_006408523.1:45172943-45179161 GCF_000296735.1 Chrysochloris asiatica
AACAAGAACACTATGTGCATGGCAATATTGATTTCTTTTTGTCACAGTGGGGAGAGGGAAGAAAGGAAAGCTTGTGTCTTGATCTTTTGTATTTGAAGAATGAAAACTGCATGTATCAGTTTATGGCTTCTCCCATCCACCACATCAGTTTGCTAGACTATTAGCCTTTCTTTTAGAAGGGAAATGGTCAAAACAAAACAAAGTGTATTGGTTTTCTTCATCGGATACTCATGAGTAGGAAGTATGTCTGATAGCTAGCTTTTATGCCTTTCGTTACCTTGGTTGTTACTGGCAGCAGGCTACATGAAGCACACCACACCGTTTGAAAGTGGTAAGCCTCAACTGCATGAGGTAATGTGATTTAGTAATTGACACAAGAGTAGCCTACTACAAAGATAAGTTTGCAAAACAAAACAAAGCAAAAGAACGAAATAGGGTCAGTGCTTCTCCACATGAGTTTGTAAGTCTTGTGCTGTTGTTGTTGTTGAGTGCCGTTGAGTCGATTCCGACCCATAGCGACCCTGTATAAGGTTTCCGAGGAGCCGCTGGTGAGCCTGAACCACCGACCATGCAGTTCAAACGGCTTTGCAGTCTGACGCATTGACCTATAGCGCCACACCAGGACTCTGTAAGTCATGTAGACTGAGATAAACTAAGAACTCAACACCAGTCTCAATATCAGAAGTTCTCTGTTCTACAATATTTCTGATGAGTTTCAACTGGAAAATTTATTTATTTACTATTATATTAATTTGTTAGTCATAGTCTAACTCATTTAGATCATTATTAATAATAGCTCCTGAAGAATTTTGAAATATCTGTATAAATAGAATTTTTGAAATTGAAAAAGGTTCCCATAATGAGTACGTAGATCATTCAACCATTGTAAATCTATTAGGAATGATCCAAGACTGACTATACTATGAAATAATAATATTAATAGTGAGAATATATCAAATTAGAGTGTGTTGGCATTTATGGTTCTCATTAGGGAATTTAAGAGTGACTTTCTTCCCTGCTATATTTTAGTTGTTGACAGTAAAGTTAATAATAAGGAGCAAAGTGCAGCTAGACATCATTAATTAAGATAATTGCCATAAACTATGTTACTTTGCAATTGCATATTTATGCTTTAATGGGATATATAGTATTTTGGCTTTTGAAAAGCTACTTTCATATATAGAAACATCTCTATATAATATTTAAATTACATCAGTAAATCAATACTATCAAATACCAGAAGTGTAGTGTTTTATGAGCTGGGCTACTGATCCAAAGGTCAACAGTTTGAATCTAACAGTCACTACAGGAGAAAGATGATGCTTTCTACTCTTGTAAAGATTTACAGACTCAGAAACAGTATCAAGGGTTGCTATGAGTCAGAACAGACTCGACTGCACTCAACCACCATCATCTATCAATTCAGGAGTCTCATAGGTGGAGCAGATGGTTAAGTGCTTGGCTATTCATTAAAAAGTCGAAGATTCAAATCCATTCAGAAGAAAGGGCTGGTTCTCTGTTTCCAAAAGGTTTCCAAACACCCTATGGAACAGAGTTCTACTCTGGAACTCATGGGATCATCACAAATTGAAACCAACTTGATGGTGACCGTTTTAAGTGGTGGTGACAGTGATTTTTTTAAATCAACTCAGCTAGGTTAGGAAATCATTCTTATATGTTCATTTGGTTTTCATTTTCTTTTGGTTTACTACCACCTCTCTGTCTTAAAGTTTTTACTTACACCGATGGTCCTTTTCAATTTCATAATAACTATGGGAGAAGAATGAGGCATACTATGCCCATAAAGATTTACAGCCTCGGAAACCCTCGACAGTGTCACTATGAGTTGGGACAACCACCAGCATGGGATTTGAATGCCAAGATAAAGGAAATAGTTCTTTAGTCCAACTCCCTCAACAAAGCAATGGGAAATTGGAGGCCTAAGAAGTGGAATGACTTTGTGAGAGTCACAGAGTGAATTAGTGGTGACATGTGAGCGAGGGTTAATGTTTCTCAGCTCCCAGATCAGTGTTCTTTCCATATTCAATTTTATTTAGAGTATCTAAAAATAAACATCCCTTTTACTCTGAAATGGTGTTTACGTTAAAATTATATCAATGCCTGTTAGTTGTTGTTAGATGCTACTGAGTCAGTTACCATTCATAGGACCCTATGTACAGTAGAACAACACACTGCCTAGTCCTGCGCCATTCTCACAATTATTGTTATCCTGGAGTCCATTGTTGCTGCCACTGTGTCAATCCATCTTGCTGAAAGTCTTTTTCTTTTTCACTTTCTGTTTTTTCTCTTGTTGAGGGTCTTTGTGTCCTCCAAGCATGATGTCCTTCTCCAGGGATTGGTTCTTCTTGGTAACACCTCCAAAGTATTTAAGACTAAGTCTTTCCATCTTCATTTCTACAGAACATTCTGGCTGTATTTCTTTAAAAACATATTTGTTTATTCTTCTACCAATCCATGATATATTCAAAATTCTTGACAGAACCATGATTCAAAAGCATCAATTATTCTGTGGTCTTCTTAACTCATTGCCCAGTTTTTGTACACATATGTGGTAATTGAAAACATCATAGCTTGGGTCAGGTGCACTTTAGTTTTCAAAATGTTATCTTCGCTTTTTAACACTTTAAAGAGGTCTTTTACAGCAGATTTGCCCAGTACAATAATATATCATTTGATTTCTTGACTGTTGCTTCTGTGGCTTTTGACTGTGGTTCCAAGTAAGTTGAAATCCTTAACTCTTTCAATCTTTCATGATATTGGAATCTAATCATGATATTGTGTATTGGTCCAACTGTTAGGATTTTTATTTTCATTATGTTGAAATGGCAGTAAGCCTATGTAATCTGCATATCACAGGTGGTTAATTAATCTTCCTGTTGTCTTCATCTTCTTCATAAATTCTAGCTTTTTACAACATACAGATTAAATACTTATGGGGAAAGGACACAACACTGACATGCAACTTTTGCCATTTAAAACCATGCAGTATCCCCTTTTTGTGTTTTAATGACTGTCTCTTGGACTATGTGCAGATCCAGTCTAAGCTCAATTAAGTATTCTAGCATTCCCATTCTTTGAAATATTATCCATAATTTGCCATGATCAACATTGTTGAATACCTTTTTATAATCAATAAAACACAAACAAACATCTGCCTGCTACCAACAAAGATCTGTCATCAGTAGTGATATAAGTCACTGGAAGTCCTTTTCTGGATGCAGCTTGAATTTCTTGAACTCCTCATCCTATATACATGCTCTGGACCAAGTAATGTGAAAGTTCTTCCCCTTAAGAGGCAGAGCTTGTTACCTTACCTCATGAACTTGGGCTGGCTTTCTCATCTGTGTGTTGAATGTTGACAGTGTCCTAGTTGTGAGCCTAAACCTAAAGAGGACTTTCATGTGTCTGTTCTCTCTCTTGAAACTCTGCCACTGCTCTGTCAACAAGCTTGAGTAATGTCCTGAATGCTGGGAGGTCACATAGAGAGTAATCTAATTATCTCAACTGAGATTATCTTAGACCAGTCTGTATCCAATGGAAGAGAATTCTGCCAAGATCAACAGAGCTACCTATCTGATCCACAGCTTTCTTCAGATGTCTCAGTAGGCCCAGCTGAGGACAGAAAGACCACCAACTGACCCACGAACTCTTTAGCAATAAGAAATGCTTACTGTTTTAAGCCATTGCATAATGGGGAGGTTTATTATACAGCATTATTATGTCAAGATATAGCATAAAGTTATCTAAATAAATCAAATAATTAACAAATAGAATAAAACATAGAATTAAATAATAAGAAGGTAGTGAAACACTCAGCATTCATAGGTTTAAGATATTTTGATTTAGATGATCTTCTTCACTTATCCTCTAGTAGGACATGGATGGTGCAAATGGTTAGTCCACTTGGCTGCTACCTGAAGACTGAAGAGTTGAAGGTTCAAATCTACCCAGAGGTACCTCAGAAGAAACTTCTGGAGACCTATGTCTGAAAAATTAGATCATTTAAATCTCTGTGGAGCACAGTTCTACCAGGACACACATTGGATCAGCATGAGTTGGAGTCAATATGATGGCAAATAGTCATTTATCCCTTGTTACTGTTGTTGCTACATGCCATTGAGTCGATGCCAACTCAAAGTGATCTTGTATAGCGCTTCCATAGAGCAGCTGGTGGATTTGAACTGATGACTTGCAGTGAGAAGGCCAGTGCTTTTCCTATAGAGCCATGCCAGTATTCCATATTCTAAGGTTCTAATTCTGTTTTCTTAAAGGCCCAAGCCATCGCCTAGTTTTTACATTGCAACATAAAGAAAATGCCTTAGTGGGTCATTAAACATCAGTATATACCAGAGAGCAATGATCCGATAGGCAATGTTACCCACACATTTACATATTTCTAGATGTGTGACCATAGATACGTCACTTAATCATGACTTCAGTTTTCGCTTTTATGGAATAGAAACAATAATCCTACCCTGCCAACCTCACAGGATTATTGAAACCTGTAAGTAAGAAAATGTCAGTGAAAGTATTTTGAAAGTGATTGCATGCATACCTCCCTTGGAATTCAGAAACAGCAGCAAGTCTCTGATGAAGGGATAGATGAGGCTGAGCGAATGAACAAGGACTGGGAGAATCATAGGATGATTGATCATCTTGAGGACCTCTAGGGTCAAATGGTAGCTGTGAATCTGTACGTATATGCCTCCCTCTTTACTGGTGTTATCAAGTTTGGTGATGGATTTCTTTCCTTGACAAATTGCCATTGAAGGTTATTTCCTAGATGATATTTTCTCAAATGGAAAATCATACTCTATTGTCTGAATGGCTCTAAAGAAAGTTATTATTTCACATCTGACTCCATAGAGCTTGCATTCAGATTTACCAGCAAGAAGGTTAATAAAAGCCGAACTACAGCCAACAGCAATTGAAAAATGTTACTTCTTTATCTGGTTACAATGTGCCACCTTATATGTTGCTTCCTCAGAATGATAAAACATAATTTATTGTACCAAAAAGTAAATCTGAAACCCATTTTTAGATTCTCCATAACATGAGACCTCTTTAAGTAGATTTTTCTATTGGATTTGAGATAGAAAAGAAATAGTAAGAGAGGGAAGATAAAAAATGAACATATGTTTGAAGATGGGCTTTTAATATTTATGTGGCAAGAGCTAGTGATATAGTTGTAATAACCTTATCTATTGATTTATAAAGTGGTTTAACTATTAAAATGTTTAACTTCATTTTCAATTTATTTGAAGAAACTGCTGGGTTATTAATATATGCTCCATTACTTAAAAGGTATGTTATTGGGTGTCTTGATTCTCTGATACTGAGCAAGAAGGAAAAATAAAGTTTAATAGTTATTTGCTCTCCATGAAATTATGATGCAAATAAAAAATCTGTTAGGAAAAAAACCTTGGGATTCTCTATTTTAAACATTTCAGAAATGCATACTTTGATGTGCGATATTTTTTCTCTTCACAGATTAGTATGAGAATTTCAGGGGCACATTTATGTTTTTATCCTGAGTAGCCAAATTACATTAATGAGGAGTGTACAGCACATGGCATCTGTTGGCAGCAAAATAGGGCAGAAACTGGACCTTTATGTGGTAGCTGCAAAGATATCAGCTCATTCATTCATGATTGCATTTATTCAAAATTGTTTACTTCTCATTAAAGGTTAAACATGCTGCTTTCTGTATTGCTTTATATTTATATACTCTGACTTTCTCCTGAAGTAATAATGTCTTTTTCCTCTTTCACTTCTCTGCTTTTCATTTCACCTTCCACTATTTTCTGCCTCATAATTATCCTCGTCATGATCATTTCTCGTCATGAGCATCATCACATCTTATCTGTTGCTGACCTTTGCCTCTTTCACACTGCTTGGCACATGGGAAGAACTCAATAAATATTGTTTCAGTTAATATCAAACTAAAAATAATATTAGTTACTGGTGCAGAGGTCAAGCACTAGGTTATTTGCTTTCAATTACCCCAACACAACTGTGCAATGCATATTTCCCAGTCGCAGATGAAAATCTTCATGTTTAGAGAATTTAGTCACTGGCTTAAAGTCATAACGCATCAACATTGATATCTTAGGCATTAGTGAGCTGAAATGGACTGGTATTGGCTATTTTGAATCTGACAACCACATGGTTTACTATGCAGGGAATGACAAATTGAA
>NW_006408523.1:45186170-45187915 GCF_000296735.1 Chrysochloris asiatica
GAATAGTACGCAGCATTTAGCTGAGGGCAGATCCCTGCTGTGATAAACACGGGATTGGTAACCACAAGGTCGGTGGTTCAAACCCACCAGCTGCTCTCAGCAAGCCGATACAGGGTCACTATATGTCAGAACTGACTCGTCAGTATACAACAACAGGTCTGGGTATGGTACTGTAGGATAAGCACTGGACTGCTAACCGCAAGTTCAGTGGTGCAAACGTACTAGCCGCTCCTTGAATACCCTATGTAGGGTCAATATGAGTCAGAATTGACTTGACTGCACTTAACAACAAAGGTGCCAGACGCTCTCAGAGCTCACGGGAAAGAGAGATCCATGGAAGAAATAAACGACAATAACAAAGGTGGGGAGGGGGGCACAGTATCCTAAGAAATTCCAAGAAATCAAGACAAAAGAATTTAAAACCAGAAATTCTTTTTAAACCAAAGTCATTCCCTTGGTTTGATTTGGCTGGGGAGCACCCAGGGAGTAAATGAGCATTCTCAGAAAAATGGTACCTGGATTAACCTGATTATAGATGTGACTGGAAACAAGAGCAGAAACAGACACTTCATAAATTTAAAACAGGAAAATGTTCCTTTTAATTTAACAGGCATCTTAAGAGTGTAGAATTAGGTCATTTTGTTTAATCCATCTGAGGTCAACAGAGGCAAAGCATGCCGTGTGAATACAAGTGAATATTTTTCAGTGCTACCTTTTCCCAGGGTGAATTGCAAACACACTTACGCACATATACATAGAGACCGATGTAGAACATAAAATTAATTGGTGTTGATGAACAGAACAGGCAAAACTATCCTTTAGGAATTCTACTGCATGGAAACAGTCTTCAGAATGCCTCTTCAGAAAACGCTTCAGGAAAAGCACCAAGGTTTTAGAGTATTTTTAGATACTGCTACTGAGGCAGGAATTTCAGTAGAAATTTGGGCAATAAAACTCAGACTGGACATCTTGGGATTTGTGAGGATGCTTGTAGGTGATTAGATAGGCTATTACAATTGTGGGAACAGGTCATATTGGGGAGAGAAAATGAATGAAAGGAAAGAATTTCTTAGAAATGATACGTATATTTTATACTTAGTTTACACTCTTTCCAGCTGTGAAAGACTCATCTAGGTTACCCAAAGCTAGTACTGTCACTTAGTGATGTGTGAATTTACCTGAGCTCCAGCTGTTTGCTATCAAGACTAGTATAACAGGCAGTATAATGCCTCTACCTGGCTGAACACTTTTTGGAAGCATGAAATGTCGCATATCTCTTGTTGAAAGTCTGCCTGTTCCTCTGATTTCATCATTATCTTGAGTTTTATTGCACTGAGGAACTCTAATCCCTATCTTCCATACAAGTAAGCTTTTTGTAATTTAACTAAGTGGGTGGGATGTATTGGAAATTATTGGAGAACATGGTTATGGGAAAGGAAAGACATTTTTCTTCCACCCCCTTATGTTCTCCCAGATGCTGGAGGCTATTAGGGCCTTTCAACCTTGTTTATTTGATGGGAGATTTGAGATCCACATCCGTGCTGGTGGGTGTTTTATTTGATGCGATGTCTGTGGACTCACTTGTATTCTGAAGTACATTCTATATCAATTCTCAAGTGTGATTTTTAAGTGTGATAGGGAATTATATTTTTAAAGATAGAACTTGATATTTCCGTGAGTTTAATTCACTCAACTACCTGGTTGTAATGTTAGTCAGTGTTTAAATGCCAAGGAGAAGCAATTAG
>NW_006408523.1:45188646-45192317 GCF_000296735.1 Chrysochloris asiatica
AGGTACACCTGACCCAAGCCATGGTATTTTCAAGTGTCTCCTATACATGCAAAAGCTGGACAATATATAAGGAAGACCAGAGAATTGATGCCTTTGACTCATTGTGTTGTCAAAGAATATTGACTATGCCCTGGACTGCCAGAAGAATGACCAAATCTGTCTTGGAAGAAGTAGAGCAAGAAGGCTTCCTAGAAGCTTATCAGGAGTTTCTTAGTTATCTAATGCTGCTATCACTGAAATACCATATGTGGAGAGCTTTAACAATCAGACATTTATTTTCTCAGAGTTTAGGAGGCTGGAAGTCCAAATTCATAGGGCTAGCATTAGAGAAAATCTTTGTCTTTGTTTCATGTCAGCATCCATAGGCCCGGGATTCCTTGGAGATCTCCAACCTTCTACTGGATCTGAGAACTACACAGTGCAGAGACTATAGGTCCAAAGGACACTCACCACTCCCAGTTCTTCTATCATGGTGGTAGTAGATCCTACTGATTTCAACTCATTTCTCTCTCCTTTTATATCTCAAAAGAGACTAACTGAAGATACAACTTAATCTTGACTATTATATCTGGCCTCATTAACATCACAGAAATGAAGATTTATAGCACATAAGATAAATAGTTCTTATTAGAGCTGGCCATACCAGATCACATCCTGGGAGTGATTGCATGATATTAGATCTTATCATGGGGGTGATAACTACATCTTAACTGCTTAAACCACTAAGACTTCTGGCACAAAGGAAGTTGATGCAAAATTTAACTTTCACAAGGAAGGACCAGTCCTTAGAGAAGGACATCATACTTGGTAAAGTACAGGGTCAGCTAAAAAGAGGAAAATCTTCAATGAGATGCAGTCAAGCATAGCAATGATTGTGAAGCTGGTGTAGGAGCTGGCAGTGTTTCATTGATTTATTGAACTTAGAGCTGCTATGAGTTGGAACTGACATGATGATGCCTGTGGCACTGCAAGATAATGAGCTGGACTACAAGGTCAGTTTGAGTCATGAGGTCAGTGGCTCAAACTCACTAGATGCTCCTTGGAAACCCAATACAGGGTCACTGTGAGTTGGAACCCACTTGATAGCACTTAACAATGACAACAACAAAAACACTCTATAAAGCACTGTGCTAGTCACTGGAGTGATGAGCTGGTATGATTTTTTGCTTTTATAGAGTTTTTAATTCTAGTGAATATAAATGTATGAGGGTTCTTCATAAGGTTTGAAGAAAAATTCTATTATCTTTAAATTCTGTTTTCCCACAACTTTTTTGAAGTCCCCTTGTAGACCAGAAAGATGTTTACCTGTGCTTTACTGACTATGGAAAGATTTTTGAATGTACAGATTGTGAAAAATTATAGACAGCAATGGGAAGAATGAGTATTCTGGAACACTTAATTATGCTCATGAGGAACCTGTTCATAGAACAAGAGGCAGTTGTTCGAACAGAACAAGGGAACTTCGAATGTTTTAAAATTAGGAAAGATGTTGCCAGGGTTATATTCTTTCACCATACTTATTCAGTCTGTATGCTGAGCACATAATTTGAGAAACTGAATTATATGAAGAATAATGTAGCATCAGGGTTGAAGGAAGACTCAATCACACAACCACAATGTGCAGATGATATAACCTTGCTTGCTGAAAGTGGAAAGGACTTAAAATACTTACTGATGAAGATCAAAGGCCACAGCCTTCGGTATGGGTTGCATCTCAATGTAAATAAAACAAAAATCATTACCACTGGACCAATAAATAACATCATGATTACTGGAGAAAATATTCAAGTTGTCAAAGACTTAATTTTCTTAGATCTACCATCAACATTCATGGAGTCCTGGTACAGTGCTGTGGGTTAATGCACCAGACTGCAAAGCCCTTTGAACTGCAAGGTCAGCGGTTCAAGCTCACCAGCTGCTCCTTGGAAACCCTATACAGGGTTGCTATGAGTCAGAACTGACTTGCTGGCCCTTAACAACAACAACAACAACCATCAACATTCATGGAAGTCAAGAAGTTGCATTAGGCAAATCTGTTGCATAAGACCCCTTTAAAGTGTTATAGAGCAAAGAGGTCAGTTTAAGGACTAATGTGCACTTGATCCAAACCAGGGTATTTTCAACACACACATATGCATGTGTAAGTTGGACAATTAATAAAGATGACTGTAGAAGAAATGATCCATTTGAATCATGGGGTTGGAGAAGAATATTAAAAGTACCATGGACTGCCAGAAGAGCAAAAAAACCTGTGTTGGGAGAAGCACAACCAGAGTGCTCCTTAGAAGCCAAGATGGCCTGACTTCTCTCACACTTTGGGCATATTATGAGGAGGGACCAGTCTTGGTGGAGAAGGATATCATGCCTGATAAAATGGAGGGTCAACAAAAAAGAGGGAGACCCCCATAAGAAGGGTTGACACAGTGGCAGCAGCAATGGACTCAAGCATAGCAGTGGTTGTGAGTATGGCACAGGTGAGGTGGTGTTTTGTTCTGTTGTGCATAGGGTTACTATGGGCTAGAACCTCCTCAATGGCACCTAATAACAACAAAAAGTACATATTCATTTTACCATATAGCAGTGGTTTGAAGGCCTGTACAATTACCAGCTAGGGGAGACTGGGTTCTAAATAGTATCCCAAATACCAATTTATTTATGCTATGGAGTCCTGGTGTGGTGCTGTGGAATAATGCACTGGACTGCAGGATAATGCACTCCCAATGCCTGTCCTTGGAAACCCTATACAGAGTCACTATGAGTCAGAACTGACTCAATGGCACTTAATACCAATGACAACAACTTTATTATGCATGCTAGTCATCTGACAATCTGGTTAAAATGATAATTCTGATTCAGGAGGTCTGTGAAGGGCCTGGAATTTTGCCTTTCTAATATAGTGCCTGACAATACCTATAGTGTTGGCTGGAGGACTACACTTGAGTAACAAAAATTTAAGAGACAGAAAGTACAAATGAAAGCATTTCCGACGGAAATGGAGAAACTTAATAAGAATCCTTTAGATAGTATTCATTTATTTTCTTGTGTTTGTGAAAATTCAAAGCTAAATAGTATAAAGAAGCTTCAAAAAACTAGTAGAAAAATTCCATTATATTTTAATTCCATTTTTCCATGTATACACAAACCTGATGATGTTCACTGCTGTTGAGTTAGCACCCAATTTATAGTTGTTGTTGTTGTTAAGTGCTGTTGAGTCGGTCTCAACTGCTAGTGACCCTATATAGTGTTTCTGAGAGTGCCTGATGGGCTTAAACTGCCAATCTGTGGTTACCATGCCACAGTACCACATCAGGACTCAGTGGTTACCCCATGCAAAATGGGATCAAATCATTATGATCCACAGTGTTTTCACTGATGAATTTTTCAGGAGGACATCACTAGCCTTTTTAGTCTGTCTTAATCTGGAAGCTATATTGAAATATATTCAACACCCTACTAATACGCAAACCTCCATTAGTGGTGTCTACATTTGAGATGTACTGGCTAGACTCGAACCCCACAACCATTGCTATACCTGAGCACATTGTTGAAGACACTGTGTCGTCCATCTCATTGACTGTCTTCTTCCCTTTACTGACCCTAGACTTTACAAAGCATGATGCACTCTAAGGCCTATTTACTCTTGAAAACATGTCCAGAGTCTTGCCATTGTA
>NW_006408523.1:45193367-45196575 GCF_000296735.1 Chrysochloris asiatica
AAACCTATGAAGTACAGTTGTACTCTGATATATCAGTTGTCACCATGAATTGGAAATTACTCAACAGTATCTGGTAATGATTCTTTAGTGAGCATATTTTGAAATGTAAATTGGCATGTATGTATTTAATTAGTCTCACTGGTTATAAAGCATAACTACAGTAATTATATAGCATATTATGTATACTGAACCCATCCTTTCAGTCTGTGAATTTGTAGTTAGTTTGCCAGGAGTCTGGGTTTTTGTTTATTTACTTCTTCCTTAACATTACAAGAGATTTTTTATTACAATATTGTATCATGTAGTTTATATTAAACAGCAGTGTTGATTTGTAAGTTCTAGACCTTTTTGGAATGCCACTGCCATAAATTGTTTAACGTCTCTCATTAGATTATTTCGTGTAAAGACATGCTTTGGCCATTCTCTTGATATATGCTTTTTAAATGAGTCAAACTGATATTAGATAGTGGAATAAAATATTTAAGATGATAACTGTTGATAACTACTAGAAACTGATACTTTTGTCACATTGTTTGAAAACAGGCAAAAAAAACCCACTACATATTTACAATAGCATTGATTAGAATGATGGTGAGAAACTGAGAAACCTAAAAAAGTCCCCTAGGAACAGATCAGTTTATAAGAAGCAAGGAGAATAAGGTTGTTATTATAAAGTGCAATTGACTCAGTTCTCACCCATACCTACACTGTATAGAGTTTCCAAGATGCGACTGTGAGCTTGAACAGCTGACCTTGCAGTTCAAACAACTGTTGTAGTCCAGCACATTAACCCACAGTGCCACACCAGGACTCCATTGTTGTTGGGTGCTATGGAATCTGTTGTGACTCAGCAACCCTATGCACATCAGAGAGAAACACTGCCTGACCCAGCAGTTTTTATTTATACCCATTGCTGTTGCCACTGTGCCAATCCATCCATTTGGAAGTCTCTCTCTTTTTCACTGACCCTCCACTTTACCATGTATGATGGATGTCCTTCTCTAGGGACTGGCCCTTCCTGATAACATGTCTGAAGTATGAGGGATGAAGTCTAGCCATCTTGACTTCTAAGGCACAGTCTGGCTTTTCTTCTTCCAACACAGATTTGTTTGCTCTTCCGGCAGTCCATGGTGCTTTTAATAATCTTCTCCAAAATTATAACTCAACGGAATCAATTTTTCTATGGTTCATTGTCCAACATTCACATGCATTTTAGGCTATTGAAAATACCATGACTTGGTTCTTAAGTACCTTAGTCCTTGGACTGATATCTTTGCTCTTGAACACTTTAAAGAGGTCTTGTGCATCAGATATGCCTAATACAATATGTCGTTTGATGTCTTTACTACTGCTTCCAGGAGTGTTGAAAGTGATTCCAAGAAAAACTAAATCATTGACAACGTCTATCTTTTCTCCATTGATCATGATGTTATTTATTGGTCCAGTTGTGAGGATTTTTGCTTTCCTTACACTGAGGTGCAATCCATATTGAAGGTTGTAGACTTTGATCTTCATTGGTAAGTATTTTAAGTCCTCTCCGCTTTCAGCAAGTAAGGTTGTATTATCTGCATATCGCAGATTGTTAACAAGTCTTCCTCCAATCCTGATGCATGTTCTTCTTCATATAATTCAGTTTCTCAGATTATTTGTTCAGTTTACAGATTAAATAAATATGATGAATACAACCCTGATGCACACTTTCCTTATTTTACACCATTCAGTATCCACTTGCTCTATTTGAATGACTGCCTCTTAGCCTATGTACAGGTTTCTCATGAGCACAATTAATTGTTATGGAATACCCATTCTTCACAATGTTATCCATAGTTTATCATGATCGACACAGTTGAAACCCTTTACATAATTGATAAAACACAATTAAACATCTTTATGGTATTCTCTGCTTTCAGTCAAGATCCATCAGACATCAGGAATGATATTCCTCATTCCACATCCTCTTCTGAATCTGACTTGAACCTCTGGCAGTTAGATGAAATAGTTTAAACAAATTTGACTTTCATGTGATGTTAATGATATTCAATGTTTTCTTCTTTCCACCGGGTAACTTCTCTTTGGAATGTGCACAAATATGAATCTTTTCCAATCAATTGGCCAGGTAGCTGTCTTCTATGTTTTTTGTCATAGATGAGTGAGTGCCCCCAGTGCTGCATCAGTTTGTTAAGAGACTTAAATTGAAAAATATTTCAATTTTTATTCCAAAAATTCCTGGAGGCCAGTGCTTTTAGTGTACCTTGGATTTCTTCCTTCAGCTCCATTGGCTCTTGATCGTATGCAACATTGAAAGATTCTATAACATCAAAAGAAGGTGGAAGGAAAACACAGAGTCAAAGAGTATAATACAAACTAATAAATGAGTACTAGAAGGGTCACATGATAAGTTATAATCTGAGTCAAGGTGAGTTAAACTATAGAAATATGATTTGAGTAAAAAATCCAAACTTTATTTGAATTGTTGTTTTTATTAAGTTGTTAACTGCTATTGAATTGGTTCTGACTCATAATGATCCTGTATAGGATTTTCTAGGAGTGACTGGTGGGTTTGAACCACTGACCTTGCAGTTAGCAGCCAGTGTTTTTCCTATAGTACCATAACAGGACTCCTAGATTTTATAAACCTTTATTGAAATTCTACTAAATCCAGGTGCTATTAATTGAATCATGCCCCCAGACCAAAAGAGTTACATTTTTCATATCCATATATATGAGTATGCACACAAACACACATACACAAGGGGAAGTCAATAATTATTAGTACAAAATCATGGAATCATTCATTAATAAAGCATATCTCAATGTGAACTTTTGTTTCTTAATATATTCTCTGTCTGGGTGTATACATTTCTGAAGGTGATGTTGCCATCTCTCTAACCCTTCCCAGAAGAATTCTACACTCCTTGATTTTTTGTTGTTGTTGTTAAGTGCCATCAAGTCTGTTCTGACTCATAGCGACCCTATATAGAGTTTCCAAGGAGCAGCTGGTAGTTTTGAACTTTTAACCTGGCAGTTAGCAGTCTGTTGCTTATCATACAGTGCCACACAAATTAACAGTAAATCAAAATGGAAGTTTTGGCATCCTCAAGGGACTCAAATTGTGTCATTTGAAATATTCTTTGCATTTGAGAAACAAAAGAAGTCTAAAGAGGCAAGAGCAAACCTGTAGGGTGGATGGGGTAAGATTTCCCAATGA
>NW_006408523.1:45196675-45200025 GCF_000296735.1 Chrysochloris asiatica
GGAGCATATAACAGCAAAACAATACCAGCAAAAAACAAACAAACAAACTAAAAAACAGCAACAACAAAAACAAGACTGATACTGCAGTCTCTATTCACAGAAAAGAGAGAGGAGGGATAGAAGAAGATGAAGGAAGAAAAATAAATAAAAATAAAATTTATATGTATAAAATGAGTCTTCCTCCTTTGTAACTTTTCAAGCCTTTTCCTCATCAATGTAGATTTCATTTTCTTAAAACTTCTTAATAAATTCCCATGATTGTCCAGAGTCCTTTGAGAAAATCTATCAAGATAAGGCTCTTGTAATGCCCCAAAACCTTTACTTTTTGACCTCTCACCTTCAATTTAACTGGTCCAATAGATCCCATTGGAGACCACTGTTTTGATTGGACCTTTTTTTTTTTTTGAAGGTGTCCTAAGACAAGAATATTACTGAGAGCATTTGTCTGTAGCTATTAACGGATTGCAGAGACATGTTTAAAGATGATTTGTTAGGAATAAATCAATGTATTTATGAACTGTTATTCTTACTAACAATACTTTTTGACTTACCTTCATATGTATATAGGAGAGCTTCAAATTTTTCACTGAAAGATTCTATTACCTTTTAATTCCATTTTTCCATAAAATTTGAAGCCCCCTCATATACATTTTACACTTGTACCTGTGTATATGGTATCTGGCCCTGTTTGAAAATAGAGGTTTTTTGGTGTTTTTGTTTTTGTTTTGTTTTGTTTTCTGCCATATTAATGAGGTGATTCCAGAGTACCGTATATTGATATTGTTAAGTGCCATTGTCTCAAGTCACTTCCAAATCATGATCACCCTATGATTTGGTTGGTGGGTTTGAACCATCAACCTGAAGTTAGCAGTCCAGGGCTTATCAAACAGTACTATACCAGGTCCCCAGTGTTGATTATACTTGAATCCTAAACCTATTCCCTTGGTGGTGTTTTATAAAAAAGGGGAAATAGGAGACATATGCCTAGGAAACAGAGATCATTTGAGGCCACAGAGTACCAAGGAACACTCAGGGCTATAACAACAAGGAGGGAATTTGTCCTAGAGCCAAAGCCTTTCTATGGACTTCTAGTCTCCCACACTGTGAGACAGGAAGTTCCTTTTCTTTAAAGCCATCCATTTACGGTATTTTTTTTGGTTATAATTATACTGGGTAACTTCGATATCAAGTGTTCTAGTCACAAGGAATGAAAAGATGTTTTAGAATTAGTTGCTGCCCTCATGGTAAATTCCATTCCTCTTCCACTTTCCTTTCTAAAAGCACACACAGTCCCTGTGATCAGAATCACACACAAACACACAAAACTCAGCTAACTTTGTAGCTTGCCAAGAAATACAAACCAACTTATGCAAATAGAATAGACTCTATAATATAGAATTTCTATGGATTTTTTGTGGGAAAAAAATGCCACTGATGTGATTGAAAGATATTATAAAGAAGAAATATATAAGTCAATTCTCTCCAATTCCTGTTTTATTTTGAATGAGCTTTAGTCCTCACATGTGAGGAATTTTGCAGAGTTCTCTTTGTGGTTATTTAATTTGAGTGATGAAGAAAGTTGTAGTGTCATCTTAGATATTGAGATTTTTCCAACAAAATATTATTAGGCATTTTCCCCTAGAGAAAAGAGAGACACAACTCATAGTATCTATCTTAAATTACAAAGTAAATGCTAGTATGTTCAGCCATAGATTTTGCTTTATTTTATCATTTACCATGAGAGATAGGTTTGTCTTAGCAGGATGTGGCCAGAAGAATAGTTCATTTCAAGTGGCTCATCTCTCTTAGTGAGACCAAGCAGGTGAGTCACTAACCTTCAGCCATCCCTCTGTTAGCAGGATCACACACACACACATACACACACACGTACACACATAAATACACACACAAATACATACTTCTCTAATCGGACTCTGGAGACAATCCATTTTGTTGGAAAGTGCAGTGGGGTTGTGTGGTAAGTTGACTTAGATAAAGAGGCCATTTTATAGATTATGACTGCTTCTAAAGAACAAACCAAGCAATTGAGAAAATGGGATAGAAGTAAGTGTGAGTGTGACGCTGCTGAAGTAAGTTAATCGTGTGCTTCCTATGTACAAGTAAGTAGTTCCTTGTCACACTAGTGCAATGGGATCTATCTCCATAAAAGGGGAAGAAAAGGCTTCGGTGGGTAGGTGATTTTAACAATTATTGGATGACATGATCCCTACCTTACTTGAAGATTCTTAAGTATGTGACTATATAAGAGTAAGACTCAGGGAATTCTGTAGTAAAGAAAACAGTATGACTTTGATTAATCCAATATAGTAGTTGTAATTAGTTGACTAT
Source organism: Chrysochloris asiatica (assembly GCF_000296735.1). Classification (NCBI taxonomy): domain Eukaryota; kingdom Metazoa; phylum Chordata; class Mammalia; order Afrosoricida; family Chrysochloridae; genus Chrysochloris; species Chrysochloris asiatica. The sequence goes on from NW_006408523.1 coordinate 45,199,025, forward strand.
AGCACAGTGGTTACGAATCAGGCTGCTAATCTCATGGTCAGCAGTTTGAAACTACCAACTGTTCTGCAGGAGAAAGATGAGGCTTTCTGCACCAGTAAAGATTTATAGCCTCAGAAACCCTGTACAGGGTCACTATGAGTCAGAACAGACTCTATTTCAAAGCACCACCACCACCATCATTAGTTAACAACCTTCACCCCAGTTAATAACACTTGGCAATTGTTCTAGGCAACACACTTTCATGACTAGGCTGTCTACTCTGAGAAAGTTGTCCTAAGAATAATGTCAATAGAAAGATAAGTAGAATTGTATGTGTGTGAGAGAAAGAGAGAGACAGACAGATTAATTGAAAGATATGATATCATTATGTTTAAGTCATTCATTCAGTTTTACCTGATTTCTCAGTGTTTTTGAACAATTATATTTGCTGCTTAAATTTGATAGCGATCTCTCATTGGCCCAGTGGGAATGTTCTGACTACTACAGTTAATAATATGACTATATTAGAAACAACAAACAAATATTAGTAATTTAAAAAAACACAAATCTATATTGGGAGAAGTACAGTCCGAATTCTCCTTAGAAGCCAGAATGGCAAGACTTTGTCTCTTATACTTTTGACGTATTATCAGTAGGGACCAGTCCTGGAGAAGGACATCATGCTTGGTAAAGTGGAGGGTCACCGAAAAAGAGGAAGACCTCCAATGAGATGGATTGGCACAGTGGCAGCAGCAATGGGATCAAGCATAGCCAACGATTGTGAGATTGTCTCATGATCGGGCAGTGTTTTGTTTTGTTGCACAAAACATTGCTATGAGTCGTTACCAACTAGATGGCACCTAACAACAACAATAATATAACCAGACCAAAAAAACCTGAAACCCATTATCATCCAGTGGATTCATAGCAACACTATACAACAGAGTAAAACTGCATCTTAGGGTTTCTGAAACTGTAAATCTTCAAGGACGAGCAGACAGTCTCATCTTTTCTCCAGCAGA
>NW_006408523.1:45205805-45215666 GCF_000296735.1 Chrysochloris asiatica
AATAAAAATAACCATTCTTCTTGGGAACCATTCCAACATAATCAGGTTGTTGCTCTTCTCAAATTGATGGTCAAGTTCCTAGGCATGAGTCTGATCAAAGTAAAGAACCAACACACACACAAAAGTTAAACATCTGGTAACTAAAGACAGTTCAGTGTTCTAGTTGTCAGATTTTATTACCTTTTTCCTCAGAAGACCTATTTTGTTGGGCTGTTTTCAGGAGGGAGCAGTGTACTTGACATGGCTTGACATGCTCAAGCTAGGAAAGTAACACCCTGTTTAAAATATATTGAAAGACGGGGTTTTCTTTATTAAAGGCTTCAGTTTGCTACACCTGGTTACATTTCCTGTCTATACCCCAGGGGTTAAAAGCATCTTGGTGGCAAACCTGAAGCTTCTCAAAGAATCAGTCTTCAGATATTAATAGAAATTACATGGTGAGTCAAAAATTATCTGCACTCTGGCTGTGGAATTCATTTTAATCGACTTTTAGAAAAAACAAATACATCTTTTTTCAATGTAATCTTCTTGCTTTTCAATGCACTTTGTCCATCTGTTAACAAGCTTTCATGTTCCTTTATTAAAAATGTTTTAGGCTGAGCTGTGAGCCACAAATGCACTGCTGTCTTCACTTCTTCATCAGAGGTGAGTCTTTCTCCTTGAAGGGCTGTTTTCAGGGGACCAAACAGATGACAAAGTGATGGAGAAAGATCAGGACTATAGGGAGGATGCTTAAATACCTCAAAAGAAAACTTTTGCAGTCTCAAAAATTTGGGTAGAGGTGCAGGAACGTGCATTATCATACAATATCACAATGCCCTTGGACAGCAATCCTCTGCATTTAATCCCAAATTTAGAATTCAGCTAGTCAGTGAGTATCTCACTGTAATGAGCACTGTTGATTGTTGAAACTTACTCCTGATAGTGTTCTAATACTGATCCTTGAAAATCCCAGAAAACTGCAAGCATCAATTTTCCAGGTGATGGTTGACTCTTGAACTTTTCCTTGATTGGAAATTGAGGCTATTTCCATTCCATACTCTGCCATTCACTCTCAGGCTCATGGTGATGAATCCATGTCTCATCACCAGTAATAATCCAAATTTTATTTGCATATGTCCAAATGCTTCTGTTGGTACCCTTCCTGCACAAACTTTTTGAAACCCAAGTCTATCATAGATTATTTCATAGTCAGAGCCATGGCTGATTTGCCATATAATCCACTAGCACTTGTCTATTCCGTGGAATCATTTCACATGCATGCTCAATGTTGTCATCAGCCGTGTATGTGGACAGGCGTTTTAATATAACCTGAGTGCAGATAATTTTTGACTCATCCTCTTATCTTCAGTGCTTATTCTCCTCAATAATGCCATCTTCCTTTGCGATTCATTCCAGCAAGCTGCTCAAAAGAAGATATTTCCTTCATGCAATATACTGGAATAGTGTGCACTAAACATTAGAATATTTCAACTCTTCAATTTTCTTTTTTTAAATATCATTTTATTTTTATAATAATATTTCTGAATTGAAAATGTAAGGCACTAGGTTTCTGATACAAAACTTACAACGCCCTTCCAATTAATTTCTGAGGAACAAATGTCCTTAAAATTGAATAACTCTTCTACTTAAGACATTGTACCTCAACAAGACAGGAGTTTCTAAACAGCCACACAGTATTCATTCATTCATTTGAATTCAGCAAAGCTTTCATAAGCACCACTAGTGCAGTCACTTCTGTTTTAAACTCTTTTGTTTTTGGTACGTGCCATTGAATTGATTCCAACTCACAGCAACCCTGTTTAGGGTTTCTGAAGAGTGGCTAATGGGTTTGAACTGCCGACATTGCTGTTCAAATTCACCTTTTGGTCCAGTACAGTGTTCTACAGTGCAACACCAGGACTGGAGATGTAAAAATAAGCAGAGCAAAATTTTTAAATTCTGGGTTTTCATGAAATTCACATTCTAGGTAGAATAAATATTTACTCCATATTTCCAAGCATTTGGACATGCATCCACTCATCTACTCCTCAAACAGCACTTTCTGGTTGATACTATTTTTAACACTCTTGCTTCACAGATCAAGAAACTAATATGCATAATTAAATTACCCTTCCCCAAGGCCATAGATTTCTTATGAGGTAGAACCAGGTGTTTTACCCAAACAACCTGGCTCTACATCAAGAGCTCATAACCACTCTGCTTTACTCTCTCTCACTGATGAGACTATTACTCCAAGTAATTTAGAAATCTTGACCAACATTTATTTATATCTTGGAGCATTACACGAGTGTTCCATGAAGTTGACAGGACACACCAGGTCATCAAGATCTGATTGCTAGTTTTTTATTTCTCTTTATTCTATTTTGAAAAATTTTTATATACATGAAACAGGAATAACATTATTAATGGAAATTAATAGAACAACACCAATGTCAAGTGACAAGTAGAGAAAAATAAAAGGAAGGACTGAATTATGTAGCGTTTCTTATGTCATCTATACTTATGGCATCTCTACTAAGCAAACATCTGGGAAAATCTGGAATAATGAAACTTATCTTGATGGAACATTGAATCATTAATCACAAATAGATGAAGAAGCTCTATAGTTTGGGGATCTACTCTCCAAATCTCAGCTAACCCTCTCACCCTCTCTAGTTCATATTTGAAACTACTGCCTTTAAACCAAGACATTTTCTTCAGAAGTTTTCTTTACTGCTACATGCTACCTGGCATTGTTAACCTGGAAATTTACTGTCACCATAACAGAGAAAAGGTCCCTAAATAATGAGGAACATTTTGGTGGACAGATTATCAGGAGCAAGGAGTGTTATGAATTGTCCCAGTCATTCTACTGGGAGAGAATCCCCAGGTAGGGATCCAAGTGGAGGGTGAGAATGAGCTAGTAATTTTCCAGTTTTGAAGATCAGGGAAAATTGAAATGAGGCAAGTTGTCAAGAAGAATACTAAAATTGATACAAAGATTTATCATTGGTGTATACTCTGGGAGGGGCTGTGGATCCATACAACCTACAAAACATATGCCAGAGTTCTGGCTCCAGATTCAAGTTGAGAGCAAAGTGGATTGAGTTTGCTGAAGCTTTAGAACCCAGCAAGTTTAGTGGGAAGATGAAGAGCCACATGTTTCACATGAATCAGGACATTAGAAGGTGCAAACTTTATCTCCTAGGGCAATTTGATAGAAATAAAGATATGATAGTTAACCGGAAGAGGTAAAACATTCACTGCCCTCTCTGCCCAGGAATCAAACTAGAATGTTAATCAGGTTACTGAGTGGAGCCAATTCTCTGGTTTCCCTCCTGTCTTCAAACAGGTCTGCAACCTAACCCCTCCCAGATTCTGACCCAATATGTCTGCAATGCCCTGTAATCAGGCTCAGAATTTGGAGAAGCTAGCTCCTCTGAGCCAGCCGGAGTAATAAAATCTGAAACTCTGCTTCACTTCTCCAAGTGGCCTCGGTTTCTTTGACAAGTGATCAAGAGCTACTGTGACATCCTCGGGCCCACGGCTGCTGTGACACTCTTGAATCTAAAACTGCTGTAGCAATAGAATATACAGGTATGAAAATGCAGGTATGAATGCAGATGATGACAATACCTTTTCTTATTTTCCTATATTGGGTATGACACTGCTGAGTCGATGCTCAAACTTCAGCTGAAAAAAAAAATAAGGTCATTGGTTTTTTTGTGGTCCCTAATAGTTTGAACTGCAAGGTCAGTAGTGCAAGCTCACCAGCTGCTCCTTGGAAACCCTATATAGGGTTGCTATGGGTCGAAATCCACTCAATGGCACTTAACAACAACAACAAGAGTCCTGGTATGGCACCATAGAAAAAAGCAAAGATTGTTGTTTAAAACCTACCAGCTGCTCCTAGAAAGCCCTGTTCTGTTTCAACAAAGATTTACAGCCTTGGAAACCTTGTATAGGGTTACTATGAGTCGGAACTAACTCAAGGCACTTTATAACAACAACAACCGGTATATAATTAATCTTAAAAGCAAATAAATCATAATTTTAATTGTTTCCCCCAAAATTGTTTTCTTACCTCAGACCCTATAATTTATGAAATGTCAATCCATACTTGGCAATTAAGTGGGACACTGACTATATTTTTAAGATGATATACTGTATGCCCTTCCAAAAATTCCTTGCTCCTATGCTGTGTCCATGGAAGCAAGCTAGAGATGAGAATTGCCTGAACACTTGGTAGCAGCCTGAGATGTGTGAGAAGGGCTATTGGTGTACAACACATATTTACAGCTTTCTTCCCACCGAAAATTAATTTGTCAAATGGCAATCAAAGGACAATGCAATTGAGGGATGGTGAAAAACACCAGTGGGCTATGGGACATCTATGTCCTTTGGTGCCATATTTTTTTTCTGTGTATATTTATGATTATACTGTGGGAATTTTTAATATCATTTCTGGAAATTCAATTTCCTCCTCTATGTTGACAGGGAGTGGGTTGGGATACACTTGTGTCTGGAAAAAATCTATAAAGGAAAGTCAGAAAATGAATATCCTTGCATCTATATTAGACATGGCATTGGTTGGACACTCATATGCTTTAATGGAAGAAATAAAACATTGCTAAATTTTGTCTGCTGATTTGCAGTGAGCACAGTCTCAAAAATTATTATCAAGATGAATATCATGTGTGACTAAGCAAAATGCAATAACTACACACATTATTGTCTCTGACATTAATAAGTGTTGCCAAATATCAGAGGTAAAATTATTCTTCTACATTCTGTTTAAACAGATTCCTGCCAAGCCTGTATACAAAAGGATTGGTTTACAAAACAAGCTTCTAAATAAGAATTAAATGTCCTTAACTCCTAAGGTTGGTCATTTCCCTTTCAAGAATCCATACTGAAAAGGTGTTTGATGGACCAAGGTCATGAACTCCCCAGGAAGCTTTCTGAAAGATGTGAAAGAGGATAAATTGCTTCCCTTTCCTGCTGGCTCCAAAGCACTCCTGTGTCTCAGCTCTGGAAATGCATATGGAAACAATTGTTCCTGGATCATTTCCTCTCCTCCCCGGGTGGGCAGTGGTCTCTGCATGTCTGAAGCTTTATCCCTGCTCAGCATAGAGGTCATGGGTTAGCCTTGCCAGTCCTGAAAGCACAATGCCCAGATCTGTCCTGCTATTCCAAGAAAAGGAACATAACCTTTAGTTTATTAGATCATCTACCTCAACACCTTATTTCCCAAATCAGAAACTCAACAATATTAAAAACAAATCTGCCTAAGGTGAAATTCCTTGTTAAGTAACGAAAGGGATAGCATTAGAGTCCAGGTGTCCTGTCTTCAGTGCTCCATTTTTTCCCCATGTCTGCCTCTAATGTGGCCTGGGGAACATAAGCCTCCAGGTTGAGAGGGGTGAGGCATAGTTTCCATCCAATCTGTTCTATCAGAGTCCTTATTGAAAGAAGACAGACTTTCAATCTTTTATCCGAATTAAAAACTGATGACACAATGAACTCTTGTACCCATGTATGTGATTATAGTCACTCAGTGCAGCACAAAACTTTATGAAACAAAGTGATGTTATTTAAAATGTGCTGTTTAATTTTTATAAATATGTGACAGTATAATTGATAGAAATTCCACTCCCTTTTACTCAGGCTCTCAAGAGAACAGTGCAATAGTTTTAAAAGACCGTGTCAGTTTTGATGAGTATTTTTGGAGCTCAAGCATTTGGACGAATTTCCCTGTGTTGGGATTTAACTGATGTTTTCCTCATGACTAGACTAGAGTTTGTAGAGGAAGACCACACAGGTGTAGTTCCTTCCCCAACCCATCATGTCAGTGTACAGCTTACCAACATGACATATCACTGCTGAATGTTCATCATCATCACCTGGCTGAGATCGTGCTTGCTAGGTTTCTCTACTATGAAAGAACACTTGTCCATTTGTCAGGTGATACACTTTGGAAGGAAGTCTATATGCACAGTCTACAATTAAAGATTGGGTACAATGTTCCATCGTCTTGAGAGTGGAGTAGCTATTTAATTATTTGGAATTCTGCCTCACAGGAGACTTTTCTAGTCTTCTCATCTTTTGTTGATTCAATTGTTTATTTATATCAGTGGGAGTTCATGCATATTTATTTTAGACTTTGGATTATGCTCTCATTTCTACTTATTTGTTTTGTTGCTAAAATCATTCTTGCTTTGGCCACTGGGAATGGTTTCAGCTGGTTCTTGTGTCTCTTATCATTGTTCTTTTTCTGGCTTTGTTTTTGTTAAGCATTTACTTAACTTCTGCTCTTACATGATGGTCCAGATCATATTTCCTAGAATCAGTCATTTCTCTAAGGACAGTAGTGTCCTTTTATTGCAGAATACTATTTGAAATCAAGATCTGAGTACTAAGTATGTTTTTTGCTACTGTGGGCGGAGTGACTTCTAGATAATTTCATCTATCAAAGCCAAGGAATATATGTGTACATACTAACCTATGTAAACAAATATGTGTATGTTGTTGCTGTTGTAAAATGCCTGGATAGGGTTTCTGAGAAGTGGTTGGTGGGTTTGAACTGTTAACCTTGAGGTTAGTAGTCCAGTGTTTATCCTACAATGTTACACCAGGACTCCATATGTATATAGGTATACTTATAACTTTTTTTGTACTTACCCATATACCTATATGAAAAAGTACTCCACTGCTAACCCAACCACCAGCCACTCTGTAGAAGTATGATGCTTAATCTGTTTCTGTAACATTTACAGCTTGAGAAACCCTATAGGGCTGTTCTACACTTTCTTACATGGTCACTGTGAGTCAGAATGAACAGCAGGGGTTCGGAGTTTTGTTGTTGTTATTTTGGGGCTAGGTAGCTATACTGTCTTAGCTATCTAGTGCTGTATAACAGAAATGTTACAAGTGGATGATTTTAACAAACAGAAATTAATTCTCTCAATTTTGGAGGCTAGAGATCCAAGTCCATGGTACCAGCTCTAGAGGAAGACTTTCTCTCTCAGTTGGCTCAAGGTTTAAGAGGAAGGTCCTTGCCTCTTTTCAACATCTGTGGGTCCAGCATTTCATGGAGATCTCCATGTGTCTTTGTCTTAATCTTCCCCTGGGACTAGAAGGCTCCCAGCACAGGGACCTGGGTCCAAACGACATGCTCCACTCCTGACTCCTTTTTCTGGGTGGTAATGGGTCCCTCTCTGCTTGCCTCTTTCTCCTTTTATCTCTTGTAAGATAAAAGGTGATACAGGCCACACTTCAGGGTAAATCCCCTTATCTCAGGTCAGGTCTGTGATGTGGTTAAGGGAGTTGCATTCCACCCTTAATCCTTTTACAATGGATTAACTTACTACATCATTTCATATCATAAAGGATCATTACATAACCACATTACATCATTGCCAAACAAATGAGAATCATGGCTCACTCAACTTGACACATATTTTGGGAGAACACAATTCTGTCTATGACGTAAGAGGGGATTTCAAAAGGTCATGGAAAACTCCCATTGACCTGGAGATGAGAGAGAGAAGAGGAAAGGCTGGTTGGTCCATAGTGTGGTGAGACCTGGGGACTCCTGAGCCCATAGACAAGGACATAGACACAAAGGGCTAGAGCTGAAAGTGAAGCATCCAGCTGATGTGAAGTGAAAGGAGACACACAAGAATGCCCAAACTTGCAGATAGTACCCATTTAATCTAGCTCAATGGCTTGATAATCAGAACACCACTAGAAGAAGATTAAAAAAAAATTTTTTTTTTTGATAAAGGAAACAAGTGTAAATTGCTACAATTTGATGAACTTGACCTATACTTATGGAAGTAGTAGCTCAAAATACCAACTGAGAGGGAAGGAATCTTCACATCAAGTATCAATCTTATCCCCTCTGTATACAGAGTAGGTAGGGACAGGCAACTTAGACATTGGCTCCCTAAAATGAGGGGATGATAAAGGCACAAAGTGACTGGCTTGCAAGTTTTCAATAGGGAGCTTAATTTAGAAGTGTGTCAGGGAAGATAGAGTCCCCACTAATAGTTTTTATCTTGTCTAGACAGGTATGGTGAAGAGATGTGGATAAGATTCTTATGATTCAATAGTGAGTAATTGTTATCATGACTAATTGAAACTGTCACAACTGTAAAGGTAGAAGTTTTGTAACAAAAATGGGGGAGTAGTTAATCTTACAGTCCAGAAACAGAGGACCCTAGGATCATCATGGGAGAGAGTACAAGCAGAATGTGGGACCTTATCCAGAGAAACAGCGACACCACAGATAGAGGCAAAGATGGAGAAGGGAGCACCTGAGGACTCTAGATTCATGGAAAGAGAGGGACGGAGTGCTGGAGGCCAGGAGGCAGACTTGTAGAATGTGCCCTTTGGTTGTTTAAATTATTATATATTCCTGAATGTTTTTTATCCCCACGCTACCCCCTCCCCCCCAAATAAAGACACACAAAAAAACAGAGGGAATGGAAGCAAATACTATTGAATGATTATGCACGGAGGAGATTTTAATCATTGCAATGAAATGATGGGTGTAAAGCCGATGTTCTCCCATGTAAACTATCACTCAGTTCACAATGAAAAAAAAAATTTTTTTTTTAAAAGATCATGGATAAATTTCATTACCTTTCAATTCTATTTTTTTCCCACAAACTTTTTCAAGCCCACTCATATATTAAATTTAAACATGAGTTAACACAGATCACCAATTCTAATCCATTACTGCATGACTCATTTTAGACTCCTTTGCTGACTGGTCCAACAGTGAGAAGACTGACTCCTTCCATTCTGCCATCCATTTACTTAATTGTTCAATTCCAGTATTCATGTCTGGTCGTTTTAGAATTATCAAACCACACCTTGATGGGGAAAATTTTTTATCAATACCTCTACATATCTTATGCACAGTTTCTTTGGGCCTGTAGTCTTACAGTCTGCATTCATTTCTAAATTACTTAGGTCAGAAATTTTTCCCAAAAACTCATTCAGAAAAAATTTCCAAAAACTTATTCACTCTAATAGAGTTAGATTCTTTTGTCACAATGTGGATTCTATCTCGGAATCTCCCAATTTTCTATTTTTTCAAAAAATTGCATATAATAAAGTTAGCTCAACATGCTGTAAAATTCTATGGGTTTTGAAAAATGCATAATGTCATGTATTCACCAGTATAGTATTATATAAGGAGGCTTCAAAATGTTCATTTAGAAATTCCATTATCTTTTAATTCCATGGAATTTCCATGAACTTTTTGAAGGCTTTTCATGCAGAACAGTTTCACTACCATAATAAAACCACCTGTGCTTCTTCTATTCTTTCTATTGCTGAATAGTTTTCTGTTGTATGGATATGCTGTAGTTTGTTTATCCTTTCACTAACTGGAGGATGTTTTGATTGCTTCTGATTTGGGGTAATTAGGAATAAAGGCGTTAAAAACATATACATGCAGTTTTGTTTTGTTTGTGGACACAATGTAATGGTTAAATACCTAAGATCACATTACTGTACTGCATGGTAAGATTGTGCTTCACTTTCTAAGAAGTTGTCAAACTGTTTTTCCAGAATGGCTTTACCATTTTGCATCCCCATTAGCAATAAGTAAATGATCTTAATTTGCTCCATATTATTAGAGCAGTTAGTACTGTCATTTTTTTGGATATAGACATTCTGTTCCGTGTGGTTCTGCAGGAAAATGCGCAGGACTGCAAGACCAGCGGTTCAAATACACCAGCTGCTCTTCGGAAACCCTATACAGGGTTGCTGTGGGTTAGAACCAACTCGACAGCACTTAAAAGCAATAACAACAACATTAGATGTGTTGTTGTTGTTATGTGCCATGGAGCCTGTCCCGACTCACAG
>NW_006408523.1:45216121-45217924 GCF_000296735.1 Chrysochloris asiatica
CTATAACAACATATTAAAATTATTTCAACATAAATGAAAGTTTTAAGTTGCCCATAAAAATTGAACCATGTAGATAAAAAGGTTTGAGAAAAGGCCAGTTACACTTGAGAAATTACATATTCTCTTCAAGTTAAATTTGATTATGATTCTTAACATTATAAGCTATATCATTTCCTTCCTTTTGATTAAGGAAGTGACAGATGCTGCTGGTTTGTTACCTAGCAGTCAATTCTCTTATATTTCTGGTTCATTGAACTCCTGCTTGATTCTATTAAGGTGGCAGTGTGCCCACTTCCATGAAAACAGATCGTGCTTGTCCAAGCCACTCAAGGTAATTGTGTTCCTAGTTTCTGCATCGCAGGAGTAAGTAAGCCCATTTGAGTCAATAAACTGTAAAGGAAAGTGTGGTAGAGAACTTCAGAGTAAGCTTCTTCTCCCTTCAGAGTACGAAAGAGATGAAAGTTCACATGATAAAAAGGTTACCTTGACCATGCTTTTTTTCAATGTACAAAAGGATCAGACCATTATTGTCCATAGGGATTTCATTGTCTGATTTTTGGAAGTAGATTGATAAACTTTTCTTATGAGTCTTTCTTAGTCTTGATATTCTACTGAAGTCTATTCAGCATCACAGCATATGCAAGCCTCCACTGACACACAGGTGGTTGCTGTGCTTCAGGTGCACTGGCAGGGAATTGAACCTAGATCTCTGACAGGGAGGGCAAGAATTCTACAACTGAACCACCACTATCCCCCCACCTGCCTTAGATGTTTCCTTAGAGAATGTGAAGCCTACAGCCTTTTCACCCACATTGCATCTAACAGGTGACCAGCCTGAAGACAAATGGTAATATGCTGAAACATCCTTGATCACATTATTGAGTCAGAAAATATCCTGGGAAAGCCTATCTCCAAATGTAGTGCTTTGGTGAAAATTAAATGCCTGTTTTTTAAATCCAGGTTTTTTCGACCTTTATATATCATGGGTACAAACAAAATATGTGTTTGGTCCAGTGGAGTAAACTGGTAAGAATCCTCACAGACAGAGAAAACTGGCTCAGGGACCTCAACTGCCTTAGGCAGCCCCTCATGGTCATGATAAAAGAGTGTCCTGAGGTTAGCATTTCAGCCATTTACAACCCACTCATGGCACATTGTAACAGACAGGTTGAGTCATTTCTAGTTTTAAAGTTTCCATAACATTCTGTAGCTGGAGACTGAGCACATCCTAATTAATAGTTATATACAAACTCATTCCAGATATATATCTATATATCTATAATCTATATCTATATATTGCTGTTAAGTGCCGTTGCGTCGATTCCTATTCCCTACTCTTAATGACCATGTCTAGGATTTCCAAACAGTGGCTGGTGGGTTTGAACCACAGACCTTGAGATTTCAATTGACCTTGTTTGTGTGTGTGTGTAAGGGTTAAGATTAAAAATATATAGTTTGTTTCCATAAAAATTCTTGTCATGTGATGTTGTTGTTATGTACCGTGGAGTCGGTTCCGACTCATAGTGACCCTGTACAGGGTTTCTGAGGCTGTAAATCTTTACAAGAGCAGAAAGCCTCATCTTTCTCTCGTGGAACAGCTGGTAGTTTGGAACAGCTGGTAGTTTTGAACTTGAGGTTTGCAGCCTGATTCGTAACCACTACGCTACAAGAGTGCTATCTCTCTCTCTCTCTCTCTCACTATATATATATATATTTGTTGTTGTTATGTGCCATCGAGTCGGTTCCGACCCATAGCGACCCTGTATAGGGTTTCCGAGGGTGTAAATCTTTACGGGAGTAGAA
>NW_006408523.1:45218099-45224380 GCF_000296735.1 Chrysochloris asiatica
TATGTATGTATATACACACATATTGTTGATACATATACCTATACAAAATATTTCTTGTCATGGAGGCCAGCTAGCCAACTCATCAAATAATATCCAGTGACGGTAGGCTCACGTTGGTTTTGAGTGCTTTAGTACAATTATAACTTTTCACTACTCTGTGATCACCCAAACAGAGCAAGTTTAGAAATATCTTGGTCTTCTGGAATATATGCAGAGGAGTTGAGTCAGAAAGAGATATAGTATTTTCTGTCTGTATTTCTAGTGTGGTTCTAATTTAATTATTTTGGCACATTATGATAAGCTAACACTTTAGAGGATATATCTTTACAGTTATAAAAGGAAAGAAAAATCCTTTATAGTGAAAGTCTAAGTTACTATTTGGACAGCTGGAGCCAGTTCATAATATGGAAATCACACCAAGCAGACACAAGTAATAAAATAACGAAAAACAGGCCCAGTAACCAAAACCTCTGAGAATGGAGGAAAACCTCAATGTGCTCCCATAGCCCTCTTTCCAATGCATGAAGGAGCCCTGAGGTTAGCCCAGTGCAGAGTTCTCCGATGATGAAGCAACATGACAGTGTTGTACTTACAATGGGTGATTTTCAAAGGGCTTACAAGGGCTTCTATTCTAAATAGGGACTGTAGTCCCTAAAGAGGCAACATTTCTAAGTGTTTCTTATTCATAATTAAATAGGTTTTTCTGGCAGCAGACAATGAAATTCACAGGATTTATATTGACTCCTTCCGTTTGGGAATAAATTATAGACACTAGGTATCTCTGAATCACATTCTAACCCTCAGATTTATATTTATTATCACAAGACTGCTGAAGCATAAATTTCTTGGAAGCCAAGTCCTTTTTTCAGGAAAAAAGAAGCAGATATCTGCTTCTTTTCACTATAATTTCAATTTATTTTGTATATATATATATATATGTATATAAGGAGCTCTGGTAGCGTAGTGGTTACGAATCGGGCTGCGAACCTTAAGGTCAGCGGTTCGAAACTACCAGCCGCTCCGCGAGAGAAAGATCAGGCTTTCTACTCCCGTAAAGATTTACACCCTCGGAAACCCTGTACAGGGTCGCTATGGGTCGGACACGACTCAACGGCACTTAACAACAACAACAATATATGTATATATATGTACATATATTTCAATACCTATTTCTATATATTTTCTAATCCTATATATATTTGGGGAATGTGATGACTGTATACTATAAGCACTGGACTGTGAACCACAGGATCCATGGTTCAAGCCCACCAACTGCTCCTTGGAGAAAGATGAGACTTGCTGCTCTCATGAAGATTTAAAATACCTTGGAAACCCTATACAGGGTTGCTATAAGTCAGAACCTACTCAGAGGCACTTAACAACAATATATATTTTAATACCTATGTTGCTTTATGTTAAATCTAACATTTTGCGTATATGTAATCACTTGTTTGTTTATTCATTCATTCATTTTTTAAGTGAAACTATTTAACTTGGGGCACCATCATGAGAAACGGCACCCATCATTAACTCAAGTTAACTCTTGAGTTTGGATGTGATACCTGAGATTAACGTGAACTGTTTTGGTCTTTGTTGTTATTGTTGTTAAGTACCGTAGAGTTGGTTCTGACTCATAGCAACGCTGCACAGGATTTCCAAGGCTGCAAATTCTTTAAGGGAGCAGAAAGCCTCATCTTTCTCTTGCAGAACAGCTGGTAGTTTTGAACTGCTGACCTTAAGGTTAGCAGCCCGATTCATAACTACTATGCTACCAGAGCATTGTAGCCATCAGCAAATTATAATATGAGGGGTCTTCAAAAAGTCCATGGAAATAATTCCATTATCTCTCATTCAATTTTTCCATGAACTTTTTTTTGTAATGTCTTAATAAAGTGCATGATTTATTTGTGAGAGTTTATTCTGCTTGTTCTTTTTTTTTCTTTTCTGTTTTTTTTTTCTATTGTGAATTGAGTGAAAGTTTACAGGGCAGATCATAAGTTTTACATTCAACAAATCATATGCTTTGTTCCATGAACTTTTTGAAGCACCCTCATAGTTGCCATACCTGAAATTACCTTAAACTGGTCCTGTGGAATGTGTTCCATCTTTGATGTGTGCAGGGGTAATATGTTACATTGACATGCAGTCCCATCAACTGAAAGCCAAGCAGTGGTCCACCCTGAAGACACCTGAGCTATTCGAACTATCAAAGTTCCAAAAGTTTAATCTTTTGTGGCTGTCTGACTAGTTTCATTTTTGTGTGTATGCACATGTTTTGACTACTTTCCATAGCAGGTCACAATATTGACTGGCTTTGAAATGTAATGAACAGTAAAATTTTTGGCCTTGAAATGGGAATAAATCTAAAATATAGAGGCTTGCCTAGACTGCCTGTAAGCTTGCTGAATGGAATGATCTCACCTGAGGATTACAGAGCCCTTGGATTGTGAACACAGAAATAGTACTCATTGGTCACATTAGCATTCAGATAAACAATTCAAATAAATAATGTGTTGAATCAAACAATTCAAAAAAAATAATGTGACAATTTTGATAATTGAAGGCATCGAAGTCTCCATTCCAGCAACTTATTGAATTAGGCACCTCCACCACCACCACCACCATGTGATTTTACTCAGGGGGAAAATAAAGTATAAACTGTTTTACAGTAACATCTAATTCTACCTGACTTCTTTTTCCCCAAAGACCCTCATTTCCACACCTTAAAAAATGTCAAACAGTCTTTAGCACAAAGCCTGGTAGTTCTCTAATGAGTTTGGGAGATAGTTTACCTAAAGCTATCTCCCTAAAGCAAGGATTAAGAAGCCTGAAGAGAAACAGTCAGTGACATATGACAGAAGAACACAAGGTTCAAATAAGAAGTAAATGTCTTAATTAGGTAGTGTTCAGTGCTTTGAGTCAGTGGCCAGTCGTAGAAAACCCTGGATGACTGCAATGCAGTCAAATACTAGCTATGGTTATTGTAACCATAATCTATGTAACTCTCACTAATGACTGCATGCGATCATGCAAATAAGGTCTATAGAACTCTAATGAGCATATTGGTTAATTTTGTTTCCTGCTAGGTTTAAAATGAGCCATCCAAGAAGCAGGAATGGGGATATTTCACTATCAGAGAGAAATAAGAGCCAGGAGTGAAGCACATCATTTTGACCCCGAGATCTCTGAACATTGAACCTCTCCCATCCTGGAGACAGAGTTGTAATACCACAGAAGTGGCAGCAAACAAGAAAACAGAATTAAGAGCCATAGCTCAAGACAGAGCAATGGGTTTCCTGGCCCACAGAAGGAGTAAAACTGAATGTTTTTGAGCAGGAGGTTGCCTTACAAAGTGGCGTGCATCCAGACACTTAACTGGAGGAGGAAGGTTTGTTGACCCAAAGGTCTAGGCTTATGGCTGAGTGAGGTGCCCTTTGAGCATTTATCAGCAATGCTAACAGAGCTCGCTAACATTACTGAGCAGGGCAGAAGCCAAGAATTGTATCATGAGTATTACCGATCCTGAACCTGCCAGCTTCCCTAATAAACTCAATAACTGTGAGAATTGTCTTGAGTTCTGTGTGGCCATTGCCAAGAACTATCAAACCCAGCAAAGAAATAGAAAGTGTTGTGAGAGGGTCTGTTGGTATCAGAATTGCTAAAGGAGAAACGAGGGTGGAGGCATGTCTAACCTCTACCTTATTAGAAAATGAGTTTGACTTGTCTTCCTTGTGATATCAGAGGGTCTCAGACACCACCTCCATGCCAATTTTATAATCACAGACCAAAAAGTTATCCAGTCCTCCATCATCCTCTCAATGGCTGGTATGTATGATGTATGAGCCCACTGTTTCAGTCGCTATGCTAATCCATCTCATTAAGGGTCTTCCTCTTTTTGGCTAACTCTCTAACAAGACAAATGAATTATTAATAAGTTAGTGTAAAAAAAAAATAAGGGAAGAAAAGTAACTGGTAATTTTCTTTTAACATCAGGAAGCTGGAAAATACAACTTTAAGGGAATGATGAAAGGTAAATAGTAAACAGATGCCACTTTTAAAGAGTTTGAATCAGAAGTAATTGATGTGTTAGGGAAGACTGTGCTGTCACAAGATTCCTTTTAAGAATGAGAGAATCTTCTGCATATTATATGCAAAAAGAAAGGGACAAGCACAGTAGAGAGGGAGAAAATTCAGGAGCAAAGGAGAACATTTGAATCAGCAAGATTCATAAGGAGTTGAGATTGTATTGTATTAAGGGCAGAGATGGAGGGGTTGGTATTGGTGAGGAGGAGGGCTAACCCTCTCATAGACTTTAAGAAAAGGCTAGGATGAGAGAGAACATCTTTGGGGCTGGAGGCTGTGAAGGTAATAGGATGCAGAGTAGATAGATGTCATACCTGATGGCTTTAATTCTCTTCATATTACAGGTTATCTTGGGTGAAATGGAGCACATGGTGTAAGCCTTTGGGGGATTGTCTTCTCTTCTCAAAAGATGAAATTAGCTTAAGTCCTTACACTTTCAGTAATTTAGAGTAAGATGTGCAAGACAGAAGATTGTGTAGAGTATCTGCATGTCCGCAGTAATAAGAAAGTCTTTGGCATTGAAATCCTGCATATTGACCTATAAGGTGGGCATTAGGAGTCTCTTGAGTGGCACAAATGATAAAGTGTTTAACTACTAACGAAAGGTTGGTGATTCAAATCCACCCAAAGCAGCCTTAACAGTAAGATCTGGTGATCTGCTTCTGAAAGTCACAGCCTTGAAAACCCCACAGAGCAGTTCGACTGTGCACACAAGTGTCTCCATGAGTTGGAATTGACTCAATAACAACTAACTACAAGAAACTGGCTGTTGCAGAAACATCACTGTCAAATCTAGCTCATTCAGCTTACCAAGTTATTTTACACTCTCATCTCAGAAGTGTTCATGGAGTCTTTACCATGATGCCCCACTACAATATATGGCAGCCCACCAGGGGATGCACTCAGTGTTTTTTTTAAAGAGCACTTTAGCAATCTGAGAAATTTGTTTTATGGTCAAGACACATTCAAGGTTTTTTCCCCTTTTTGCTTTTCTTGCCCATTTCATTTTTGCCTTTGACCTATGTCCTTTCATCAGGAATGCAATAAATATATAATTTTCCTCTAAGTGGGTTCTGAATTACAGGCTTATGCTCATTTAGACATCTCAGGGAAAAGTAGAGTTCACTCTGAAAATGTTGTCTTTGGATGCTTTAGTACATGTATGACCTTGGTAAAATACAATAGCTTTTCCCTAAAAATGATATGTGACTATCACTGATATCTCATAGATATTTTATATGAGAAGGAGTAGAGAGTCACTTCAAACTTCACAAAGTACTTCCTGTCACTTAAATGCAAGACTGGAAGACACTGGGTTAGTAACCCACTTAGGTTGAGTGATAATAGATTTCCAAGACTGAAAATGGAGAAAATAGTAGGTTAGAAATATTGGTCCAAGCCTAACAGGCAGAAATCATCATATAATCATGTTGGTTTTTTATGATTAAAATAATTTACAATGAAAAATAATGTAAAGATTTAATGTATCCATTATAGTTGAGCAAAGGTAAGAGAGAACAAATGGGATCTTCACATTTTATGCTAAAGAGTTTCAAATTTGGAGACTATCTAAAAGCTATGATTGTTGAATGTAAGTACATCTCAAAAGAAGTTATGTAGCAGAGTGAGGGTATGAATTCAGCAATTCCTATGTGGTAGATATCCAGTGATTGTGCACCAACTGGATGGTTTTCCCAGGTAGGAGAGTGTGCTTTGAATATTTACTGGCCTGTCTTTGTTGTAGACTATGTTACTTATCCTACAGTGGTAAAGCTATACAGGCATATCTTGTTTTATTGTGCTTGTCATTCTTGCACTTTGCAGACATGAGGAAGGTTTGCATTGAGCATGTCTAGGAAAACCATTTTCACAACAGCAGGTAGTCACTTCATGTCTCTGTGTCACATTTTGATAGCTCTCACAATATTTAAAACTTTTTCATAGTGATTTTGCACACTTAATATACTACAGTATAGACTATACATAGCTTTTATGTTGTTGTTGTTGTTAGGTGCCATCGAGTTGGCACCGACTCATAGCAACCCTATGCACAGCAGAACGAAACAATGTCCGATCCTGGGCCAACCTCACTACTGTTGCCACACTTGAGTCCATTGATGCTGCCACCTGGCCAATCCATCTTGTTGGGGGTCTTCCTCTTTTTCTCTGACCCCCCACTTACCAAGCATGATATCCTT
>NW_006408523.1:45225789-45232676 GCF_000296735.1 Chrysochloris asiatica
ATCTTTCAGTAACGAAAGTAGAGGCTTGAATTTTTTCTTCAGTTTCCCCAGCTTGAGAAATGCTGAGCGTGTTCTTCCTTTTTGGTTTTCTGATTCCAAATCTTTGCACATTTTATTATAATATTTGGCTTTATCTTCTTGAGCTGATCTTTGAAATTTTCTTTTCAGCTCTTTGACCTCCGCATTTCTTCCATTTGCTTTAGCATCTCTACGCTGTAGATTAAGTTTCAGAGTCTCTTCTGACTTTTATGTGCACTGAGAATTCCAAAAATTCACGTGACTTATTTTATTTATTTATTTTTTTGTTGTATTTGCTTTATTGTGGATCTGGAACTGGAGCCACAGTATTTCCAAAGTATGCCTGTATAGATGTTTTTTATGCTCGCTATGGTTTGGTGCCATTTAGTGAATTTCGACTCATCGTGATCCTATGTGACAGAGTAGAACTGTCCCGTAGGGTTTTTCTGGGCTGTAATCGTTATAGATTGCAGATCTTTCTCTTGTGGAACCATCAGGTGGGTTTGAACTGCCAGGCCTTCATCTAGCTGCCAAGCATTTAAGACCAACTTTAAATTTTGAATATTGAAATAAAATTTGGCTATGTCCTGATTCCCAATAGATCTTTTATTTTTCAAGTGTCCATTTACTTAAAAACAGAACAACGAACAAAAATCAGTTCCCATCAAATTGATTCCAACTAATGGAGAGTTCTGACTCAGAGCAGAATTGTGCACAGCTTTCAATGACTGTGGGCTTCCAGAAGTAGACTGTGAGGTCTTTCTTCTGAGACATTTCTTAGTGGATTTAAAATGCCATTCTTAACCATTTGTGCCACTGAGGAATAGCCATGGACTTCAAAAATAACTTACTCTAAGTAAAGCTGGTTTCCCTTTGCAGAAATTATATCCCATTATGTTTTGTTGTTGTTGTTGTTAAGCATCATTGAATTGGTTCCAACTCAAAGCAACCCTATAGAGTTTACAAGGAATGGCTGGGGGTTTGAACCAGTGTAAGCAGTTAGCCATCCAATGCTTATCCTACAGTACCACACCAGGACTCCCATTACAGTTATAAAAAAATCTCTCCAGGAAGAATTTCAGCCGAGAGCTTGTTAGAAATGGGGATGCTGAGACTTCGTCTTCTGAACTGTGGAAATATTGCCAGGAAGGATCTGTCCCTGGAGAAGGCCATCCTGCTTGGTTCAGACGAGAGTCAGAAAGAGGAAGACCCTTAACAAGATGGATTTACACAGTGGCAGTAGCAATTGGCTCAGACAAAACTATCGTGAGGACCAGGCAGTGTTATGTTCTGTTGCTACAAGTGGGAAATGAACAACAATAAATCAGTAACCCTGTCTAAAATGTTGAAGTGGAACCTACAGAAAACTAAGATATGTTTCACTTACCTGTGAAAAATATTCTCTTTGTAATTGTGATATTGGTAGAACATTTAAATTTTGTTTTCATTTTATGTCTCTGAATATTTTTAGACTTTGATTGGTAGTTTATTGTTAAAGACTTAACCCAAACCTAACCCACCGCCATTAAGCTGGTTGTAACTCATCTAACCCTGTTATTCAGGCAGCAAATATTAGTGGAAGCACCTGGTGAACTTGAACTCCTTACCTTCTGTTAGCAGTCCAGTGCTTGTTCTAAGCAACACCAGAGCTCCTTTAAAGATATATGTTCTTTAAAATGAAATTATGTTCCAATTTCCTTAGTTTAAATTTTTTCACATAAACTTTTGTAATTTTACTTGCAATTTTTTAAATGGTTTATATTAATGTCACTTTTTAAAATCATAAAATGTCAAATATGTTTAGGAATTCCTATATGCTCTTTTTATTTTGATATGGCGCCATGGGTTAATGCTCTGGACTGCAAGGTCTATTCAAACAGATAGGGCGACGGTTCAAGTTCACCAGTCGCTCCTCAGAATCCCTACACAGTGTGGCTATGAGTCAGAACCGAATCGACAGCACTTAACAATAACAACAACAAATGTTTAATCATAAGGATCTCTGGTAGCTCCTTTATTTATTAATAAAAACGTTTTCTTAAAAAAAAAAAAAAAACTTTATGACAAAGAACAGACTAACAGAGAATCTATTTTCTAGAACAGTTTTCTCTTGCAGCAGTGAGGTAGATGCTTTTATAAATTAAACTGGAATGAAACCCAGAACTTCTTCATGGTTCACTAAGAAGCCGTATAAAGCAACTTGTTCTATAAAGAAGTGGTGGTTAACACTTCATAGAGCTTCATATCCCACTGTTGAGGATTATAGCTACATAACTCTGTAATCTACCGCTTTGGTGTCAACCGAGGAACTCACAAGACACTGCACCAGCTTAACTCACTCTGCTAAAATACTTTAAATTTGAACCTGTTATGATCTCGCCCTCAAATACACAGATACCTCAGACGTTAAGCGTTAGAGAGCTGGGATATTTCAATCTCCACTAGGCCTCTTACACACACACAAGAAAGAGAGTTCTCCAGAGCTGATTTACTCATTAGTGTGCTCCAGATGTGGTGTTTTTGCTGTTTTGTTTCCCGATGAGTTAATTGTCACTTTCATAACAATTCTCTACTTTCTGGGCCTCTAGAGTCACATCTACTTTTCAACAAAGTTTGGAAAAAATAAAACAAGAAATGGAAACCAACAAGTATTAGCAATGACTCTTTTCTTAAAAAGAAAGAAAAATTACTGGGATGCAATATATATAAAAAGCATACACATCCCATTGAATTATTATCAAGCAAACGCCAAGTCTAATAGACTGAAGCCCACCATTTTCCTCATGTGTTCCTTTACCATCCAATCTGCTTCCTGACTTTAATGGTAAACCTTCCCATGCATTTCTTCATTCTCATTGTCACCTAAACAGAGCATTTCAAGAACTGCAATGTAATTTAAGGTGTCCTGGTAGCACAATGGTGAAGTGTTTGACTGTTCACCGACAGATTGTTGGTTCAAAATCACTCAGCAGCTCCTTGGGAGAAAGACCCGGCAGTTGTGCCCATTAAGATTATAACAGAGACAGCTTTATGGGACAGTTTTACTCCATCACGTGGGTCACTGTGCGTCAGAATTCACTCAATGGCACCCAAACAACAGCAACAACAGTTTGATTGAATCTGCCTTGGGAGATTAGCAGTATGCATTGTTAGTTCCTGACTAGTGGCTAATTCCCTTGATTGTGAAATGCTGTATGTAGCTGCAGTTCACTCATTTTCGTTTCTACATAATATCCTATTGACTTAAAACACCAACATTTAATAACTTCATAGATGATGGATATGTAAAACAATTCAAACTTGGGGTTATTATGCTCTGGTAGTGTAGTGGTTATGAATCAGGCTGCGAACCTTAAGGCCAGCAGTTCGAAACTACCAGCTGCTCTGGGGGAGAAAGATGAGGCATTCTGCTCCCGTAAAGATTTACAGCCTCGGAAACCCTGTACAGGGTCGCTATGGGTCGGATCCGACTCGATGGCACTTAACAACAACAAAAACAAAATGATTAATATGGAGGGTTCTACTACCACCAAGAATGAAGAACCAGGAATGGAGTGCATTCGTAGACTTTGGGATTCTGCACTATGAAGCTTCTATATCCAGGGAAAACTACTGGGCCTACAGATGCTAGAAGTGGGTGTTCTGAATTTGGACTTCCAGCCTCCCAATGTGTGAAAGAATACATTTTGTTTATTTTATTTGTTAAAGTCACTGCCAAATACCACAACTCACATGGAATCTGTTATATCGGCTCTAGATAACTAAGCAGTTACAATGAGTTGGGAATGAATCCACAACAATGGGTTCTTGGTTCTAGCATACCTTGTCACATTTTTGTTGAAAGCTGGACATCATGTGTCAGATAAACAGAAGAGATGTGTTTTCTTTCTACTGTAATCCCTTGTAAAGTCCTGTAGATATTAAGGTGGTGGTAAAGTGTAGGGGAAGGAGAAGTAGTCTAAAATCCAAAGATTAGGTCTTAATCTTTTAGTGAGCCTGTGCCCCTATGCTGTGCCTTGTAAGTGCTTCCTAGCTTTTTATAAACCCTTGGTTGAAACAGGAAGGCTAGGGCTTGGGTGTTTCCTTTCCTCTACACTCAAAGCTAGAAGGGCTGGAGTTGAATAATTCCCTCCAATTCAAAGACTAGAAGGTATTGACATTAGGTACTTCCATTCTTCCATGTTGGTTAGGTTCTCTGAAAATAGTTTTCCTTGAAGGCAGATCATTCTTAAGAAGAAGAAAGAGCACTATTTTTAAATGATTCTATTTCCCCTTCCCTTGCCAGAAGCACAAAGGGATATTTCTTTGTACTTCCCAGTGAGAACTGGGAGACTTCTGGAGGCAAAACTCTGGAAGGTTTGGGGCCCCCTAAGACTGAGCCTCTAACTGTTTTTATCTCTCAAGTCAGTCAATGCTCCATGCTCACTCTCCAGCAATTAATTATTTACCCTATAAACATTCCTACCTTCCAGAGCTGGAGGCCTCTGCTCCCAGTAGGTGTAGTGATTCTCCATATCTGCCTGTCTCTCCAGTTCTGGAGACAGCGGTTTTTCTTGTGACCTCAATTCTCTGACGGATCTAAGAAAAGTTGTTGATTTCTCATTTTGCAACAGTTTTCCTTTTGTGAGGATGGGAGTGTTGACTTCCAAGCTCTTTATAAGATGGACTAGAAACTGAAAGTCTTTCAGAGACCCAATTCTGCAACATTGTTTTCCATATAATGTTCACAAAGGGGCTCAGACAATAATGGAAAAAAGGGTCATTACATCACAAAGAATTAAAAACTTTTCAGAGTTCACTTGTGCTTTGTGGTAAAGTAAAATAATAATAGTAAAGTAGTAAGATGACATGAGCTCTGGTAGTGTAGTGGTTACGAATCAGGCTGTGAACCGCAAGGTCAGAAGTTCAAAACTACCAGCTGCTCCACAGGAGAAAGATGAGGCTTTCTGCTCCTGTAAAGATTTACAGCCTCAGAAACCCTGTAAGGGTCGCTATGAGTCAGAACTGACTCCACGGCACATAACAACAACAACAAATGATTAATAAGTTTTTGAATATTTTTATATTTAGTATTTCTAGTCATTTGAATACCTGGTGTACATATAAGGAAGTTTTTTTTTTTTTGGTACACTTAGAAATGAAACGGCTGGATATAGAATTGCTAGAGAATGTATATCCTCATTTTTAGAGCTTTTTTCCAGCAGTTGGGTCAAGTTACTCTACAACAAGCACTGTGTTAAAATTCCTTGTCGCTGTACAGCCTCAACAACTCTTGGAGTTTTATAGTATTGGTGAGATTCGTGTTCAGAGTTTAGTTCACATTAATTAAAAAAAAAATTATTTTATAACATTTGTTGTTGCTGTTAAATGCCTTTAAGTCAGTTCTGACCCATAGTGACCCCACCAAGGAGCAGCTGGTAAGCTTGAACTGCCAGCCTTGCAGTTCAAACCAACTTTGCAGTCTAGCACATTAACCCACTGCGCCATACCATATCTTTTTAAAAATTCAGGTCCAAGCTTTAAAGGGCTCTGGTGGCACAATGGGTTAAGCATTGGGCTGCTAATTTTAATACCAGCGGTTCAAACCTACCAGCTGCTCTGCAGGAAAATGAGACTGGGTGGGTTCATAAAGATTAATAGTCTTGGAAACCCTGTGAAGCGGTCTACTGTGTCCTAGGGTTACTATGAGCTGGAATTGACTGGACAGCTGTGAGGTGGGAGCTTGTTTTGTGTTCCAGGTTTTTGCAGGTTTGATTTGTGAGTTTCTCCTTTCATATTGATTTTCAGGAGACTTTATTGTTCCAGACTTAAGTCCAATATCAGTTATATGTGTTACAAATATCAATTCCTAGTCTATGGCTTATCTTTTCACTATCTTAACAATATCTTTTGAAAAAAGTAGTTCTTATTGATTACTCAAAATTATCAGTCTTTTACACAGTCAAATACATGTATTTGACATTGACAGTGGTTAACTGTAACACTGCCCCTCTTCCTCTCTGGAGTTCCAGCTGGTACAAATGGTTAATGTGCTTGGTTGCTAACCAAAACATTGGAGGTTCCAGTCTATCCAGTAGCTCCTCAGAAGACTGGCTTGGCGAGCTAATTCTGAAAAATCAGCCCTGGAAAACCCTGTGGGACTCAGTTCCGCTCCTATACACATATGATTGCCATGAATCGGAATTAACTTTGCATCACCTATTTTCCTCCTCCTCTATAAAACTCTGGTATATAGAGCTCTGGTAGCGTTGTGGTTACGAATCGGGCTGCTGATCTCATTGTCAGCAGTGAGAAACTACCAGCTATTCCATGAGAGAAAGATGAGGCTTTCTGCTCCCATAAAGATTTACAGCCAATTTTCATCAAACTGAACAAATTTTAAAAAGTAATGTGTCAGTAAGATTATTTAGTAGTAACTATAATTGTACTGCTTAGCAAGTTTTTAAATTAATTACTAGACAATTACTGATAAAATATCTTTATACCAGGCCATATGTAAAAATTTACATTTCCAAAAATTGGGTTGTAAAATAATAAAAAAAAAATTTTTTTAATACATTTTGATTTCATTCACTTAGAATTTTCTTTGTAAAAAGTTTTTCATGAAATATTCAGCTACTTTAATAAAGGACTATTAAGATTTTCTCTTTATTGTTGGTTATTTTTAATTACTGTTGCTTGTACCTTTTTAAGAGTCCTAGGACCTTTCTAGGAACTTACGTCTTTCATTTGTATTTTCAAATTTAGTTTTAAAAGTTGCTCATAAGGTTCTCTTCTTTCATTTTAATTGTTCTATAATATTCCACGGAGTCCTGGTGTGGTGCTGTAGGGTACATATTGGACTGCTAACTGAAACATAGTGAGTTCAA
>NW_006408523.1:45233435-45234730 GCF_000296735.1 Chrysochloris asiatica
GTACTGACTCGACGGTGCCTAACAACAACAACTAACGGAAAGGTTGGTGGTTCGATCCTATCCAGTGACAATCTGGGAAAAGGGCCTGATGATCTGTCTCTTAAAGATGACAGCCCAAAAAACCTTATGGAGCAGGCCTATTACCTAACCATGGCGTTGCCAAGAACAGCAATTGAGTGGGTTTATTTTTGTTTGTTTGTTTAGTCTGGAATTTATTATTTTCTTTTTTCTACTATCTGTGGATTTATCTTCTCAATCTTTTTTCTAGCTAATTTAGATAGATTTTCTCATTAATTTACAACATTTCTTTGTAGCTAATATATATCCATGATTAGAAATTCTTTCTACACTGCATCTAGAAACATTTATTATGCTGTATTTTCATTATCATTCAGTTTAAAAGTCTTTATTGTATTCATTTTAATTTTTTCTTTCACCCAGGGTTGTTTTGAATTTTATTTCTACCTTTGCAAGATATTCAGGTTTTTCTAGTTTTTTTATTATGGTTAAATTCTAATTTATTGATTGTAGTCTTCTGAAATTTATTGTGGCTTACTTGTAAAGCCCAGTGTTGTTGTTAAGTGCCATTGAGTTGGTTCCGACTCATAGCAACCCTGTACGTGTTTCCAGGAAGACGCTGGTACTTTGAACAGCCAACATTGCAGTTAGCTGTCCAGTACTTATCACACAGTGCCACACAAGGATTCCCAGGATGCACCACTTTTAATAAATTAAAGAAAATGTATACTCTGCATGTGTTAGGTATATTCGTCTTTTTATGTTAATTAAGTTACTCATGCTAATTTTTTACTTTAATTCTTTTGTATTCTTCATGACTCTTTCCATTCCTTACAAATTGATGTTAAAACCTCATACCACCATTGTTTATTGATTTTTCAGTTTAGTTCTTTCTATTTACTTTATGTATTTTGAGGCTATGGTAATGTTGTTGTTGTTAAATATCATCAAGTAGGTTCTGACTCACAGTGGTTTCTGAGGAATGACTAGTGTGTTTGAACCACCAACAGTTTGGTTAGCAGTCTAGTGCTTATCTTACAGTGCCACACTCAAACTCCTATGGTAATAGGTAGTTGTTGTTGTTAGGTGCCATTGAGTTGGTATTGACCCATAGTGACACTATGCACAGCAGAACAAAACACTGCCCGATCCTTGGCCAGCCTCACTACCATTGCCATGCTTGAGTCCATCAATATTGCCACTTGGCCAATTCATCTCGTTGGGGGTCTTCCTCTTTTTCTCTGACCCTCCACCTTACTAACATGATATCCTTCTCT
>NW_006408523.1:45235590-45237761 GCF_000296735.1 Chrysochloris asiatica
GAGAAGCTGGGTTATATGAAGAAAAATGTGGCATCAGGATTGGAGGAATGTGCAAATTTAAGATTACTATGAGTTCGTGGAGAACTGACATCTTTATCATTATGAAATGTCCATCTTTATCTCTAGTGCTACCTTTGTCTTAAAGTCTTCTCTATTTGATGTTAATGAGAAACAGCCAGAAATGTTGCCTCTAGTATAATTTTTTAAAGTTCTAACATAATGGAAATGTGCAGGGTTTAAATCTTGAAATTGGCTATAGAACTTCTCATAACAAAAATAAATCAACTATCCTTTCAACAAGGTGAGATAACTATTTATAGTAAAATGTCATATATGGAATTATGAACAGTATTTTGATCTTTACCAACACATTGCAAAGGGGTTTAGTAAGATATGTTAATATAAGATGACATGACGCTAACTAAATTTAAAATTATGTTTATTTGGATGCATCTAATTTTTGGTGTGGTGCTGTGGATTAATGTGTTGGACTGCAAAGTCAGTTTGAACCAGAAGCTCAGCATCTTAAGCTCACCAGCTGCTCCTCAGAAATCCTATATAGGGTCGCTATGAGTCAGAACTGACTCAACGGCACTTAACAATAACAACAGTTATTGGTTACATCTTAAGAAAAAGCAAAGCTAAAAATGTGATTAAAGGTGAAATTTTGGTATGACACTATCTAATGTTTTTTTCTTACTGGGTAATCATATTTTGGTTAACATTCTGAAGATTAGCATCACGGCAAATGAAGAAGAATTGAAAGTTGCCAATAATCTCATTGTACTTGGTTCAAGAATCAACTTCCACAGACGCAGGA
The DNA here is from genome assembly GCF_000296735.1 of Chrysochloris asiatica. Classification (NCBI taxonomy): domain Eukaryota; kingdom Metazoa; phylum Chordata; class Mammalia; order Afrosoricida; family Chrysochloridae; genus Chrysochloris; species Chrysochloris asiatica. Next base: position 45,236,411 of record NW_006408523.1, read on the forward strand.
GTCTAGAAATCAAATAGCATATTACATTTGGGAAGCCTTTGTCAAAGACCTCTTTAAAATTTTTAAAAACAAAAATGTCTCTTTGGTAACACAGGTACACCTGACTCAAGCCTTGTTTGTTTTCAAATACCTCATATATTATGTGAAAGGATGCAAATGTGCCTTTAAAACATCAGTTTACTTTCTTCAACCATAAATAGAACAAGACCGCAGTGACACATTTTATTTTAAGCTAGTTTAGCCATCAGATTTCTCAACTTGTACTTTCTTCCATCTCCCCCTCAAATCAGCAACCTGGTCAGATTCTAAGAATATGGTTAAACGTTTGTAAAATATCTCTTTGTGTTAGGCCCGCTCCCTGACAATGAGCAGAGAAAGAGTAAGTCAGAGTGTCCTGGCGCCAGTCCCAGATACTGAGACTACAATCCAGTGGAGCATGAAGAAGTAAAGTGCCCAGTGAGGTTGGAAACAGTCCACAACAAACCATAACGTTTACCATCTCAGCACTGATGTTGACAAATTCACATATTTTTTATGAATAATGATTTGCCTCTGCTTATCTGCCCAAACCCCTCCTGAAGCCTTACAAAATAATCCCTGTTCCCTCCTTCTGGAGATACTTGGTGGCAGAGATCCCCCTGTCTCCTTGACATCTGCAGAAAGCAACACAGCTGCGCCTTTTCTCCTAACTGAAAAAAAACCTGAGAGTATTCTTGGTCTCTCCATTTGCAGCAGGCAAAGAGTTCAGGTTTTGTTTGGCATCAAAAGCTGGACATTGAAAAAGGAAGACAGAAGAAAAACTGGTGAGTATAAATTGTGGTTGATGTAGAATATTGAATAAATCAAGGATGATCAGAAGAACAAACAATTTTATCTTAGAAGCAATGACACCAAAATTCTCCTTTGAAGTGAGAATGGCAAGGCTTGAACTTGCTTGCTTTGGACACATTATCAGGAAAGATCAATCCCTAGAAAAGAGCATCATGGTTAATAATGTAGCTGTTGTTCTTGCTGTTAACTGCTGTTGCGTTAGTACTGACTCATAGACACCCTGTATAGGGTTTCCAAGGAGCAGCTGGTGGGTTTGAACAGCCAACCTTGTGGTTTGCAGTTGAGCGCTGCTGATCCTACAGTGCCACACCAGGAGTCCTACTAATGAAGGAAGCCCTTGGTGAAATGCATTGACACAACTGCGACACACACATACACAAAGACTCAAATATGCCAATGATTATGAAGATGGGCAATGTTTCATTTTGTTAAACAAAAAACTGCCATCAATCAGAGCCAACTTGATGGCTAATAGTAACAAGAGTCATATTTTGAAAGTTTTAAATCTCTCTCTCTCTCT
>NW_006408523.1:45238031-45241199 GCF_000296735.1 Chrysochloris asiatica
GTTAAGTGCCCTTCTCATAGCGAACCTGAATGGGGTTTCCAAGGCTTTGAATCTTCACAGGAGTAGAAAGTGTCATCCTTCTCTCTTGGAGCTGCTGGTGGCCTCAAACCACAGACTTTGTGGTTCTGTGTCCAGTGCTTATTATAGGGAACCACCACTCTTCATATATATATAAAACCTCAAGAAATATTACCACTTGCTGGGTCAATTATAATTACCACATATATTCATCTTCTGTTGTTGTGTGCCATTGAGTCAATTCTAACTCATAGGGACCCCCTACAGAGTTTCTGAGGAGTAGCTGGTTGGTTTGAATCACCAGCCTTGCTGTTAGCAGTCCATTGTTTATCCTAAGTGCCACACCAGGACTCCACTTATAACCTTTGTTGTTGTTGTTGTTGTTGTTAAGTGCTGCTGAGTCAGTTCCAACTCATAGGGACACTATATAGGAATTCTGAGGAGCAGCTGGTGAGTTTGAACTGCTGATCTTGCGGTTTGCAGTCTAGTGCTGATCCTTCAGCACTACACTTTTAGCTATCACTTGATTTTCAGGTGAGAGGTCAGAGCCAGGGACTATAAATACAGTGTTCAAGACCACACAGTTTATGTTGTTGTTTTTTAGTGTTGTCAAGTCAGTTCCGATTCATAGTAACCCTGTATAGTTTCTGAGCATCAACTGGTGGGTTTGGGTCACACATCTTGTGATTTAAACCGATCTTGCAGTCTAACAATTTATCCCTACAGTGTCATATCAGGACTCCACACAGTCTAGAAGAGAGCTATAATCAAAACTTAGGTCTTTCAGAGTCTAAAGTCCATACTTTTTGTATCATTGTGTACTGTTAGGAACTACCTGTTCCATGTCAAATGGAAGCACTATGATAAAAAACTGAAGAAGAAAAAAATTGTCTAAGTATATTCTCTAGTCCAATGTTAAGAACTTTCTAAGCAGCTGTAAGATCCTGGGAAAAAGCAAGGATATAGAAGGACAGATTCTCTTGGAATGCAGTTCTGAAACCATCCAGACCCAACATCAGTTAGAGAGTCTATAAATCATAGACCAATATTGAGGATATGCTTGGTGAATAACTTAGAGCAACAGTCTATATGTCATTATCTTTGGTTACTTCTAAGAAGATTGGGTTTAAGTAAGATTGCATGATTATAGCTTATATAAAGGCATTTAGGTATTTTTATAGCACAGAACTGTCTTTAAATAAGGAATGTGGTTGTGTATTCTAAGAACAACCTGATTCATGAAAATCTGACCTTTTTATTGATAAAGAATGGCAATTTCACATTTTAAAATCATGCTTAGAAAACTGATTTTGCAGGTTTCCTTTAAAATCTAAACTTATACTTTTAGAAACAGTTTCATTTGCAATGGGTGGATTTGCACAAATTTTCTCAGAAATATCTAACTTGCATAAGTGCCATGAGTCACATATACATTGAATAAATGTAATATTTAAAGAGAGATTAAAGAACAAATAACTTGGAGCAATGAAATCATAGGCACAACCCACTCCAACCAAATATTTAGTTTATTTTAATTATTTACAAGTGCAGAATAAGGACAACTACATTGTCATAATCAGGTTTATAAGCCCAAGTACATACTCACTGATCTGTAATTCCAGTTTCAGCTCATTCTGACACAAAACCCCAGGTCATTGTTGGTTTAGATGGTAAATGTTTCCACCACTGGTCAGAAACGCATGTGCCAAAGCATTGACTTAAGGACATGATCTGAATGAAAGGAGTGAGGGCTGTGTTTTTAATATCAGAATCGCATTGCTCGATCAGTCTGAACACATCAGAATGACTTCAAGGCAAAGGCAAAGATTTCTGCAACTTCTCTGAACTAAGAATGTGATGATTCATATACAATGATGAGCTGCTGCGACACTACCAGGTGCGTGTATTAGCATATTATTAAGCACTCACAGATGGCGTACATTTACAAAGTACAGAGTGAGTAAATCAGTTAAACACATTTGTATTCTCCAGACAACAGCAATTGCATAAAGACAAGTAATAATATTATACTAATAACAAATAATATCAATAAACTATAGAAATGCTTTCTCGGTTAAGGAAATTAAGTGCATTTTGTAGAAAATTAAGGCTGCTTCTCATCACTGACTATGACTTAATTTCTGGTTGCTCTTGTATGCGGACATTTGTAAAACAGATTCATTATTCCATATTTCATGCACAATCTCTTCCTGTAAGAAGTGCATGCTGTTCTTGGAATGGATAGCTCTTGTGATCCCAATCTCAGCTGAAATGCAGCATCTGTAATTCCCTGTTTAAAACAGTGTTTTCTCTCCACTATGCCAAGTCACTATCTCTCACACCAAGATACTTTATTGGATGCAGAGCCCTCACAATTATCTGGAATTATTTTTGATATATTAGTGTCCTTGGCACTTTTTTTTCTCTCTCACTCAAAATGGAAAACTCACGAGAGAAAAAACCTTAAACCCAGAATCCCAGCCTCTAGAATACTCTCTAGCTCACAGTAGTAGGCACTGCACAAATATGCATTGAGTAAGTGAACGGATTTGAATTGGCATTTTAAAAATTGGTAGACTATATTTTGATATGTTCTTATACAATTGAATACCCATAGAAATTAGTTATAGCTAAATATAATGATCAAATAGTAAAACAATGATAATAATTAGTATAATCTTTCATGCACTGAATTTCTACTCAAATGATCTGAGGAGGAGCTTGAGTGGGAAGAACCCGAGTTTTTCTGCTAAAAACCAAACATAAACTTGCCAACAGTGTGAGGCAGCCAGTGTTCCCCGACCCTTGGTCAAGACTTTGGATGACTTGGACAACACATTTGCTGAACTTCATGATATACTCACTTAGCTGCATTAAATTGCCTAGCTATAGAAACTATAGATTATAAAACAGTTATTGTTTTAAGCCACTCAGTTTTTTGGAGTAATTTCTATACAACAATAGATAAATAATGTAACCAATAATGCAATATCTAATCCTAGACATAATCCTTGATTTTGCCTTGGGAGAAAAAAAAAAAAAAAAAAACTTCTTTAAGAGTATCATTGAGACAATGAGCATAATTGTTAGGTGGGAGTTAGATAAGATAAAAATAGCATATGGATATTAACTCATTTGTAACATGACAAC
>NW_006408523.1:45242089-45244634 GCF_000296735.1 Chrysochloris asiatica
ATCTTGGCCTCCAAGGAGCACTCTGGCTGCACTTCTTCCAAAACGGATCTATTGGTTCTTTTGGCAGCCCATGGCACTTTCAATATTCTCCTCTAACACCATAACTCAAAAGCATCTATTCTTCTATGGTCTTCCTTATTCACTGTCCAGCTTTCACATGCTGAAGCTATAAATCTTTGCAAGAGCAGTAAGCTTCATCTTTCTCCCATGGAACAGCTAGTGGACTTGAATGGCTGACCTTGTGGTTCACAGTTGAGTGCTTACCCTACAGAGCCATCGTGCTCCCCAGATATAGATCTCTCTCTCTCTCTCTCTCTCTCTCTCTCTCTCTCTCTCTCTCTCTCTCTGTCTTTAGAGATTTTATGTACTTCCAGAGCAAAAAAATCAGTCTTTGGAGAAATACAGTTAGAATGTTCCTTAGAAGTGAGGACAAGATTTCTGCTTATTTACTTTATACAGAAAAGACAAATTGCTAGAAAAAGGATATCATGAGTGGTAAAGAGCATCAGCAAAAATGAGGGAAACCCTCAAGAAGATCAACAGCTACTCTAAAGCAAAGACAAAAAGATAAAGGGATAGGAAAATAGAGTTATGGAAATGGAACAACCAGAGTGGAATTAAAGAGAATGTTGTTGACACATTGTGAAAAATGTAACTACTACTACTAAACAATTTGTGTAGGGGTTGTCAAATAGAAATCTAGTAATATGCATATATTTGAGGGGTCTTCATAAACTGTATGAAAATACACTTGTTGTTAAGTGCCACCGAGTCAGTTCCAACTCCTAGACTTTGTATAGTGTTTCTGAGGAGTGACTGGTGAGTTTGAACCCAGCCTTGTGATTCAAACTGTCCCTGAGGCTGAGTACTTATCCAGCTGTGCCACACAAGGACTCCATAATAGTATATTATCTTTTAACTCTATTTTTCCATGTAGAGATCTGTGGAGTTGCTATGAGGCAGAATTAACTTGAAAACCTACAACACCAAAGCAATATATGTTGTTTTTTGGTTGTTGAGTGCTGTTAAGTGGATTCAGACTCACAGTAAGCAAATGTGTCTTATAGGCTTTTGAGTCAGTAATCTTTATAGAAGCAGGTCACCATGTCTAATCTCATGCAAAGCCACTGGTGAGTTTGAACTGCCTGCCTTTTGGTTAACAGTTGAGTGTTTAACCATTTGAATAATCTTATATGAGTGACTAAATACCTATCAATTGTTTGTCAGTTTGCCATACTCGGGTGGCTTGTGTGATGGTGTGGCGCTGGAAGTTATGCCACTGATATTTTAAATGCCAGCAAGGTCATCCATGTTTGACAGATTTCAACAGAGCTTTCAGGCTAAAGCAGATGAGGAAGAAGGAGAAGCAGACTAATTCTGAATGGTGAGCCACTGATAACCTTATCAATAACAGCAGATCATTATCAAATATAGCACCAAAAGATGAAAACATTATAAAAAGCAGTGGAACACTGTCAGAGATAGTGCCAGAAGATGAGCCCCTCAGGTGGAAGACACTGAAAATACAACTGGGAAAGAGCTGCTTCCTCAAAGTTGAGTAGACCATAATGATATGAATGGAGTACAGCTTTTGGGAGCTTCATTTGCTGATGGGCACAACTCACAATGAGAAGTAACAGCAGCAAATATCCATGAAATGTACTTAGTATGAATCTAGGAAAACTGAAAGTTGTCAGAAATGAAAAGATCAATAACCTACCTGAAATGGACTACAATTAGCCATATTGTTATTAATAAGACCATTACATGGTTTACTATGTCAGGGTTATGAAGAGGAATAGCATCATATTCCTCATCAAAAAAAGTATTTGAGGATCTATAAGGATTTACATCCTCGGAAACCCTGTACAGGGTCGCTATGGGTCGGAATCGACTCGACGGCACTTAACAACAACAACAACATCTAGAAGTACACATAATATCCATATGCCTATAAGGAAGACCAATAATACCATTACTATTCAGATTCATGCACCAACCATTAGTGCCAGTGATTATGAAACCAAAGAATTCTGTGAGCTTCGTCAGTTGATTAATCAAACATGCAGTCAAGATGAATTGATAATTAGTGATGATTAGAGTATGAAAGTTGGGAACGAGGATGAAGGATCAGCAAGTGGAAAATATGGCCTTAGTGATAGAAATGATAATGGGATTGCATGGTACAAGTTTGTAAATTCAACCACTTATTAACTGCAAATACCTTTTTAAAACATCGTGAGAAGGGACTACACACATGGACCTCACCAGATGGAATACACAAGAATCAAATTGACTACATCTGTGGGAACAGACAAAGGAGAAGTTCAAAATTATCAGTTATGAATAGGACAGGTGCCAACTAGACCATCAATTGCTCATATGAAAGCTCAGGCTAAAGCTGAAGAAAATTAAAGCAAGTCCACAAGTGTCAAATATGACATTTTGACAGCATACTTGAATTTAGTGATTGTAGCCATTTATGTATTACCTTTAGTAAAACTTTACTCACATGGGATATCAAAGATATTGTCCAATGATTTCC
>NW_006408523.1:45245719-45255788 GCF_000296735.1 Chrysochloris asiatica
GATTAGCCAAGTGGCAGCATCGATGGACTCAAGTGTGGCAACAGTAGTGAAGTTGGCCCAGGACCAGGCAATGTTTCATTTTGCTGTCCATAAGGTTGCTGTGGGTCAGTTACCGACTCAATGGCACCTAACACCAGCAACAACCTGAATTTAGAGAGCATCTCAAATCAGATTTGATGAATTAGACACTAATGACTGAAGACCTGACGAGTTGGGGGGATAACATCAAGAACATCATCCATGAAGAAAGGCAAAGGGCATTAAAAAGGAAAGAAAGAAAAGACCAACGTGGATGTCAGCAGAGACTCTGAAACTTGATCTTGAGCATAAAGAAATAAGAGCATATGGAAGAAATGAGGAAGTAAAGGAGCAAATCAGAAAATTTCAGAGGGCAGCTTGAGAAGACAAAGTAATGTATTATAATGAACTGTGCAAAGACCTGGAGCTAGAAAACCAAAAGGGAAGAACATGTTCAGCATTTCTCAAGATAAAAGAACAGAAGGAAAAAAATCAAATCTTGACTTGTAATATGGAAGGATTCTATGGGCACAATATTGAATGATACAAAAAAACAGCAAAATAAGATGGAAGGAGCATAGAGTCACTGTACCAAAAAGAAATGGTCCATATTCAACCATTTCAAGAGGTAGTGTATGATCAAAAACCATTGTACTGAAGGAAGAAGTCCATGCTGCAGTAACTGCATTGACACAAAACAAAGCTCCAGGAAGCGACAAAATACAAATTATAACTTTCAACAAATTGATGGAGCACTGAAGACTCTCACATTTTTATGTCAAGAAATTTGGAAGATAGCTAGCTGTTCAACTGATTGGAAGAGGTCTATATTTGTGCCCATTCCAAAGAGAGGCAACCCAAAAGAATGTGAAAATCATCCAAAGTGTCACACACAAGTAAAATTTTGCTAAAGTTCATTAAAAAACAGCTGCAACAGTACATTGACATGGAGCTGTCAGAAATTTAGACTGGATTTAGAAGAGGATGTGGAACAAAGGATATCATTGCTGACATCAGATGGCTAGTGCCTGAAAGCATAGAATACCAGAAAGATGTTTCATTGTGCTTGACTATGTAAAGGCATTCAAGTGTGTGGATTGTGACAAACTGGGTAACATTACAAAGAATGAGTAATCCAGAACACTTATGAGGAACCTGTACATAGACCAGGAGGCAGTCATTCAAATAGACTAAAGGGATACTGAATAGTTTCAAATCTGAAAAGGTGTGCTTTAGGATTGTATCATCAATAAGTATTTTAAGAACTTTTTGCTTCTAGCATGCAAGATTGCATTATCTGTGCATCACAGGTTGTTAATGATTCTTCCTCCAATCCTGATGCCACATTCTTTTTCCTATAACTCACCCAGCTTCTCAGATTATTTTCTCAGCCTGCAAACTGAATAAATACGATGAAAGAATAACCCTGGCATACAGCTTTCCTTATTTTAACAATTCAGTATTCCCTTTCATATCAGTATCATTTTCTGCTCAAATGACTACCTCTTGGTCTATGTATAGGTTGAACATGAACACAGTACAGTGTTTTGCCATATCCATTATTTGCAACGCTATCCATAGCTTGTCATGATCCACACAGCCGAAAGCCTTTGCATAGTCAATAAAGCACAAGTAAACATCTTTTCTGCTCCATAATTTCCTTAATATATCAGAAACATGGTTTATACCAAACTGCAGTACTCCTCCATCACATGTTATATTGTATTCATATTATAACTGCAGAACAAAATAATATTCAATTCAATTTTGAATTTAATTAAATTTACAATAATGTTCACAAAAATAGCAGACTTTCAGCTGAATGAACTCCTAAGTGCCTTTTCTTTGATTCCCTGAATCACATGAGAGAAATCAAACCATTAATGGAATCTACTTATTTTGCACCTGAAGCACTTGATAACCCTGATGTTATCCTAGCATCATTTAACTGACTGCTCTGAAAGCCAATACATTAACCACTATGATTTCATGTTTCAAAGGTGTGCGAGAAAACTTGGAATCAAAATAAACATCATTAATTTATAATAGCAGTCAATTTGATTTAGATGAAAAGGCATGTTTCATGGGTTGATGCTGAAACACACCTTCTGTAGCTGCTTATATATCATTCATCATAGAGGATAGGAAATGTCAACAAACAATTATTGCAAGTTACACATTCATCATCAACTATCTTGAGACATGGAAATTCAATATTTAATTTTTCATTGAACATATACTCTCATTTTGAGCTCATTGCTGCCAAAAGGATTTATTGCAAAATAAAAAAGCATGATGAACCAATAAGCAAAGAGTAATTGTTGATTTATTATTTACAAACTAAAAGAAATGGAACAGCTCTAGCAAGAGTACTCAGTGTCTTCTGTGTAAACTCACTAGAACAGTTCAACCTCTAGTTTGTTCATGCATTCCACATACATTTAGCCTGCTGTTTCCCATTACCCCAGTACCTGTGGCCTGACAGCTTCATGTATCAACCTGGATGATCAAATGTCATGTACCCCACAAACATAGCATGAAAAAGATGACATGCAGTTACAAGTTCTTCCTATGCAACTTGCTCTCTTACCACAAAATAACACTTGGTATTTGAAGACACTCTTACCTCTTCACTATAATTTTATTATCTTTTAAGGATGTATTAATTTTGTTAATTTAATAGCAGTGTGCAGAATGGATTGGCGCAGAGTAAAAGTCGATACCATCGTCTGTCTAATGGTTTGTCATATTGTAATAGTTTGCATGTTGCTATGATGCTGAATGCTTCGCCACTTGTATTTAAATGCCAGCAAGGTCATCATTCATATTGCATAAATTTCAGCAAAGATCCCAGACTAAGACAAGCTAAGATCTACATCAGAAAATTAGCTTATGAAAGCCCTATGGATCACAGTAGACTATTATTCGGTATAGTTCTAGAACATCGGCCCATAGATTGGAAGGTACTCAAAATAAGCAATGACTGAAATACTGTACTCAAGCACATCAACATTTCTGAAGATGGCATAGGATCTGGCAATGTTTAGTACTATTGTATACAATGTCACCATGAGGCAGAGTCAATAGCAGCTAGCAATATCAACAAAAGTTTACATGGAGTGACTATGAGGAAACCTAGGTGATCTAGGTAAGATGACACATTGACTTCTACTGATGTTACAGCAATGGAAAGAGAGAGAAATGAACATAGCTGAAAGTTATTTAGGTCGACTTGATGGGATTTGTTGAAACATCAAGAGAAGGGCATGGCTGGTTATAAATGGCTTTAGAAGGTGAGGAAGTGCCAGCCTAGCAAACTGTTAAGTGTAGAGAGAACGATAAGATGAAAACTAGAAGAATATGATGTCCAAGAAGGCATTTGGGGTGACGCTTTCAAGGAGGAAGGCTCAAATGAAGGAAAATTGCTAAAATGCAAGTTAGGATCAGAAAGTGAAATGAGTTTAACAAAAGAATTAATGGTGTGATGGGACAAAATAGTACTAAGTGGATAGAGGATGGACAGAAAAGAGAAAAAAGCAAATGTAGAACAATTGTTATGGAAAATAGTTACTGAAGTTGTCTAGAGAAGTGTAATAACTAGTAGGAGATATATGGATTTCAATATTATTTTACATTAAAATGTATGCATACAAATTGTTGTCATTGTTAGGTGGTATCGAGTTGGTTCTGACTCATAGTGAGGCTATGACCAAAAAAAAAGAAACATTGTCCAGTTCTGTGCCATCTTCACAATTGTTGCTATGCTTGAACCCATTGATACTGCCACTGTTCCAATCCATCTCGTTAGGGGTCTTCCTCTTTTTCAGTGGCTGTCCACATTACCAAGCATGATGTCCTCCACAATGTCCTCTGTGGACTGATCCCTCCTGGTATGAAGTATAAGGATAAAGTCTTACCATCCTAGCTTTAAAGAAATATTCTATCTGTACTTCTTTCAACACAGATCTGTTTGTTCTTCTGGCAATCAATGGTACTTTTAATATTATTCTTCCAACACCACAACTCAGATATATCAATTCTTTTAAGGCCTTCCTTATTCATTGTCCAACTTTCACATGTATATGTTGTTGTTAAGTGTCATTGAGTCAGTTCCGAATCACAGCATCCCTATATATGGTTTCTGAGGAGCATCTGGTGAATTTGAACTACTGACCTTGAAGTTCAAACTGACCTTGCAGTCCAGTGTAATATCCCACAGCATCACACTAGGAACTCCAAATGAATACCATTTATTGGATCAGATGCACATTGGTCCTCTAACTGACATCTTTGCTCTTGAGAAGGTCTTGTGTAGCAGATTTGCTTAATGCAATATGTTGTTTGATTTCTTGACTGTTGCGTCCATGAGTGTTGATTGTAGATTCTAGAAAAATGAGTCTTTGACAACTTCAAGCTTTCTCCATTTATCATGGTTGTATTTATTGGTCCAGTGGTGAGGATTTTTGTTTTCTTTGCATTAAGAAGCAATCCATACTGAAGGCTGTGGTCTTTGATCATCATCAGTATTTTAAGTCTACAGCCGACCTCGTGGTTACCAGTCCAGTGATTATTCTACAGCATAAATAAATTGTTTACCATGCTACTTTAGAGAGAAATCACCATCTTTTACTCAGAAAGCATTCACTTTGGTTTTTATAACAATTTCTAATGTTCTTGTCCTTATAAAGAAATAGACCAGCAGATAACAGCAGATTTGCTGTTAACTCTGCATATTTTGCATTCAAAGGCAAGATTCTCATGTATTTTAATTATGAAATTAACGTATTTAAGTATATTTCATCTGTAAATCCTAAAGTTCCTTATAAAAGTCAAGTTAAGGACCATTCCCGAATTCAGAAGATAAACTTGCATAATTCCTTCTGCATGTTAACATACTGAGCAGCAAGCTATGGAGGGGAAGAGCATCCCCTAAAGTGGCTTTCCTTCCTCCTTCCTCTGACTGTCAGGTACCCTGGTGGCACTGTGGGTTAGGAGAAGGGCTGATAACTGCAAGGTTGATGCTAGTGCTTTAAATCCATCAGCTATTCCGTGGGAGAAAGATGAGACTATCTGCTTCTATAAAGACTTGCACTCTTGCAAACCTTATATAGAGTTGTTAGGAGTCCTGGTGTGGTGCTGTGGGCTGATGCGTCAGAACGCAAAGTCATTTGAACTGTAAGGTCGATGGTTCAAACTCACCAGCTACTTCTTGGAAACCCTATACAGGGTCACAATGGGTCAGAATCGACTCGATGGCACTTTAACAACAACAACAATAATAACATGAGTCAAAATCAACTCAGTGGCAAAGAGTTTTTTTCTGTTTTCTCTATTTCTACATGCTTATACCCTCAGCAACCACCCTAGTGCCTCTGTCCAAGTAAATCCCAACAATCGTTTCTCTAATCTGTTATATTCCATGTGAATTATTTCTACTGTCTTCTCCAATAATGAGTCAACAGAGAACTCGTTTCTTGTGAAGCAGGAAGTAGCTTATTGGATCACTCTGAGGATGTCCACAGCACTTCTGCTTTTAAAAATGTGCCCTTATGATTGGAAGGAAAATGCTTTTACTTAACTCAATTATGAAGGTGCTTATTTTCAAACCAAATACAGCAAAAAATTCAGAATGAATAAAAGAGGAAGTCAGAGTCTTCATTGTGATCAACTTATTTTAATATTAACCATGTAGTTCTCAGATAATAGGCCATTTTATGACAGAGAGATCATCTTTAACTTTCTATTTGTATCTTCAGTGCCTAACACTGAGAATCAAGCAAAAATATTTGTTGAACAAATGAATTATTTTCATAATGTGTATTTACAATTGTTATAATGTGTAGAGATTTAGGTTTTTCACATGATATTTGCTTTAATTTTAGTCTGGGTGGCTCTCACGCCTGGAACGGTGCAATAGGATCAGCACTGGACTGCTAACTACAAGGGCAGCAATTCAAACCCACCAGCTGCTCCTCGGGAACCCTATTGTTGTTTTTAGGTGCCATCAATTCAGTACCAACTCATAGCGACCCTATGCACAACAGAGCGAAACATTGCCCAGTCCTGAGCCAACTTCACAATCATTGCTACATTTGAGCCCACTGATGCTGCCACTGTGTCAATACATCTCACTGGGGGTCTTCCTCTTTTTCTCCAGAAGCCCTATACAATGTCACTAGGAGTGGGAACCTACTCATGGGCACTAAACTACAACAACCTCCAGAGTGAGGGGAGGTAGCAAGTAGTGAGTTCTTGTGAACAATTATCAGCTGCCCTTCAAGAGACCCAGATGAAGGAGGCCTGCCTGAGGGCACAGCTGAAAGAACTGTGCCCTGAATGTTTTTCTGAGCCTGCACCATAGCCGATTAACTTCCCTCATAAACCCCATCATTATGAGTATGGTTCTGTGTGGTCATTGTAATGAGTCATTGAACCCAACGGAGTAGAGAGTGCTGTGGGAGATATGGTTGGTGACATTTTTTGCAGGTGGGTACACAACTACCCACAAACTAAACACACACATATATACACACACACTTGTTTGCTTCATATATGCCTAGGGGGAAATGCTATGAATGCATAATATGTTGATATGCTAATTATATTAACTTGGTTGAAGGGGAAGAAAAAAACAGACTAGAAAGAAAGGCCTGGTGGTCTATAGCTGAAAATCAGCCAATGAAATCCCTTTGAATCACAACATCAGATAGCAGTGTTTTATTTCCTTGTGCAAGGATTAGCCATGAGTTGGGGTCCTACTCCATGGCAGGTATCAAGCTTAAAAATTAAAAATAAATAAGTAAAAAGAATGTATATGTTAACATTAGGAGATGATGTCACACTCTTTTTCAAAATCATTGTACCACTACGCTGTTTTAGTTGCTCTAGTCACCCCATATTTGGTATTCTTTCTAATTTCATTAACGCTGCTGCATGCATAGTGGTATCTCATTGTAGTTTTCTTTGACATTTCCCTTATGACAAATGAGTTGATTAATTTTCTTACATTTATTTGCTGTATAGATAATCTTATTTATAAAGTGCTTACTTACTCTTCTCCATTTTTTTCTTAGGTTTTAGGAATTATATTGTTGCTAAGAGCTATTGAGTCTGTTCTGACTCATATCCATTCTGTATAGGGTTTCTAGGGATTGAATGGTGGGTTTGAACAGCCAACTTTGCAGTTCAAACTGGCCTTGCGGTCCAGCGTTTATCCTACAATGTCACACCAGGACTCCATATATACATATATGTTGCTGTGGGTTAATGCACCAGACTGCAAAGCTGTTTGAACTACAAGCTCGGTGGTTCAAGCTCACCAGTCGCTCCTTGGAAACCCTATGCAGGGTTGCTATGGGTCGGAACCAACTCAACAACACTTCACAACAACATATTGTTAGGCCCCCTAGTGACCTAATCAAGTAGGAGACCCCAAAAAGATCATCAGGACTCGAGTTCGATGCAAAAGCAAGAGGTTTATTTACCAACACGCTGGGGTCCACCTTCACAGACTCCTAAAACCAGGAGACAAAGGTGACATTTGCCAACGCACTGGGGTCCACCCTCACATAGACTCCTGAAAACAGGAGCTGAGGGCGACCCCAACTCACCGTACACACAAGTTTTTATAGGGTTTCAGGGGGCATAATTGCACAGCACTATAGATACAGTTTCTGATTGGTTGACATTTGGCAAAGTATGAGATGTTACAGTTTAATTGGTCTTGGCATGAGGCAACCCTTTTAATCTATAAACATATGGGTTTTGGCAATTGCAAGTGTTTAGTGTTCAGGATATTCTCATTCGTCTGGGTCAGTCTGACCATTATGAGTTTCTCAAGGATTATTTTAACATTGAGGGCTAACTGATTGACCTTGTCTCCGGAGGGAACTAAATACTGAGGCCTAGTCTATTTAAAATGCTTCTTGAAGCCTGACTAAAGTTTGGTTAAGTAGCTAGGCAAAATCAGTTAGGGCCTTACAATATATATATATATATATGAACATTTTGTTGTTTATGTATGTAGTAAATAATCATCTCCTACATCTCAAGTACTTTCATGTTATCAGGAGAGACTAATCTCTGGAGAAGGGCTCATACTTGGCAAAGTAGTAAGTCAGCAAAAAAGGGAAGCCCCTCAATGAGATGGGTTGGCACAGTGGCTACAACAATGAACAGAAACATCCCACCAATTGTGAAGATGGTGGAGGACCTGGTAGCGTTTTGTTGTGTTGTACAGAGGGTCCCTATGAGTTGGGACCTATTCGACTGCACGTAACAATAACAATACTCTTTGGATTGCTTGTCCATGCTGTCCATGGTATATGACAAGGAATAAATGGTCTTAATTATCAAGTCCAGTTTACTATTCTTTTTCTTTTCTTTCTGGTTAGCATTATTTGTGAACTGATTAACTCATATTTTCTAAGGAGTTCCACTTCCACTTAAGGAATAGAAAGCTGCAAGATGGCATTGCTCCCATCAGAACAAAGAAAGAAAGCTGGATTATTTATTAAACCAGAACTTATTTTTAACCCATAGGAAAGCTGAGGTTGCAAAGTAACCGAGTAAACTTAATTCCAAAGCAGCAAACCTCTATGAGGGAAAACAGGAAACACAAATTGTTTCAACTTTGGCACACATAGAAAGAAGTTAAATAAACCCTCTGCATTTTAAACAAATACCTAAAAATCTAAGCATGAGCTTTTAGATCACTTTAGAATTCTTGGACCCAGAGAGAAGGGCTGATAGTGCTCACTCTTGGGCTGTGTATGGGCCTTCATTAGTGCTTTCAGGTAACACTACAGAAAGCCCACCCCATTGCCACAAGCCTGTGGGAGGTGATCAGCCACTGCTGGAGGACAAGGAGGGGAGACATTTCACAATTCCTTGAACCATATGCTCACAGGAAGCAGATGCTGGAAGCCATGAGGGAAGGGTGGCCATGCCTTTTGCCTCAGGGCCACTAAGTAGAAGGCAGAAGGTTTGGAAGACCCTAGCTTTCAGCACAGTAATGTGCCTTTGAGGGAGGGACAAAGACTAGAGAAACACTTCCCAAGGCACAGTGGGGCAGGAACTATCACTGAAAGCTGACAGGTGGATACGAATAATGAGACAATTTCTCTGCTCACCAGGAAATGCACTAAAGGTTAGTAGCATTTGAGTGTTCAAGGAATTTGAAGCCTGAAGGGCTTTGAGGGTAACAATTAAAAAGCAAAAGGAAATAACAAGCCAGCTACTGTTGAGTAGATTTGAACTCATGGTAATCCCATTGTGTCAGTGTGGAGCTCTGAATGAGGTTTTTCAGCAGCTGATTTTTCAGAAGTACATTGCCATTCCTTTCTTCCTAGGCATCTCTAGGTTGAATCAACCACTAATCTTTCAATTGCCAATTACTGGCTGAGTACTTAATCATCTGTACCACCCAGGGACTCTAAGGGTAATATCAGCAATAACAAAACCCAAAAATAGCTCTACTCTAGATGAAACCAATAATCGGTAAGCTATAGTCTGCAGGCTAACTCCAGTTTGAGTCTATTTTTGTAGTGGATTACCATTGGGCTGCTAGCCACAAGGCCAGCAGTTTGAATCCACCAGCTAGCTACTCCAAAGGAGAAAGAAGATGCTTTCTGCTATGATAAAGTTTAAAGTTCAGAAACCCTACATATAGGGTCGCTATGAGTCAGGATTCCATTTTGATTCCATCAATTCCTGGTGCCTTGTTCTTTGCCAATTCCTTCAATGCACCTTGGACTTCCTCCTTCATTGGTTCTTGATCATATGCTACCTCTTGAAAGGGTTGAATATTAACCATTTCCTTTTGGTTCAGTGACTCTTTGTATTCTTTCCATCTTCTCTTGATGCTTTCTGCACCATTCAATAATTTGCCCAGAGAATCCTTCAATAACAAAAGTCAATACTTGAATTTTTTTTCTTCAGTACCACCAGCTTGAGAAATGCTGAGCGTGTGCTTCCTTTTTGGCTTTCTGACTCCAGATCTTTGCACATTTTGTTGTAATATTTGTCTTTATTTTCTTGAGCTGATCTTTGA
>NW_006408523.1:45256733-45258004 GCF_000296735.1 Chrysochloris asiatica
TTCCAGTCCATTTAAGCTCACTAATGCCTAAGATATCGATGTTTATGCGTTCCATTTCATTTCTGACAACTTTCAATTTTCCTAGATTCATAATTCGTACATTCTACGTTCTGGTTTTCAGTGGATGTTTACAGCTCTTTCTCTTCATTTTGAGTTGTGCCCCATCAGCAAATGAAGATCCTGCGGGCTTTTCTCCCATGGGCTCTACTCCATTTGTTTCATCATGATCAACTCTACTTTGAGGAGGCAGCTCTTCCCCAGTCGCAGTTTGAGTACAGAAAGTGAAGCAGCGCAGGAGGCACTCACTCATCTATGGCAAGAAATTTGGAAGATGACTATCGTGGCAGATTAATTGGAAGAGATCCATGTTTGTGCTCATTCCAAAGAAAGGTGACCCAACATAATGTGGAAATCATCAGACAATCTCTTTGATATCCCATGTGAGTAAAATTTTATTAAAGGTAACACAAAAATGACTGAAAGCATACATTGACAGAGAACTTCCAGAGGTTCAAGCCAGAATCGGAAGAGGCCGTGGAACAAGGGATATCATTGCTGATGTCCAATGGAACTTGGTTGAAAGCAGGGAATACCAGAAAGATGTTTATCTGTGCTTTATTGACTATGCAAAGGCTTTTGATTGTGTGGATCATGACAAGCTATGGACAGCATTACTAAGTATGAGTATTCTGAACACTTAATTATGCTCATGAGGAATCTGTACGTGGACCAAGAGGCAGTTGTTCAAACAGAACATGGGAACACTGAATGGTTTAAAATTAACAAGTGTGTGACAGGATTGTATTCTTTCACCCTACTTATTCAACCTGCATGCTGCACAAATAATCTGAGAAGCTGGGCTTTATGAAGAAAAACGTGGCATCAGGATCAGATGAACACTCATTAACAACTTGTGATATGCAGATGATACCACCTTACTTGTTGAAAGTGAAAAGGAGTTAAAACATTTACTGATGAAGATCAAAGAGCACAGCCTTCAGTATGGATTACAGCTCAATATCAAGAAAACAAAAATCCTTACCACTGGACCAATAAACAACATTCTTATCAACGGAGAAAAGATTGGAGTTGTCAAGGACTTCATTCTTCTTTAATCAACTATCAACACTCACGGAAGCAGCAGTCAAGAGATCAAATGACATATTGCATTAGGCAAATCTGTGGCACAAGACCTTTTTAAAGTGTTGAAGAGCAAAGATGTCAGCTTGAGGACTAAGGTGCACCTGACCCAAGCCACGGTATTTTCAATA
>NW_006408523.1:45258104-45274581 GCF_000296735.1 Chrysochloris asiatica
AATAGTGAAGTTGGCCTAGGATCAGGCTGTGTTTCATTCTGCTGTGCATAAGGTCACTATGAGTCAGTACTGACTCAACGGCACCTAGCAACACAGTAACAAATGAGTCAGAATGAATTCAATTGCAGTGTTTTGTGCTTTTTTAATGTCAATTTATTTATTTATTCCTATTTTTTAATTCCAACCTTTATAATATCCTAATATGCATATATATATAATTATAGCTTCACATATTAAATATATAAAGATATAATAAAGGTTGCAATATACAGGGTCACTGTGGGTCAGAACTGATGCAATGGCATAAATGAGGTGCATTTGATTGCAACTCAGAGTCCTTGCATAGGGTTACCAAATAGCACCTGATGGGTTAAACCATCAACCTTATGGTTAGAAGTCTAGTGCTTATCCTACAGCACCACACCAGGACTGCATATTAAAATAAATTAAATATTAAATAGATATGTGTTGTTTTTGTTAAGTTCCATCGAGTCATTTCCCACTCATAGCAACCCTGTGTAGAGTTTCCAAGGAACATCTGGTGGGTTTGAACTACTGGTCTTGTGCTTCAAAGCCCAGTGTTGATCATACAGTGCCACGCCAGATGTCCTAAATATATACATATTTTAATATGTATATATGGAGTCTTGGTTGTTGTTATTAAGTGCTGTCAGTCGGTTCCAACTCGTGTCAACCTTGTGTAGGGTTTCCAAGGAGCAGCTGGTGGGTTTGAACTGTCAACCTTTCATATTGAATGAAGAAACTGGATTATATGATGAAAAATGTGGCATCAGCATTGGAGGAAGACTTATTAACAACCTTCGATATGCAGATGATATAACCTTGCTTTCTGAAAGGGAAGAGGACTTAAAATATTTATTGATGAAGATCAAAGACCACAGCCTTCAGTATGGATTGTATGTAAAGAAAACAAAAATCCTCACCATTGGACCAATAAACAACATTCTTAACAAGATTAAGTTGTCAAGGACTTCATTCTTCTTGGATCAACGATCAACATTCATGGAAGCAGCAGTCAAGAAATCAAACAATGTATTGTTGTGAAGTTCATTGGGTCAGTTCTGACCCATAGCGACCCTATATAGGGTTTCCGAGGAGCAGCTGGTGAGCTTGAACCACCAACCTAGTAGTTCAAATGGGTTTGCTGCCTAGTGCATTAACCCACAGCACCACATCAGGACTCCTAGCATTAGGCATATCTGCTGCTCAAGAACTTTTTTAAGTTTTTAAAGATGTCAGCTTGAGGACTAAGGTGTGCCTGACCCAAGCCATAGTATTTTCAATAATCTCATATGCATGTGAAAGCTGGACAGTGAATAAGGAAGACCATAAAAGAACTGATGTTTTTGAGTTATGGTGTTGGAGGGAGCTGCCAAAAAAACAAACAGATTTGTGTTGGAAAAAGTGCAGCCAGAGTGCTCCTTGGAGACCAGGATGGCCAAACTTCATCGTTCATATTTCAGACATATTGTCAGGAGGGACCAGTTGCTGGAGAAGGATATCATGTTTGGAAGGTGGAGGGTCAGAGAAAAAAAGGAAATCTCCCAGTATTAAATTCTCTCCAATTTTATTTTGCTATTATGCATTTTGGGGGGATTCTTTCAGTCGTAACCCCAGAAATTACCACCTGATTTCCTGTCACATCCAAATATAACATTATTTGAGTTTTCAATTCTTTTTTATACTATGTAAAGTCTTTAGAATATTTTAATTCCGTTTAACCCCATTCTAATTTATATCCAATTGTCTTGAATTTTAATACTTTATATATTGATAAAATTTTTAATACTTTGCTTTATACAGCCATTTTTTTTTAAATTACCTACATATTTATCACTTTTAATGCTTTGTATTTTGTCCTATATCTCTTGAGCTCACATCTCGTATGATTTTTCTTCTGCCTAAAGAAGGTCCTTTGGAAGTTCATCAAGTTCTAGAATATGGATTAAAGATTTTTCTAATTTTGTATGTATGAAAGATCTTGACTTTTAGCTTCAGTAATGAAGGGTATTTTCTTAGTGTATAGAATACTAGGTTGATATTTGTTTTCTTTCACTACTTAGAAGCAAGGAATACACAGAAGATTTTAGAAAGTTTGCAGAATACAAGATAAATATTTTTTTAAATTGTATTTCCATATACTAGTAATATACACTGAGTCCTGGTGTGGTGCTGTAAGATAAGCATTGGACTGGTAATTGCAAGGCCTTTGGTTCAATCCTACCAGTTGCTACTTGGAAACCCTATATGGTGTTGCTATGAATTATAACTGACTCAATGGCATTTAATATCAACAACAGTAATGCACACATATTGTTGCTAAGTGCTGTCAAGTCGCTTCTGACTCCTGGCAATCTTTGACAGGATTTCCAAGGAGTAGCTGCTGGTTTTGAACTGCTGACCTTGTGGTTAGCAGTCCAGTCCTATAGCACTACAACCAGGATTCCAATATACTTACAGAAACAAACTTCAAATAAAATACGTTTTGCAGTTATTAAAAAAGAAAAAGAAATGACAGACTTAGAGGTAGCTCTAACTATATCACAGTGTACGGTGTTTGTATACAAAAAACTACAGACTATTAAATAAGATGGAAAAAATACAGAGCCACTGGACCAAAATAAGTGATCAATGTTTAAACATCTCAAAAGGTACCAAAAGATTACGAATCAGCTACTGAGAGAAGATAAGCCACATACAACTTTAGGTTTTGTTAGATATCTAGACTATGAATGTTGGTGGTATCATATTTAAGCACAAAATGTAAAACTTTTAGAAAAAACAAGGGAGAAAATCTTTGAGATACAGTCCTAGGATTTGTTGTTGTTGTTAAGGGCCATCAAGGCAGTTCTCACCCATAGCAACCCTGTATGGGGTTTCCAAGAAGCAGCTGATGATCTTGAACTGTCAACCTTGCAGTTCAAACTGACATTGCAGTCCAGCGCATTAACCCACAGCAGCACACCAGGACTCCAGTGCTAGGAGAAGTGTTCTTGGATATTTTATGGATAGTTCAAGAGCACTCAGAGTGACCCTGTATAGGGTTTCCACAGAGTGGTTGGTAGGTTTGAACCATCAACTTTGTGGTTAACAGTCTACTGCTTATACTTAATAAACATTAAAAATGAGAAAGACCTTATTTAGAGGATGAAAAGGAAAGTAACAGATTGGGAAAAAATATTTCCAGTTCACATACTTGACAAAGATATGTATATAGAACATATATTTATAAAAACTCAATAGTGAAGCGTGTCAATTTAGACAATTTGTAAAAGTCACAAATAGATCTTTACCAAAGATAACATACATATGGGGGAAAGCACATGAACATTGTATTTTCAAACATATCATAAGGGAGAAGTACACAGCTGGCAAAAATGTATAACATGCAGTTATTTGCATAAAAACACAGTACGTGTTCAACATGATTAGCCATTACAGGAAAATAACTTAGTGTCACTACACAGTCACTGTTATTGTTGTTGGTACTGGCTTCAGAGTAGACTCTATGTAACAGAGTGAACTGGTTTCTTGGCTATAACATCTGCAGAAGCAGTTCACCAAGCCTTTCTTCCCTAGGGTTGCTGGGTGAATTCAACTCACCAACCTTTATGTTAGCAACTGATCCTATTGCAAATCACTGTATCACCCAGACTTCAACAAGCCTACTAGAATGGCTGAAATGAAATGCAATGATAGCATCAGACACTGGTGAGGATGCAGAGAAGTCAGATCATTCAAATATTGCTGGTTGGAAATCATAATGGTATTACCTCTTTGGAAAACAGTGTGATCATTTCTTTAAAAATCAAATTGCAATTTCCATATAACCCAAAAATTGCACTACTAAGCATTTATCCCAGTAAAATGAAAACTTATGTATACAAAGAAAATACATGCAAGAACGTTTATGGAAACTTTACTTATAATCTCCCCAAATTAGAAACAACTCTGATGGCCTTTATTGGGTGAATGATTAAATAAACTGTGGTACATCTATACTGTGGAGTCCTGGTGTTGTGCTGTGGGCTAATGCATCAGACTGCAAAGTCATTTGAACTGCAAGGTCGGTGGTTCAGGCTCACCAGCTGCTAATTGGAAACCCTCTACAAGGTTACTGTGGGTTGGAGTCGACTCGATGGAACTTAAGAACAACAACATCTATCCTGTGGAGCAATGCTTAGCAATAAAACAAAAGAGCTGTAGAACAACATGGATTAATCTCCAAGGAATTATGCTAAGATACAGAAGACAATCCAAAAAGGCTACATAAAGTATGATTCCACTTTTATAAAATTCTTAGAATGACAAAATTCTAGATTTGGAGAACAGTTTAGAAGTTGCAAGTGGTTGGAGGAAGGAAAACAGTATTTGTGACTAAAAAGATCAATGTGAGTGATTTTTGAGGAAATGGGAATGTTATGTAACTTCATGGCAGTATTTTGGTTGTGATAGTACAAAATGTGATCGATGAGGAGGAATGGGTATAGGGTACAGGAGATCTCTGTATTATTTCTTACAACTTCATGTGAGTCCATAATTATCTCATAAGATAAGGCTTAATTAACAAAAGCATATGGCAATTGTTGTTAAGTGTTGTCTAGTTGGTTCTGACTCACAGTGACCTTATATAGGGTTTCTGAGGAGTGGCTGGTGAGTTTGAACCTCCAACCTTGTGGCTAAAACCGACCTTGCAGTCCAATGCTTATCCTACAATACCACACCATGACTTAGCAATAGTATTTGAAAAACAGAGATCTCAAGTAACATTTTGCAATGCATGATGAAATAGTATTGTATTACTAAAGACATAAAAAAAAAAAAATAAGCCCCATGTAATTTTAGGTTTTGTTAAATATCTAGAATATGAATGTTGGTGGTTTCTATTTTAAACTCACGATTTTCAGTACTGTGTATTGTCTGTGCACTGCCCTTTATGAGAAATTTAAAGGATGTCAAAAGCTAAGATACAGGATAAAGACACTTGAAACCATGTCATACATGAAATAACTGGAGAAACTGACAGTGTCTACCCACAAGAAAGAAGTTGGTGGACATGGGACTGCACTCTTTAATCATCTGACAAATTATTACAAGGAAGGATGAGTGAGGCCCAAGGAGTAAAAATGGTGTAGGTCTGTAAGACAATTACTGATCTGCTAACCACAAGGTTGATGGTTCAAACTAGCTACTCTTTGGAAACGCTATACAGGGTCACTATGCATTGAAACTAACTAGATTGCACTCATATTAGGTGTGTAATAGATAGTATTGCTTTTCTTCCACTTTCCCTGGATGACCAAGGTATGTCATGGAGAAGATTCAGCCATTAATTGGGTATTTGAACTCTAAGTGTCTCACTGAAGAAACTTTACAACAGAATATTTTAGAGCAAGAATAAATAGTAAGTTTTCCCTGGGAAAATAAAAATGTTAAGAGGTTCTAGTACTTAGCTACCATTATTTAAGTGCCTGAATGTCCCTCCAGTTCTAGTCTTCCAATAGTCCCAGTGGCAAAGGGTCCTGATATGGACTTGGAGAAGGTCTTCCTCCCCAAATCTGTGTCACACCCTGATTTTGGCCAAAAGTGCACATAGCCCATTTGGAAGAGCACCATAGGCTCTGTCCTATTTATACCTTGACTTGGCAGACACAGATGTAATTCTCCATCCTTCCTCCTTCTTTTATGGCATTGCCTTCCATCCAATCACTCTGCTTCCCCAGGAGCTCTTATGAAAACGATTGAACACAAATAGATATTGGTGTATACAGGATGATATTAAAGCTAACAGGGCTATGGTTTGGCATTGAGTGATGGATGGCTGGGTGATAAGAGGTGGAGAAATATGGGGCTGGAGAAGGGTTTGGAGATTCCCTTTTGTGCTAGGCATTCACAGTCTTTAACTGCTGGATCATGGAGAGTTATTGTGGAATGTCTGGACAGGAGAAGGAGACTAAAGACTCAGGGCCCAAGTTATTTATCAATGAATATGAATAATTAACCATCTGTATGACCATCTAAGAGTCTTGGTGTGGTGCTGTAGGTTAATGCGCCAGACTGCAAAGCTGTTTGAACTGCAAGGTTGGCAGTTTAAGCTCACCAGCTGCTCCTCAGAAACCCTATACAGGGTTGCTATGGGCCAGAACTGACTCGACAGCATTTAACAAAAACAACATGACCCTCTTGCTCCATACATACAGAATGCCAATCCTAGTGTGTGGGAAAGCATAGGTGGGTAGGAGGTAAGGTGGGGGTTGGAAGTGAGAGGGGAAACCATGCAGCAAAGACTGGCAAAAAGATCTGCATCTTCAGCATATTTGCCAGTGACACATTCTTGGTGAATCTTTCATTTTAGGAGGAAGGCTTTTCTCAACAGTTTCATAGGCTTTTAAATAAGATCCTTCTTCTTTTATTTATTTATTTTTTAACCTCCATTCCCAGCCATCCACATAATTAATGTGTATTTTAGGAATACAAACACATTTACGTTTTGTTGTGGTGGTTGTTAAGTGTTGTGGAGGAATCAGTTCCGACTCATAGCGACCCTGTACAGGGTTTCTGAGGAATGGCTGGTGATCTTGAACCTGTGACTTTGAGGTTCAAACCAACCTTGCAGTCCAGGGCATTAATCCGCAGTGCCACACCAGGATGCCTAGTTACGTTTAAGCCTACACAAAATATGATTAGGAAGCTCCTTTGCAAATCTGCTGAAGAAAAAAGCATTAAACAAATTTAAGTTTCAAGTAAATCAAAATATTCTTAAACTTTCCGCTGAGTGATAAGCCTGTGATATGGGAAATTGTAAGTAAAGAGAATGAATTTTGTTTCTGATTGTCCTCTTAACCATTAAAATGTGACTTCTTTTATAAAGTATTAATTTCTTCTCTTACAAAGTGAGGGAGGTTAAATCTCTAAATTAAAAATAAGTGTTCAAAAAACACAAAAAGGAACAAAAGCAAAAAGATTAATGACAAGTTTAATTGCAGAAAAAATTACAGTGAAGCAAAACATATTATTGAATCCAGGCTCTTACTTAGCTTTATGGCTTTTGAGGACTCTTATCATAATTTATATTTTATACTTATTATGCTGAATGTACGTCATGGCCAAAGTCCATGATTATTTATTGGGATTAGCAGGGTGATTTTAATTACCTCTTATAACCAAAGGGTTTGTTTTACTGATGTTTGGTATTCTCATTAGAAATAATTAACATTCAAAAGTAAGGTTAAGAGAAAGTCAATAAGCCTTAGGATACATGAAAGTTAAAGCTATCATTTTACAACCTTCAAATAGGATTTT
This sequence comes from Chrysochloris asiatica, assembly GCF_000296735.1. Lineage (NCBI taxonomy): Eukaryota > Metazoa > Chordata > Mammalia > Afrosoricida > Chrysochloridae > Chrysochloris > Chrysochloris asiatica. The sequence continues at coordinate 45,265,428 of NW_006408523.1, forward strand.
GTCGCTTTAAAGAAATCAGTTAAAAGTCTTTGTTAACATTGGTTATTGCTTGGTACTAGGCTTAAAGAAATTCTCTTCTTGATTCTCTTTGAACTTTTCCTGCCAGAAGTAAGCATTAATTTTATAATCAGAATTTAAAAAAAAAAAAGGAAAATAATTGGCATATCTATTAATTAAAAGACAGAAGAATAAGAATAATCTAGGAACCTAATGATCTTTGATGAATACTAACCTCTTGGTAGAGTCCTGGTGTGGCGCTGTAGATTAATGTGCCAGACTGCAAAGCCACTTGAACTGCAAGATTGGGAGTTCAAGCTCACCAGCTGCTCCTTAGAAACCCTATACAGGGCCTCCATGGGTCAAAACAACAACAACCTCTTGATGGACCTTAGGTCTTTGTTGCATGACAGTATGTTGGATTTATACAAGGAGATTTCAAAAAGTCCTTGGGAAAGTTCCATTCTAACTCCATTTTCCCACAAACTTTTAAAAGCCCACTTGTATAAGGCAACTTGAGGATTCAAAATTAATTAAACTTTAAATATGCATATATATATACAGACAGTTTGTGCAGTTCTTGTGTGGTGCTGTGGGTTAATGATCTGGACTATAATGTCAGTTTGAAACATAAGGTCAGAGATTCAAGCTTACCAGCAGCTTCTTAGAAACCCTATACAGAGTTGCTATAAGTTAGAACCGACTCGCTGGCACTTAACAACAACAACAACAATGACAGTCCCTAGATTACTAACAAGTTCTATTCTTAAATCTGTCTTAAAGAAGAATTTGTACTTAAGTCAGAAGAGTTAGGTATGTTAAATATCTAATATCAATTAATCAAATGTTTGTCTTAGGATACAGTATATAGTGTACCATTCTATGCACAAAAATGTTTAAGAAACACTTCCAGATACACTAAAGCATCTTCAACATAATAAAACAGTAATAATAATAATGTTTTATGTACATTGCCAAGTAGTGCTCCTTTGTTATCACAAACCATTATATGTATCTCAGATTTTGACAATAGTGGACTTTACTGGGGTTGGTTAATAACACAGGTTGTATGCAAGTCAGACATTCAAACCCCAAGGATTGCCTGTATGTAATTCATAATGAAACATATGGAATACTATTCATACAAGGGGGCTTCAGAAAGTTTGTGGAAACATTCCATATTTTCTTCTTTACAATTTTTCTGAGCTTTTCAAAGTTCCCCCTCATATAACATGGCATATAAATAGAAAAACAGGGAACCAGATAGATTAAGTAACTTATTCAAAATCATTCTAATACTATATGTAAGAAATCCATTTTGGAGTATCATTATCTTTTGATTCCTACCTAGCCATTGGGCTCTAAAGTAAACTCTGTCTTGTAAAAGTACTTAGGACACCACAGAGATGAATTGTTTCTTTAAATTTTCTTGGTTCATAATAATTTCCTGTGGATTACAGGTGACCACTGAAAATACTTTCATGTCACTTTTTTTTTTATATATAATATAATGGAAATCAAAGAGCAGTCCTGATGAGGGGTAATATAAGAAGTATGTACGCGTCGAGGAAATAAGGCAAGTGAAGATCTTTAAAAAGATCCTTGAAATCCCAAATGACTGGAAATAATATTTATAGCATTACTCCTACAGAAAGGTAGGAAATAGTCCCAAAGAAATAGTCACCAAAAAAAGAAAATTATTTATTTAGTTCATGAAGTATAATTCTTAATAATATATTGAGAAGACAGACTCCTTCTCTATAGTTTATGTTGACATTTCCAACAGGTTTTTCTCCAACACTCTCTGCAATACAAACAGAAAATCAGCAAGCATCTCTTCTCCTCTGGTTTATTTTCTTTTTCTTTTAATTTCTCTCATCACATTGTTATTCATATAATCTAATCATCTAATGTTAGAAAGGAAGGTTGGGACTTGAGACAACCGTAGCTTGATGATTACACACACCCCCACTGGGATGAGAAATGTGATTGCAAATCAGTACCAGACTACAAGGAAATGTCCACCTAGAGAAGCAGAGCACTGAAGACAAGAGAATAGATTGCTGTTGTTGTTGTTAAGTACTGTCAAGTTGGTAGCCACTTATAGCGACCCTGTAGAGGATTTCCGATGAGCGTCTGTTGAGTTTGAACCGCCGACCTTGTGGTTCAAAGCTACCTTGCAGTCAGCGCATTAACCCAGAGCACCACAATTAGAAGTGGAGAATTTATCCAATGGGATGGTATCCACAGGCTAAGAGTGAGCCAGTGTGGGGATGCTCAGCCAGGAGCACCAATGTTTGGGAGTAGGCATCATGAGAAAATTCAGGAAGGATTCATGAGCAGCTGGTAGCAGGACCCTACCTTGAGGCAGAATGCCAAATTTGATATAAGAAAAATGAAAAGGAATGGAAAGATAAAGATAGGGTCCTAGTTTGTAGAAACGGATTTATAATATAAGAAATTAGATTTAATAGAATAAGACAAGAACTTAGTGTGGAATCTGGTATATCAGGCAATAACTCACCTTTGCCCCAAGTGTCCTCAGACAATAACTCAAATGGCAAAGAGAGTGTTACATTATATGCTTCTTATAATACTAATTATAATTGCTAAGATTTGGAAACTATCTACCAAACCCCAAATATTATGCTTTATCTGAATGTAGATCACTGAATCCCTTTAAAAATACTCCTAAATTAATATACCTACAAAACCATTATTAAAGATTAAAATCACACAGTTCATTATAACTTTTGAAATTCTATGACAGTCTCCTTGTTTCTAAAGAAGTAAGACTTAAAATTCGGACAAATTCCCTGCCACTTGGAATTCATTCCAAACACAGTTCTATGTCAAGGCCCCACGTTTCATTGCATCCCCACTCTCATTGCATATATGAAATCTTTGTAAAACTCACCTTCAATTGAAAGAAAATGGGGGACTAGTAAACAGGTATGAACTGATCCCAGGAAATTCATATATTTCTTCCAAAGCTCAGAATCATTTAATGCATTAGATGCCTTCATCATTCATTTCTTGACCACTGAATTTTGTTCTGTTTATGATAGAGATTTCAAGAGGGATTAAAAAAAATAATAATGCATTACTTTTGAGATTCCATATCTCTTTGCCTGCATTGGTCTGCACTGCCATCTTTTCATGTACTTCAAGCTGTTGCTGCCTTATTCTTCCTACTGTGGGCCTGAGAACTTGATAATATAGTTTTGTGTGAGAAATACGCATGCAGGTACACACACAACATTAGTTACTCCTGAAAATGTCTTCCCTTTTCTAGAAAGATCTTTGCTTTTAGGTTAATCCCACTGTACTCTACTAACCTCCATTACCAATGAAAGAGTTACAGTCTTGGTTCTCGATTTTTTTCTCTATAAAATTCAATGTAAAAATATACATTTTAATTTTGATGGTGAGATAGATATACACTGGTACATAATGTTGAAACAAATTAGATAGAAATTGACAATTCTTAAGAAAAACACCGTAGTACATATGGCACTGGACTGCTAACTGAAAGAGTTTGTGGTTCAAACCCACCGGCTGCTCCTTGGAAACCATATGCAGGGTCGCTCTGAGTTGGGACCAGTTTGACAGCACTCAACAACAAGAACATAACAGGTAATCAGATCTTTTTGTAAGTGATGATGCTCTGAGACAATCTGAAAACCCCTTCCTAATGTAATGCATAAGGAAAATTGCATGCATAGTCCACATGAGAATAATCACTTTTAAAACTGGAATTCATGTAGCACAGTTTGGATAAGTTCCCTTACCAGCTTTCCAAATAAGATCATATTGTAGCAGAATTGATGGACCATTTTTATAGGGCTTTTAGGCACTTGAGATTATTTAAGTGGCATATATGCCGCGTAATAACAGCCTGAGCTTCAGTTTGATACAAACTGTTGAAAAAAGCTTTTATTGTTTCTCATCAGGTTTTCTGTATTCCTACTAGTACTGTGAGTAAAAATAACTAAGATTCTCATTACTAAAGCTAAAAATACATATTTTTTTCAAATTGATTTAGCCCACATATATTATTCTCAAATATCTCTCCAATGAGCTATTTTTGTAAGAAATAAATATAAATAAACATCATTGTAGGAAATAACTGTAAATCTGCATTTTACAGATTAGCAAGCAGGTCACCCTTAAATTGTAATACAAATGCCAAAATGAGTTTCTCTACTCTTAAATATTCAGTGTTCTGATGTATCATCAAAATCTCTTAAGCTTTTGAAATGCTTTTAACTAATCTGGATCCTCATAGTTTATGGAGAGTTCATCAATTTATAAGTTAATGGGGAAAACACTAAGTTCTATGGGGGCAGTGATTTTAGAGGAATTTTGTCCACTGTAGTATCCTCCTCACCTGGAATATTTGCTGCCATGGAGAAAGGGCTCAACAAATACATGTCACGTAAAAGAAAACCAGATATTAAAGTATTTGATAGGCATTCTTCCCAAATCCTGTTAAGGTGAATTTTATCCTTTTTTTTTTTAAATTAGAAGATGATCAGCAGGAATGAAATAGTCAGTGCACAAGCATTTTGTTCTAAAACAAAGATTTGTTACATCCCTGTCTTAAGATGCAGCTATAAAACCTAGTTTAATATATTAAAAACTGAACAAAACGGGGTATTAGTCAGGGTTTAGGTGCAGAGAATAGAATTCACTCTAATTAAGCAGAAGGGATTTATAATGGTTTATCAACGGCTAAATAATTGCTGGGAGGTATGAAGAAGCAGTCTTCAGACTGAGTTTCTAGGAACTACTCTAACAAACTGGGCTGCCATGGAAATTGCTGCCGTGAATAGAAAGCTGTAGAATTAGAAAGTTGCCAATATGTTTGGGGAATTTAGATTTATTGCTACTATGATCTTCAGAAGCAAAATTGATACCTCCCACCTTGTTTCTTTGGAGTCCTGGTGTGACGCTGTGGGTTAATGCGCCAGACTGCAAAGCCATTTGAACTACAAGGTCATCAGTTCAAGCTCATCAGTCACTTCTCGGAAACCCTATACAGGGTCGCTATGGGATGGAACCGACTCAACGGCACTTAACAATAACAACAACAGCCTTGTTTCTTTGACATCTAACTCTGGTTTATATTTAAGTCTCACACAAAGACATCTTTTGTGGGGAATTCTAAATTATATCAGGAAATTTTACACGCTAGGGATTGTGGGAAATGTAAATTTAACAATCTAGCCTCAATATCACACATAAAGGCACACAATTCTCTACAAGTGGCATTAAACTTTCATCTTCCCGAAAACATGGTGTTCCACAATATGTTTTCCACTTCGCCCTTAATAAATCAGAAGCTCAAGCCCTATGACATCAAATATTAAGGGAATCCAAGGTTATTTGACAGGTGAAGCCTAAATATTTCACTCATTATCACTTGTCAGTCATATACAAAGTGGTGAAACCATACCCCTAAAACATGTTACCACAATTTGGTTACAAAGGCAGATTTAATGCAGTTCCACTCTTTCAGGCTAGACATTTTTGCTTAATTAATAGCTATAAACCATAAAATACAGAAGAAGATATTAGATAAGATACTAAAAGAGACTCTGAAACTGGCTCTCCAGAAAATAGATGCTAAAGAAAAATGAAGAAATGAGGAGCTAAAAGAGCTGAACAGAAAATTTCAAACAGTAGTCAAGAAGACAAAGTCAAGTATTACAGTGAAATGTGCAAAGACCTGGAGTAAGAAAATGAAAAGGGAAGAACATGCTCAGCATTTCTTAAGCTGACAGAACTGAAGAAAAAAATCTAAATCTCATCTTGAAAGATTGAAAAATTCTATGGGCAAAATATCGAATGATGCAGAAAGCATCAAAAGAAGATGGAAGAAATATGGATGATGTTCAACCATTTCAAAAGATAGCATATGATCAAGAGCGAATGGTACTGAAGAAGGAAGTCCAAGGATCACTGAAAGCATTGGCAAAGAACAAGTCCAAATGAGCTTGATGGTAACTGGTTTTACTAGTGGTAATACAAAGTTTATGATGAGGTCCCTACTTGTAGAGTTTTGCAATTCATTGGCAATGCACATTTTCAAAGGATAAGAAGGCAAATAAAGTTAAATTTTAAAAGATACCATAGATATTGTAGTATAATCTATGGGTAAATATATGAACTTGTTGTTAAGAACCCTCCAGTGGGTTCTGATCCATAGTGACCCTATATAGGGTTTCTGAGGAGCAGCTGGTGAGATTGAGCTGCCAACCACGTGATTCAAACCGACTTTTCAGTCCAGTACATTAACCCACAATGCCACACCAGGACTCCAAAAATATATGAACTAGATATTACAACTTTACATGTTATTATTGAGAGACATGAGATCGCTAAAGTCTGAAATGGACATAAACCACCATGAAATGTGGGAACTGTGAAAATGAGAGAAGGCCAACAAAATTTGTGGAGAAAAAAAGAAAAGGCCATTCTAGGTGTGTGTGTAAGAAAGAGAATATTCAGATACTTATGAAAGAAACTATGCAGCTAATATTGTTGAAGTAGAGAATTGCTGAAGTGGTTCAATGTAAATAAGAAAGAAAATGCACTTTGGGATCAAATTGTCAAGGTCTTTGAATGTCAGAATAAAGAATGAGTTGAAGGATCACCACACTGCAGAGATTTCAGCAAAAGAGTCAAAAGATTGATCAAGTTATACAAGTGTGATGCACTGTATGGAGGGAGACAAATTGGGTGAGAATTTTACAAAAAGTCAGGCTTCCTGTGCAGTGTCTGAGCAAGACTGACAACTGTTACCATTGAAATGGGAGTAGGGAGGCCAAAGACTTTGAGATTACCAGTCCAATGCTCATCCTACAATAGCACACCAGGACTCCAAATTGCTCAAAGAGTGATAAAAATATTTTTCATTCCAGATGATAAAGACAGAAAGACAGATGAAGATGAATGCAGATAGAGATACGAAGAAAAGAGGAGACTAAAAGGGAGGAAAAGTCATGAAGAATATTAAAAATATTCTTGCATCTTAATTGCCTATAAGAACATCTTAATTTTCTATAAGAACAACCTGGGGTAAGTAAATGCTTTTATCCTCTAAATATAAATAAACTGAAATAATATTTCTAGGTAAATTTGAATCACCAAATTTCAGTTAGCAGCCAAGTTCTTAACTATTTATGTCACCCACTTACTCCTTGACACTTTGAAGTCTGTCATTAAGACTCACAGATTAACAGTCTGCAGAGGTTCACTAATGGTGATTTTTGTAAAATAGTTAATTAAAAAGGAATAACTAATGGCTGCACGATAGGTATCTAAAATAGTCACCCATTACTAATTAGAGGGACAAGAAATGGGTTGATAATCTCAGCACTATTGTCTTTAACTTGCTATTTCATTTTGTTTATTGTATTTCTAATATGCTCCTGTATCACTTACATGGGCAAACATTAATGTAGAATCAGATAACCTCAGCATTGCTTATAAAAAATCACTGTCAGGAAAAGGAAAAAAATCAAATGCTTTCAATAAAATGAATTTCAGGTGGAAAGAATATGAAGCCACATTTTCTTCATGTCCAGCATTAAGTGACTAGAAATGTCATTAAAAATTACCTATGGGTCAGCGAAAAAGAAGAAGACCCCCAACAAGATGGATTGGCCAAGTGGCAACAAGATGGGCTGGCCATTGATGGACTCAAGCGTGGCAACAGTAGTGAGGCTGGCCCAGAATCAGGCGGTGTTTCATTCTGCTGTGCATAAAGTCACAATGGGTCGGTACCGACTCTATGGCACCTAACAACAACAACAAATCTGAAAAGAGGAGAACAAGGGCAGGGATGTTTAGGGAAATGTCCATAAAATCAAACATGGAAGAAGCAAATGGGTAGCTTGTTTCAGGGAAACTCAGAGATTTGCCACTCTGATTTATTTGCAGAAAGTGCTCCTTTAGTTAGACTTGATCATAAACAGAACCCTGAGAAGGGCAGCCCACCTTTCCCATCCACAAATTGCTCTAGCAGATTTAGCAGGCTTCTTAGCCATCTTTTGTATATTTACAACTATGAGATTTCTCTGGATCAGAACCAGAAAATCAAGAATTTCTAGTATCCTGAAACATTCAACACTAAACAAAGCTTGAGTTTCTAGTATAATAGTTATAATAGTTACTTTCAACCCCCGTATACTAGACCCATTCTGTTTGTTTATTTGTTTGTTTAGATGATCATAAAATCAAACTCTAAATCCCCAAAGGAAAGGGAACTGTTCCCAGCATCCGTTAGACTGCTTGGTCCCCCATTCCTCTTTTTCTTTGCCTGGAGGCCAAGCATACAACACTTTATCCAAAACCTTGCTCAGTGAGGTAAGGGACACAGATCCAGATGGCAAAGTCAGCTGCTTCTAGGAAAGGTGTAGAAGGCATTTGGCTTCAGTCCATAATTAAAGTAAAGAATTTACTATATCTGGCCTAACATCTCCATTTCAGTAGACTCAAAACATATTAGATAAATGTCATAATGTTTTTAAGAAGGAATATCATGTTGATTTAATGTGGCAAAATTAACTGTTTAAACCCTTAATAGCAATTATATTACGTTATTATTTTTAAGTCAGATAATTCTTTAGAAAACTTCACAGTCAGTGTTCTCTGTTGTTGTTGTTAAGTACCATCGAGTTGGTTCTGAGAGCGACTCTATGTACATAGGGTTTTCGAGTTGTGGCTGGTGAGTTTGAATAACTGACCTTGTGGTTCAAACCATCCTTGAGGTCTAGTGCTTTTATATATGTCAGTAAAGATGGCAGCATCAACTTTAACCAAAGAGACTGACTCATAAGACAATAAACTGTTATAAGCATAGGTATGTTCACATTTGGAAAACAGATAACTTCAGTGAGAGCCAGCGTTGTTGTTGTTGTTGTTAGGTGCCATTGAATCAGTACTGACTCAGAGCGACCCTATGTACAACAGAATGAAACACTGCCCGATCCTGGGCCAACCTCACAATTATTGCCATGCTTGAGCCCATTGATGCTGCCATTTTGCCAATCCATTTCACTGGGGGTTTTCCTCTTTTTCTCTGACCCTTTACCTTACCAAACATGATATCCCTCTCCAGTGACTGGTTCTTTCTGACAATATGTCCAAA
>NW_006408523.1:45275278-45301833 GCF_000296735.1 Chrysochloris asiatica
AACATGGGAACACTGAATGGTTTACAATTAAGGAAGGTGTGCGACAGGGTTGTAGTCTTTCACCCTACTTATTCAACCTATATGCTGAGCAAATAATCTGAGAATCTGGGTTATATGAAGAAAAACGTGGCTCAGGATTGCAGGAAGACTCATCATTAACAACCTGCAATATGGAGATGATACAACCTTGCTTGCTGAAAATGAAGAGGACTCAAAACACTTAATGATGAAGGGCCAGGGTTACCTGAGAATAATTCAACTTCTGTATAGCTATAATTCCTGTTTTACTAATTTAATAATGAGATGTGAACGTAAGTATTTCTTAACAAACTTGTTTCAACTACTACTTATATTAGACTCATACCATCCAATGCTTATTTATTCCTAATGATAAATAATTCCCTAATAGAATTTAAATTATTTTCAAATGAGGAAGAAAAGTATCCCCCTTTTTAACTTGTTTCAAGAAGTGTTTCAGGATGCATACAAAAATATATACTCAACAAACAAGCAGATGAAGAAATTGGCAAGGACAGCAACAGATGATTCCATGTCAGTAAACAGTAAAGTAGTTTTGTTGTTGTTAAGTGCCGTCGAGTCGGTTCCGACCCATAGCGACCCTGTACAGGGTTTCCGAGACTGTAAATCTTTACGGAAGCAGAAAGCCTCATATTTCTCCCGCGGAGCGGCTAGTAGTTTCGAACCGCTGACCTTAAGGTTCGCAGCCCAATTCGTAACCACTATGCTACCAGAGAACGGTCTTTTTTTCTTCTTCCTCTCACTCACTTTAAATTTAAATTGCTGTCCTTTGGTGTCTACAACATGGCCACAAGAGTCAGGCCTGTGTTTAGTCCTTGACTATATGTCTATTGAGCATTTAGTAGGTGACAGAGAGAATGCTAGGGTCAGCATTTTTTCCTGAGCTATAAAAGTAGGAAGTAGGTAACAGATCAATTAGTTGCCCCAGTTCCCTCTGTTACATCTCCTAATTCAACCCATTATTGTGACTTTAGCCCATTACTGTGACTCAGTGTTAATTGTTAGGTGCTGTGGAATCTGTTCCAACTCATAGTTATCCTGTAAAGGTTTCCACGACTGTAAATCTTTATGAGAGCAGAAATCCTTATCTTTCTCTTGTGGATAGGCTGGTAGAATTGAACTGCTGACTTTGTGGTTGGCAGCACAACTCGTAACCTGCTATGCTACCAGAGCTCCTTCATAATGTTTGTGCAGATAGCGGTAGAAAGAAGAGAGAAAATTGAGACCAAATAAGAAAACTGGGACCATAAAGAAGGAAGAAATATACATGTGTTGCTTTTTAAAATTTTTCCTGGCAGTTTGTAGAAAGGGAGTTACCAAATTTATTTACAGGTTTCTAATGCACAACATGATGATGCCATTCATCAAATAGGAAATAGAGAAGTTGAGGAACAAGGTCATTAAATATGAGTTCAGTTTTACTTTCAATATAGTAGTTGACCTATGCTGGAAATTTTAAGCAGAAATGTCAAATAGGGAATGATATATAGTTGCATAAGTCAGAAGAGAAAAGTAGATGACAGTAACATATTAGGAGTTATCAGCAATTGTTGTTGTTGTTATAAGTGCCATTGAGTCAGTTCCAAATCATAGTGACCCTGAGGAGTGGCTGGTGGGTTTGAACTACTGGCCTTGTAGTTAGCAGTCCAGTCCTTATCCTACAGTGCCATACCAGGGTAGCAATTAGATCATTAATGATTAATTAATGCATAGTTTAATGCATGAGAGCATATGAAATAAATCAAGAAAATAAATGGAAAAAGAAGACATATTTTATTCTTGAACACTTTAATGAGTTCTTATGCAGCAGATTTGTCTAACGCAGTACTCCAATTGATTTCTTACTGCTGCTTGGATGAGTGTTGATTGTGGATCCAAGCAAAATTAAATCTTTGACAACTTCAATCTTTTCTCCACTTACCATGACATTATTTATTGGTCCATTGATGAACATTGGTCCAGTTGTGAGGATTTTTGCTTTCTTTACATAAGGTACAATCCAAATTGAAGGCTGTAGTCTTTTATCTTCATCAGTAAATATTTCAAGGCATCTTCACTTTCAGCATCAGAGGTTGTATCATCTGTATACAGAAGCTTATTGATGAGTCTTCCTCCAATTCTGATGCCATGTTCTTCATATAGTCCAGTGTCTCAGATTATTTGCTCAGTTTACAGATTGAATAAGTATGATGAAAGGATGAAATCCTGGTGTACACTTTTCCTAATTTTAAATCATTCAGTGTCCTCTTGTTTTGTTTGAACAATTGCCTCTTTGTTTATGTACAGATTCCTCATGAGTGTCACAATTAAGTGTTCTGCAACACCCATTTCACAAAATATCATCCACAGCTTATCATGATCCACATAGTTGAAAGCTTTTGCCAGTCAATAAAGAACAAAAAAACACCTTTTGGTTTTCTCTGCTTTCAGTCAAGATCCATCTGATTCCTTGTACTCTTCTGAATCTGGCTTCAATTTCTGGAAGTTCCCTGTAGAAGTATTGTTGCAGCCATTTTTGAACTATCTTCAGAAAAATTTTACTTGCGTGTAGTATCAAATAATATTGTTTGATGATTTATTCAATTCAGTGGGTCACCTCTCTTAGGAATGGGCACACACATATATATCTCCCAATAAGTGTTCCAGGTAACCTTCTCCCAAATTTCTTGTCAAAGATAAGCAAGTATCTCCAGTGCTACTTCAGTTTGGTGAAATATTTCAATTCCTATTCTGTCAATTCCTGGAGCCTTGCTTTTCATCAATGCCTTCAGTGCAGTTTGGACTTCTTCTTTCAATATCATGAGTTTTGATACTATGCTACCTCTTAAAATGTTAAACATTGACTATTTCTTTTTGGTGCAGTGATTCTGTGTCTTCCTGCCATCTTCTTCTGATGCTTTTGCATCATTCAATATTTTACCCATTTTGGTTGGTTGGTTGGTTATGTGCCATGAAGTCAGTTCCAACTCACAACAATCCTGCATAGGGGTTCCAAGAATGTAAACCTTTATAGGAGCAGAAAGTCTTATATTTCTCCCATGGAATGTCTGGTAGTTTTGAACTGCTGACCTTAAGGTTAGCATCCCCACTGATAACCACTATGCAACCAGATCTCCTTATTTTGCCCATGATTGGTTGGTTGGTTATGTGCCGTGGAGTCAGTTCCAACTCATAGCGACCCTGTACAGGGTTTCTGAGGCTGTAAATCTTTATGGGAGCAGAAAGCCTCATCTTTCTTTTGTGGAACAGCAGGTAGTTTCAAACTGCTACCCTTAAGGTTAAATTATTCAATAATAATATCCAGCTCATGATGGTATCTTTGGTCACTTAGCTTCCCATATTGAGACACTCAGTATTATTCACTGTGGCATGCCAAGAACTACCTTTCAACAGATGAGAAGCTCTATGCAACAGAAAGCATGACCCTGTTTCAAAACTTAGGGGTCTGTACTATAGATTTCCTATTGGGGTTCCTCAAAGATTGCATGCTGTACATATATTTTTAACCATAAAGAAAGGGATTCTTGCACAATTAGATCTTCTTGGTACATGGCATGAGGCTGCAGATGATTGATACAATTGCTGGAGGAAGCACGAGCTAAGAGGAGATTAACTTGTCTGATCCAAAGCAGAACAGGAAGTAAGGAATGGGATCATAAAAACAAGAGGATGCAAGATATTTTTCAAGAGGACAACAGTATCAAATGCTGCTTTGCAGTAACATGGCTATTTTACATCAAAAAGGATGGCAAATATGTATATAATGTTAAATGAAAAAGAAATCTTAAGAGACTCTGGATAAAAACATGTCAGGTTTATGATGTAGGTAGAACAGAGGCTAGTGTGAGCAGAGCCACTGAAGTAAGCAGAGCTCCTGCCAGCTGTATCTCTGCCCAGTGGAAAGCCCTGGTGGGATGACAAGACCACTATGTCATTGATCTTCTCCACACAGCAGGACAGCCCACACAGAGGGGCCTGGGGCAACAGCATCCTCTGGGACAGTCCCTATAGTCATTGACAGATGTAGCCATCCATCATTTTTCTATGTGTGCCATGATATTTAAAAAAAAAAAAAAATGTGATGCACTAGGAGGTAGAAAGCAGATAAAGTGTATCTAGGAAACCCTTTAATAAGACTTACTGAGAAGCAAGAGACAACAAACTATAAAGTAACTTGTTTGAATATGCAGTAGGAGGAAATTTTTGTATTTCCATATGCATCTCTATATTTTGTGTGGCACTATAGAATCAGCATTGGACTGTGACCCACAGGTAAGCAATTCAAATAGCTGCTCCTTGGAAACTCTATTTAGGGTCTCTATGAGTCAGAACTGACTTAATGGCACTTAACAACAGCAAGAAAAACATATTTATCCAAAGGAGAGGTGGAAGATCAAGAATAAAATTAGAAATGAGGAAAGTTCTTTTGGAAACAATTTGCTACAATGATGGATAGATAATCATTAAGAGCAATGAAAGATTCTTTTACAGAGTAGAAATTTTCCAAGTAAGCTTTCTAAAATAAGATTTCATAGCACACTGATCTTGAATTGCATTCTTTACATAGCACCCAAAGGAAACAACAGTCTCCAGTGGTTTACTAAGCATTACATGACTGAGTTTAGCACGATGCTCTCTTTCTAAAATGTTAGTAGGGTATTAATTAGAAGCTTGTGGAAATAGAATTTAGGATGCAAGTTACTGGAGTGTCATTTAGCTTTATTACACCTAAGACAGTTAACACAAGCTCCAAGAATATTCAGGACGGACACACAGCCTAGAAAATATCCATAATATAAATGAGTCCCACAGGCAAAAAAATGAAAAACAAAACAAAAAAACACCTGCTGCCATCAAGTCAATACCAACTCATAGCAACAGTTTCTGAGATTGTAAATCTTTATAGGAGCAGGGGGTCTCATCTCTCTATCCCACATAAGATCTTAGTAAATCTAGAAACATGGCTCTAACTAATCTCAGCTGATGTCTATGTTGAAAGATTATTCATGATCTTAAAATACTGTTTCTAACATCATATCACTTTTAAATAAAAGTTGTATGTTGTTAGAAACAATATTGTCTTGATTATCTAAATTGATATAATTTGAGACGTATGGATTAACTTCAACATAAAGAATCCAACAACTTTCACAACTGGACCAATAAGCAACAACATGATAAATAAAGAAAAGATGGAAGTTGTCTATGATTTCAGTTTACTTGGATCCATAATAAATGCCCATGAAATCAGCTGTCAAGAAATCAAACATATTGCTTTAGGCAAATCTGCTGCAAAAGACTTCTTTAAAGTATTAGAGAGCAAAGGTGTCCCTTTGAAGACTAAGGTGCACCTGTCCCAACTCATGGTATCTTCAATTTCCTCATATGTGTATAAAAACTGGATAATGAATAAGGAAAACCAAAGAAGAATTGGTGCCTTGAATTATGGTTTTGCTGAAGAATATTAACTATAACATGGACTGTGAGAAGAACAAACAAATGTGTCTTGGAAGAACTACAGCCAGAATTTTCCATTAGCAGTAAGGATAGCAAGGCTTCATCTCACATACTTTGTACATGATATCAGGAGGGGCCAGCCCCTGGAGAAGGTCAAAATAGAGGATCAGCCAAAAGGAGGATGAACCTCAAAGAGATGGATTGTCACAGTGACTGCCACAGTGAGTTCAAACACAGTAATGATTATAAGGATGGTACAGGGCTTGTTGTTGTGAAGTGCCATTGAATCCATCCTGACCCATAGTGACCCGGTATAGGGTTTCCTAGGAGCAGCTGGTGAACTTGAACTGCTGACCTTACAGTTCAAACCAACTTTGCAGTCCTGTGTATTAACCCACAGCACCACAGTGTTTTATTCTGTTGTACAAAGGTTTGCTTTGAGTTGGAAGCAACTCAACAGCACCAACCAACAATGACAATTTGGGACTTGTATGCCATAATGCTGATATAGACTCATTTTCTTCTATTGTGACTATGTTGTTGTTAAGTGCCGTCAAGTTGGTTTCAACACATAGTGACCCTGTATAGGGTTTCCGAGGAGTGGCTGGTGAACTTAAACTGCCGGCCTTGCAGTTCAAGCCCACCTTTTGGTCCAGTGCTTATCCCATAGTGCCACACCAGGAGTATACTAAACCCAACCTGCTGTCATGGAGTCTACTCAGATTCATAGCGTCTCCATTTGTTGTTGTTCTGTGCGGATTGGTTCTAACTCATAGCATCCCTGTAATAATATTATGGAAGAGTGGTTGTTGAGTTTGAACCTTGAGGTTCAAACTGACCATGTGCCTCAATGCTTATCCTACAACACCACACCAGGCACGACTCCTTAGGACAGAGTCAAACTGTCCCATAGGGTTTCCTTATGGAAGCGGACTGCCTGCAGGATGGCTAGTGGGTTCAACTGCTGACCTCTCATTTAGCAGCTCAGTGCTTAACAGCTGTGCTACTACTGGAGCTCTTCACTTGTTTTTGTTATGTGCCATCAAGTCGGTTTCAACCCACAGTGACCCTGTATAAGGTTTACAAGGAGCGGCTGGTGAGCTTGAACTGCCAACCTTGTGATTCAAATCGACCTTGCAGTCTAGCACATCAACCCTCAGTACCAAACCAGGACTCCAGAACTTTTATACTTACCTCTAAGAAACCATTATTTGCAATTTTTTTTTTAAACCTATAAGCTAATAGCTCTATAAATGTCCTCTGAAGTCTTTCCCTATATAATCTTTACAGATTCTTTTTTTTTAATTTTAGTATTTATGTACTTTTATTATTTGTTGTTGTTATTGTTAAGTGCCATCGAGTCAATTCCGACTCATAGCAACCCGGTATAGGGTTTCCAAGGAGCAGCTGGTGGGCTTGAACCACCAACCTTGTGGTTCAAATGACTTTGCAGTCTGACACATTAGCCCACAGCACCACACTATTTTATTGTTGTTAGGTGCCGTTGTGTGGGTTTCAACTCATAGCAATCTAAAATAGGGTTTCTGAGGCTTTAAATCATTTAAGGAGCAGAAAGCCTCATCTTTCTCCTGAGGAGTCACTGGTAGGCTCAAACTGCCAACCTTATTGTTTTATTTTTAAATAGCAAGAACTGACAAAAATTCTAAAGATAGGACAATTTCTCTTTTGGTGTGTTAGTCAGATTGTGTCTTCATTATCTCTTGGTGATAGGTTTCATTTTTAATCTCATTCTGTTGATTCTGGAAATTTTTTTTTTTTTTTTGACACTTCATTTAATTCTGGAAAATGCATCTTTTCTTGTTTGTCTGTATGTCTCTGTATTAGTGTTTGTGTACTGTGCAGAATTCATGAGAACTCTTAACCCTTTCCTTTGCTAGATTAAGTACACACACTAGATACATATGCATCTCTCTCCCCCAGGCAGCTCAGCTAGAAAGAATCAGGTTATTTTAATATAATAAATACATTGTACTAGTAAACATGGCACTGTGGGTTAATGTGCCAGACTTCAAAGCCGTTTGAACTGCAAGATTGGCAGTTCAAGCTCATCAGCTGCTCCTCGGAAACCCTATACAGGGTTGCTATGGGTCAGAACTTTCTCGACGGCACTTAACAACAAAAACACTCGTAAACATGGAAAACAGTGTAGGTAATGTGACAACCAAAGTGAGATCCTCATATAAGAAACAATTCACAAAACTCAGAAAGTGAGTTTTAACTCAGAAGTGAGGTTAACTCAGAAGCAGTGATAGGCATTAAGGAAGACAAGTTGTGTGGGGTTGTGGGGATGGGACCAAAGGGGAGTGACGAGTGAATTGTCCCAAGCTCATTAGGGAATAAATTAGATAGAATTTTAGGGTACAAAGAAATGTAGAGATCATTTGGTCTGTGCCTATTAATGCACACAATATAGAAACAAAGAGAGAGTCAGAGTGTCTGTCTAATTTCTATATTAATCAAAGAAGATTATTTGCACATGTTAATGGGTGAAAGGCAATACCTAAGAGTTGGATTAGCAAAAAGTGAAGAAGGAAGGGAAAGACACTGTGGGGAGTAAAAGACTGAAAAGAATCAAAGATGATATATGCAGTGTGCTACATGCAACATAAAATCACAATATTTAGACAAGAGAACACACAGGTCTGAACAAGGATTTGGTTAGGCATGCAAGCCCTGTATGTCACTGGTGTTTTTATCACGTATGAAACAGGAAGTATTGGTGCTCATTCCTCTATTCTGTTGATACTGCTTTTACTCTCCCTTTTAGTTTTTTTGTCTAATCTGCATTGATATGTGAACTTGTTTCTTCACATCCATGTAAAATGCAAGAACAGTTAACATTTTACAACTGAGTGCATGTTGGAGGGTAAGATGTCTAGAAATCCACTCTCCCTCTGAAACAGCCTGGATAAAGGACACCTTAAATAAAAAATTAAACAAAAAACAATTGTCATTGAGTGGATTCGGACTCATCATGACTCCATGTGTGTCAGAAAACTGTGCTCCATAGGTTTTCAGTGACTGATTCTTTTCAGAAATAGATGGTCAGGCTTTTCTTCTGAGCCTTGGGTTGGCGGTTGATCATTTGCACCACACAGGGAGCCCAAGAACATCTTAATTTTCCAGATACATTTCTAGTTTTATCATGCTTATGACAATTTTTTAAAGCACAATATTTTTTACTTGCATTCAGATTAATGGTGATTTTAGAGTTTTTCTCCTAAACATTCTTTACATTGGGGCTTATTTGAAGACTTTCCAAAACAACACAGTCCTCAACCTTCAGATACTGAATAATATTGGCGACTTAAATAAAAGCATTTTTTCCCCTTGTCATAAGTGTATTTTCAAAGCCCCAAAACCTAGTCTTAGAGATTGTAGGCATGGTTTGGGTAAAGTGCAAGGTGAATGTATAGACAGTTAAAGGAAGATGGAAAACACAGTACTCCAATGGTAAGGAATACAGGTCTAGGATCTAATTGATTTGTAGCAATGGTGTGGCACTGTAGGATAAGTACTCAATTGCAAGGTCAGGTTGAACTGCAAAGTTGGCAGTTTAAATTCACCAGCCGCTCCTCGGAAACCCTACGCAGGGTCTATAAGTCGGAACTGTCAGGACAGCACTTAACAACAACAACAATGAAGCTTTACACAAATTACTTCCATCTCTGAGCTTCAATTTTATCATCTATAATATAATAATAATAATTATTATTATAATATAACTTACCTCCTGGTGTGGCACTGTAGGCTAAGCACTGGACTGTGAGCCACAAGATCAGCTATTCAAACATACCAGCTTGTTCATCAGAAGCTCTGTACAGGATCGCTATGAGTTGGAATCGACTTGACAGCACTAAACACCAACATCAACCTCACAAAATTTGAGGGAAAATGTGTGATAATTTATATTAAAACCTTTGCATAATTAGCATTTGATAGTATTGTTTCTATATGGTGGTGGTGGCGGTTGTGTGCTGTGGAGTCAGTTCCGACTCATAGAGACCCTGCATAGGGTTTCCGAGGCTGTAAATATTTAGGGGAGCAGAAACCCTCATCTTTCACTGTGCAGCAGCCGGGATAGTTTCCAACTGCTAACTCTGAGGTTAGCAGCTCGATTCGTAACCACTACGCTACCATAGTTCCTTTTATTATTCTATATAGAGACTATAAACAGGAGTATACATGTATTGTTAAATGCTTTTAAGTCCGTTCCAACTCAGCAACCGAGTATAAAGTTTCCGAGGAGTGGCTGGTGAGTTTGAACCGCCAGCTTTGTGGTTAGCAGTCCAGTACTTATCCAACAACACCACATCAGGACTCCTGATGTATGTTTGTATGTTTGTATCAAATAAGTTAGGTTGAAACATGGACATACACACAGGGATGTTGTTTTGTTATTAAGTGCTGTCAAGTCGGTTCTAACTCATAGCTACTCTGTATAAGGTTTCAGAGAAGTGACAGGTGGTTGCCAAAGCGGTTAGCAGGACACTGCTTATCCTACAGCACAACACCAGGACTTCATATGTATGTATTGTTGTTGCTGTTAAGTGCTGTCGAGTCAATTCTGACACCAAGTGACCCTGTATACGGTTTCCGAGGAGCAGTTAGTGGGTTTGAACTGTCAACCTTGTTCTCCAACTGACTTTGTGGTCCAGAGCATGTCTTACAGTGCCACACCAGGACTCCATCCGTGTATGTATTTGTATCTAATAAATTATATTGAAATACATGGGCATGTACATACAGAAGGAGTCCTGGTGTACAGCTGCAGGATAAACGGTGGACTGCAGGTGGGGTTGAGCTTCAAGGTCAGCGGTTCAAACTCACCAGCCACTCCTTGGAAACCCTATACAGGGTTGCTATGAGTCAGAACCGATTCAATGGACTTAACAACAACAATATATAGAGATAGACCTGTTTTATATAAAAATGCAACGAGACTTACGATACACTGTGAGCATTGTGTTTTTCTGTTTGTTAAGTGCTGTAGAGTTGGTTGCTGTAGAGCTGCCCATAGCCACCCTGCATTGGGTTTCCAAGGAGCAGCTGGTGAGCTTGAACAGTGACCTTGCAGTTCAAACGGACTTTGTAGTCCCAAGCATTAATCCACAGCGCCACATCAGGACTCCACACTGTGATTAGTGGGTAACTATTAAAAACCAAAAAGTTACAGGTGAAAAGAGTTAATTATACTGTGTTACCATCACATTTTAAAAGTTATGTTAATGAATGGACTCTGTATGACATGAATACTGGTAATTTAGTGATCATAAATGTAAAATATTAGTCTTTAAATTTTATGTGTCATTTTAAATTGTGTCAGCCAAGGTCTGTGTGCTATTAAATCTATAGCATTCAAAAATATTTCCTCATTAGAGACACTGCTAGAGTTATTGTTTTCATTCATGATCCTGGCTGGTATTAATAAATGTTATATAAAGTTCAATATCTGTTGCTGCTCATTATTTGTAGTTATGTGGATAAGAACAACATGGTTTGTTGAAATGTAAGGACCAGAACTTAGGCATAAAAAAAAGGTTCTAACTTTTAGATATTTGGATTAAGGCCTGATTCTTAGAATAGCATTAATTTCATAAGATCCACATCAATTTAAGTATAGATGCATACATATGCTCACTATTATTTTTATTATTATTAGGCACAAAGGGAAATGGTGAGACCTTTACAACCTACAGTGACGATGTGTACCTCTTGACCTAGAAATCAACCATCTCTGATGAAAGAAGGGGAGAATATCTTTTTGAAATTAATGATTTTCTTCTATAACTTTCTTTTGTTCATACCGGAATTTAGTTAGAATAACTAAATTCATGGAAATCCCTATTAAATTTTAAAATTAGAAATCTTTAAGGCTTGATTTTGTTTTTAAAATCTGCATAGCACATAGTAAATCTTTTCGTTTAAGAGCAGAAAGAAATTCTAATACTTTCTACTCTCAATACCCAATAAATATCCTGTTGGAAATCAGCATACATGTGAAAATATGATTCTATTTTAAAGGAATCTCATTTTTTCATTTATCTGTACAGGTAGTCCACAATGTACAATGTGCTGGGGTTATAACAAACCACACAACTGTGTTTTTTTTGTTGTTGTTTTTCTTTGGTACATCTTATCATTAGCAATATATACTACATACAATGTTGATGTGCATAATTTGCTGATGTTAATTTCAAATGTAATGTTTATAGTCCCCAAAGAAAAAGAAAGATCTAATCTACAAAGATATTGATAATAGAAGGCAATAATAATTTTTTAATTAAAAACAATTTTTAATAAGGTGTTCAGCTTCTGTCAGAGCTGAGTTATGATTGAGTAGTTGTCAGAGTGGAACCCCATCACAAGGGGGGAGACTACCTTTAATTAATCTCTCAGAGTTATAGTATATACTCATAGTCTTTTATTTTAAAATGTGTTCATATACTTACCAAATATCTTTTTTCAGATATGTTATCTCCTCATTTACCTGGTGGTAATATGTTTTTAACTGATTTAAGTTGATTTTACACACACACACATACATACATATATAATTCTGAAAGTTGAATTAATTCTAAAAGTCGACACCTACTTTCATGTAAAAACATTTTGTATTAAGTGGGTACATAATGGTTTTACTGCAAATATTTTTATATCATTTAAATCATTTTATATTTACTTGATTTTCCAGTCCTTGCCCATGAAAATTGCCAGAACAAGTCAGTAGGAGGAATACCCATGCCTCTCTGGCCAGCCACAGGAGTAAGAGAATCAAATTGAAAGATGCTCAGTGAAGAACATTCTCTTAATTAGGGTTCTTATTTTGGTTTGGTGAGTGTTCTTAAACACTATACATTTCATGCTTCTAAAATATCAGAAGTTCTAGAGGAGCCGCTACAGATTTCTGAGCCTCTCTGATGTATTTTAAAACAGCTCCTTCCACAAATCTACTGTAATCGCCAGAGATTTTTTTTTTTTTTGGTCCTGTTTGTTTTCCAGTTTCGTACAGTTTCTATCAGTCTGATTTCATGTGTTTTATAGAGGCAAAAGTTAGCGCTCCTTTTACACACTGTCTTAGCAATTTAAGCCTGTCAGAAATGAAGCATGTTTATCAGAAAAATTCTTCCCTGCGGTATTCAAATTAAGTTCTGGAAACTGCTAAAGATTTCTCTGCAACCTGGGAGAGGAAATAAACCCACCAAAGAGAAGTTTTTACTCAAGATCTGGATGGGAGTTTTATAGTATCCATTAAGCATTCAGTCAATATTATGATAAACTATGGATCACACCTACAAGACAGTACAAGTGGTGCTTGTCTTAGTCATGAGAAATAGGTTAGTTCTATGGGACAGAAGGAAAGGTAGAGCAGCAGTTCACTGGCTACAGGGTAGTCGCATGTTAACTAGGGTGGTGGGAAGGCAACATACAACAAGAGGAAGGACAATATACAGGAAGAGGGAGGTTGGCAGAAAAATGATAACGGCAGATAAAGACACATGGAAGTATACAAGAGGTAAATAATGATATACATACAACCTTGGAACAGAAATAGTCTGTGGACAGATACATGGATAGAGACACATGCTGAATGGGTATGGAAGGAAAAGTAGAAAATACATATATTTCTCTCTCTCTCTCTCTCTCTCTATATATATATATATATCCCACAGATATATAAGAGTTTGGAAGAGAATATTGGTGCATGAGTATTGACCTTTTCTGAAAACACAGCTATGAATGAATGTGGTAGAACATACAGTAGGTAAAATGATGATAGTGTCTTATAATCAAACATTTGGGCCTCAGAGCTCAGGACCATAGTCTCAGAGGACACCATGGTCAATTGGTATAACATAGTCCACAAAGACCATGGTTTACATCCTATCTTGACGAGTATCATCTGGGATATTAAAAGCTCATGAGTGACTATCTAAGGTGTAGCTATTGGCCTCTCCATGTGTGTAGGAAAGAAGAGTGATGAGAATTGAAGATGCTTGGAATCAATTAGTCCAATGAACTAATGGAACATGCACACATCAGTCTTCAAGACTCTGAGACCAGAAGAGCTAGTTGGTTCTCAGCTACCTACCACTATCAACTGTTCTGAAAGGGATCACATTAAAAGGTCCTCGATAGAGCAGCAGAATGTGTGGAACAAAACTCAAAATTATTAAAACAAACAAACAAAAATGGACTGGCCTTACTGGTCAGAAAGAGACTGGAGGAACCTAAGACTATGACTCTCGACCACCCCTCAGATCTAGAAAGGAGTCCAACCTCATGGCCCAATTTCAACTAAGCAGTAGGGAGAACAACACTAATAAAGTAAGGTATGCTCACTATGAGTGATGGAACAATTAATCATTAAAATTAGAGGACAACATGTACCTAAGGACAAAGTTGAGAAAGGATGGGAAAGTGGATGGAATGGATATAGGAACCACAGGGAGAAAGCGGGATCACTATTGTTCCATGAAGTGAATTACAATCATTGAGATGAAACAAAGTGTATGATTTGTTGAATATAAAATTGATGATTTTGCCTATAAAACTTCACTCAATTCCCAATAAAAAAGTTTCAAAAAAAGGAAGAAAAATTGAATAACTGCTCAGTTATCTTACTCTCTGATGACTTTTTTTTGTATGTCTAAAACAAAGTAAAAACAAGTTAAGGAAAAAGAAATAGGCCTTGTATTAAAGCTATGAGGAGCAGACTTTGAATAAACACCACTGATAATTTTGAATTACATAGAGTTAGTAGAATTTAGGACCTTCTTTCCTGGGTCTTACCCATCACTCCTGACAAATGCTTCTGGATTGAAAGCTGTAACTTCGTAGATTGTGAAAACAAATACATGACTCATGGATGCCCATGTGTCAAAATAGAACTGTGCTCCATAAGATTTTCAATGACTGATTTTACCAGAAGTAGATCACCAGACCTTGGTTCCAAGGTGACTTTGGGTGGACTCAACTTCTAACTTTCAGTTTGCAGCAGAACACATTACCCAGTTGCACCACTCAGGGACTCCTTGTGAATTACAAATCATGTTTTTGTTGTTGTTGTTGCTCCACATATAAATAACACATTTTAGAATACAAAACCAATTACATCATTGTTTTTTGGAAAGGCTGAATATACTCAGTTTGGTTTCTATTTTGCAATAGAATTCACAAGTTACTTCTTCTTATACTACCTGAAGATGGGGTAAATGGAAGTAATAGTTTAATTTATGTTTGTGGACGTGAACTTATACAATTATAAAAAGAACTATAAAAGGTAAGGAATACCAAGGACTATTCTGACGGGTATTTTCTCCCTTTAGGGGCGGTTTGGTTTTGTTACTATTTATTTTCTTATGAGACATGCTGTTTATATTTTCACTTACTTAATCTATAGGGGTATGTAGTATAAGTAATATATGAAAGTCAGTAAAATTTTTCAGACAAAAAACCCATCAGTTCATGATTACATTTTAGCCCATGACTGTCAATCACTAAAATTCATGTTATTACAGTTATTTCCAAATTCACAAAAAGATCCCTTTGTGTGTAATGGCCTGGAGAAGTATGTAATGCAATATGTAATTATGGTCCTTCTGAAAGCTCTAATTGCAGGGCGAAGCTAAATAACTTCTCTACTGTGACTGGAATAGCCATATGATTTCCCCCACCTCACAACTAATCAGGAATGCCCACTTTGGGCTTTTAGTAATCCCATATCAATCAAGTGATTTGAGTGTCTTGATAAAGACTCAAGTATATGCAGAATATCAAAATGTAATGATATATTTCCAGTTTCTCACATATACTTCTCAAAAATTCGTTTCCAAAATAACATTTTAAAAATATACAGGGTTTTTTTTTTAAGTTGACTCAGAGCCATGTGTGTCCAAATACAACTGTGTTTCCCAGGACTTTCACTGACTGATATTTTCCAGAACTGTATGGTCACACTTTTCTTCCAAGGCACTGTAAGTATAATGGAACACCTGATCTTTCCGTTGGCATCTGTTAGACATGCACATTAACCTTTTGCACCCCCAGGGACTCTGGGCAATAGAAAAGACACATGTAAAGGAGAATCCTTAAAATAATGGATCAAAATATAAAAGCCAGGTGATAAAGGAAGAGATGCATGTGACCTATATGGTGTGGTGCTGTAAGATAAGCACTGGGCTGCTAGCCACAGATTGATGGTTCAAACCAACCCAGCCACTCACTAAAAATGTATGAAAGATTTTTATGAGTCAGAACCAACTCTGCCACACTTAACAACAACAATGTGAAAATCTAGATTAAAATACCTCCTTTATTTGACTACAAGATTTTCTTCTAAATCAAAAAGGAAACAGCTAAAAGAAGCTGACAGATTTATCAGAGGAAGCCACATTTTCTCAACATTACATTGACCAGCGCAAAGTTTACTCCACATTGTTTTTAAGAGCATTTTTGTTCTAGAACTAATGAGCACATTATAGGACTTACAATGGCTATTTATTTTTGATAAATTACAATTATGCAAACATTGTTTACTAAGATTGTTGTTGTTAGGGAACATCAAGTTAGCACCAACTCATAGTGAACCTATGTTCACAGCGACCCTTTGCACAACAGAACAAAACACTGCCCAGTTCTGTGCCAAACTCACAATCATTGCTAAGTCTGAGCCCATTGCTGCTGCCACTGTGCCAATCCATATCTATTGTTGGAGGTCATCCTCTTTTTCTCTGATCTCTGCTTAACCAAACATGATATCTTTCTCCAGGAACTGGTCTTTCCTGATAATATATCTGCAGTATGAGAGATGAAGTCCAGCCATCTTGGCTTCCAAGATGTATATAATAAAACAGATAATTACTTTCAAAATGTTACAAACAAAGGTGTTTCCTGAATTTACTTGCAAAATGTTTTTAATCACCTTGTCCTCATCTAAAGTTCCCAATAACACCATAATGAGGTAAAAGAAATGACAAGAGAGGTAAAATGGAAAGGTTTGCTCATAGAAACCCAGGCGATCTCTTTCATGATCTGATCATGGAAATAATAGTCTTCAATGATATTTCCTCTGAAATTGCTATGAACTTTGAAAACAGGAGAAATCTTCCTGATGTTTTCCCATATAACCACTTTGTTTCACATAATTATTCACTTAATCTAATGTGTTTTAATTGAGTATTGACTATAAATCTAAAATTACACCACCATCACCCCAAAATTGTAATACTTAAAGATATCTTAGTATCTAAGACAACAATATATACAGACAAGTAATATATATGCATATGTTGTTGTTATGTGCCATGGAGTTGGTTCCGACTCATAGCGACCCTGTACAGGGTTTCCAAGACTGTAAATCTTTACGGGAGCAGAAAGCCTCATCTTTCTCCCATGGAACAGCTGGTAGTTTCAAACTGCTGACCTTGCGGTTTGCAGTCCGATTCATAACCACTACGCTACCAGAGCTCCATATATGTATATATTGCTGCAAAATCATATAAATCTTTACTAAACAAAAACATCAAAATATGAAGCTGTTGTTTTATAACATTCTACATCTAAGTCTATACACTTAATGAACACGGCATTTCTATATCTCTAACCCTTATACTTCGGACATATTGTCAGGAGGGACCAGTCACTGGAGAAGGATATCATGTTTGATAAGGTGGAGGGTCAGAGAAAAAGAGGAAGACCCCCCCAATGAGATGGATTACCCAAGTGGCAGCATCGAGGGACTCAAGCATGGCAACAGTAGTGAGGTTGGCCCAGAATTGGGAAGTGTTTCGTTCTGCTGTGCATAGGTTGCTATGGGTCGGTACCGACTCGATGGCACCTAACAACAACAACCTTTCCCCAAAGAACTGTGCACTCTTCCATTATCACTATGTCAAATAACTCAAATTATGTTTCTTATGAATGTTCTTTCAGTTTTCAGGTGAAAAAAGTCTGAAGGGCTGTAGGATGGATTGGGTAAGGTTTTTCAATGGAATTCTTGTAGTACTACCCTTGTTACCCTCGAATGAGCAGGTGCATTGTCTTGATGGGAAAAAAAAAAATTCCTAGGCACGAATGTCCTGAACTTTTTTAACCAATGCCGTTTTCAATTTCTTAAAACATCTTTAAATAAGCCCCCAAGAAAGCCTTATCTTTCTCCGGTGGAGCAACTGGTGGGCTTGAACTGCAGACCTCTTGCTTCACAGTCCAGTGTCTTTCAAGATAATATGTCAAGATTGTTTTTGCTGATGTTAAGTGTTGTCATGTAGATTCTGACTCATGAAAACCCTATGTAGGCTTTACAAGACTATACAACTTTGTGGGAGCAAAAAACCTCATCTTCCTTCTGAGAAGAGAATGGTGAGCTTGAACCTCCAACCTTTCAGTTGGAAAGTGCTTATACTGTACAAAGCCACCTTGTTGTTAAGGACTGTCAAGTCAGTTCCAACTCATAGAGACCCTGTATAGGGTTTCCAAGACTTTAAATCTTCTCCAAAACAGAAAGCCTCATCTTTCCCCCTCAGAGAGGCTGATGGGCTCAAAGCATGGACCTCGTGATTTGCAATCTTATGGAGCCCTTTGGAATTACCCCTTTGGAATTCCAAAATCAACTATAACCTTCTGAGATGAGTCTTTGTCTTGAATTTACCTAGCCTAGCAGATTCCCTAAGAATCCACTGTTGGTGATTCTAACATTTTTAAAAAGCACTTGTGTGCAAGTAAGCATTACAAATAGAATTTGTCTTTAGGAATGCACTGATCACAGAGACATGTTTAAAAACATTTGGTTTAGAATAAATCAATACGTGTATGAATTGGAACTCTAGTACCAATATTTTTGACTTACCCTCATAAAGTGAGAACATTAAACAAACTGTTGTTAAGTACAATCAGGTCTATTCTGACTCATGGCAACCCTGTGTACAACAGAACAAGACACTGCCTAGTCTGCACCACCCTCACAACATTGCTATATTGAACACCTTGTTGTAGCCACTGTGTCAACCTATTTCATTAAGTGACTTCCTCTTTTATACTGACAATCTACTTTACCAGCATGATGTCCTTCCCTAGGTCCCTGGTCCCTCTTGATAATGCATCCAGAGTATGTGAGGCAAAGTCTTTCCATGAACAATTCTAAGAAACATTCTGTCTGTACCTCTTCTAAGACAATTTTGTTCATTCTTCTGGGAAACTATGGCATAGTTAATATTGTTTGCCCACACCATAAATCAAAGGGATTAATTCTTCTTTTATCTTCTCATTCAATGTCCAGCTTTTACATGCATATGAGATGTTTGAAATACCATGGCTTGGATCAAGTGTAGGTTATTCCTCAAAGTGACATCTTTGCTTCTGAACACTTTACAGATGTCTTTTGAAGCAGATTTGTCCAATGTAACACACTGTTTGATTTCTTGACTGACTGCTTCTTCCGTGGGTGCTGATTTTAGATCCTAATAAAATAAAATCCTTATCAACTTCAATGTTTTTTCTCTTTCTTATAATATTGCTTATTAGTCTAATTGTGAGGATTTTGTTTTAAGTTGAAGTATAATCCATATTAAGCTGTAGTCTTTCATATTGTTCGTTGTTAAGTGCCATCGAGTTGGTTCCAACTCATAGCAAACCCGTATAGGAGTTCCAAGGAGTGACTGGTAAGTTTGAACCACCAAACTTGCAGTTTCAAACAACCTTGCAGTCCAGTGAATTCTATTGCAGCACCACACCAGGACTCTTTAATAAGTGCTTTAAGTCCTCTTCCCTTTCTCTAGGCAAGGTTGAGTCATCTGCATATTGCAGATGTATAGTTTCAATCCCAATGCTGTGTTCTTCTTCTTAAAGTTCAGGCTCATGGATTATTTGCTTATCATGCAGAATGAATAAGCTTGTTTGTTAAGTGAAAGGATACAATGCTGAAACACAGCTTTCTTGATTTTAAACCACACAATAATGCCTACAGGTTCTGAATGAACACAATTAAATGTTCTGGAATTTATGTTCTTCACAATGATAATCATAATTCATTATTATCCACACAGTCAAATGCCTCTGCACAGTCAATAAAACACAGGTAAGCATCTTTCCAGTATTCTTTGCTCTCAGCCAGAATTCATCTAATATTAGCAATGATATTACTTGTCACACATCCTCTTCTTAATATGGCCTGAATTTCTGTCAGTTTCCAGTAGACATATAGCTGCAACTGTTTTTGAATTTTATTCAACAAAATTTTACTTGTGTGTGATATTGATGATATTGTTCAATAATATGAGCATTGTATTAGATTACCTTTCTTTCGAGTAAGCAGAAATAGGAATCTCTTTCAGTCTGTTGTCAATGTAGTTACCTTCCAAATTTCTTGGCATACATTTGTGAGCATTTCCATTATTGCATCCATTCATTGAAACATCTCAATTAGTATTCTGTCAATTTCTGAAGCCTTGATGTTCAGTATAGTTTGGACTTCTTCCTTAAATAACATAGATTTTTGATCATAGGTCATCTCCTATAGTAGCTGAATGTTAACCAATTGGTTTTAGTATAGTGACACTGCATATTACGTCCAATTCCTTTTCATGCTTACTACACCATCCAATAGTTTGCCTTTTTTGTTTGTTAAGTGCTATCAAGTTGTTTCAGAGTCATAGTGACACTGTATAGGGTTTCCAAAGAGTGACTGACAGACTTGAACCACTGACCTTGCTGTTAGCAGTTCAGTGCTTATCCTACAGCACACCAGGACTCTATTTTGCCTTTAGAATCCTTCAATATTGTAACTCGAGGCTTGAATTTTTCTTCAGTTCTTTCAACTTGAAACATGCTGAGCATGTTCTTATCTTTTGGTTTTTGTGATATAGTGAATTATCTACTGTCTCTTCTACCATAGTCTGTAACTCCCACCAAATAACATTTCTACCGTGCTGTCTGGGTAAGAGAAGGACGGAGAAGATACTGATAGGATGACATGACTTAGAGGTGAATGTTAGTACAGTTCATTGTGCTTGTGAAAACTTGAAACTCTAACATGAGTATAAAATGAACCATCTCAGAATCAAGAACCATCACTACCATCAAGGAACAGGAGCCATAAATTACTCATATGCAATTTTAATTTGAAGCTTAAGAAAATTAAAATAATTTCACAAGAGCCAAAATACAATCTTAATTATATCCACCTGAATTTAGAGACCATGCAAGAATAGTATTGATGCATTAAACATTAATGAAGATCAACCAGTTGTAGAATGGAAAAAGCAAAAGCCACTCAAAAGACATGGAAAGAAAGAAAAGAAAAAAATGGATCTTAGAAGACACTTGAAAACTTGCTTTTGAACGTAGAGTAGGTAACGTGAATGGAAAACAATAAAGACGTAAAAGAGCTAAACAGGAGATTTCAAAGCATGGCTACAGAAGACACAGTAAAGTATTATAATAAAGTATTATAATGTGCAAAGACCTAGAGTTAGAAAATAAAAAGGGAAAAACATGTTTAGCATTTCTCAAACTGAAAGAACCTGAGGAAAAAGAGCAATCAAACTTTGAGTTGTAACACTGAAAGATTCTAAAGGCAAAATATTGAAATGAGTCAGAAAGTAGGAAAAGATGAAAGGAATATACAGTCACTGTACCAAAGTAAAAGGGTTGATGTTCAGCCATTTCAGTAGGTAACATGATTAAGAATGGATGGTGCTGAAGGAAGAAGTTAAAACTATATTAAAGGCATTTGTGAAAATAAGACTCCAGATATTGATGGAATGCCAATTGAGCTGTTTCAACAAATGGATGCAATGACAGAAGTGCTTATACAAATATGCTAACAATTTGGAAGATAACAACCTAGTCAACTGACTAGAAGAGACGCGTATTTATGTTCATTCCATAGAAAGGTTATACAACGGAATGTGAAAATTATTTAACAATATTTTTAATATCACATACAAGTAAAAATTTTCTGACCATAATAAAAAGATGGTTATGGTATTATGTTGACAGGTAGCTGTCAAAAATTCAAAACAGATTCTGAAGACAACATAGAATGAACAATACCATTGCTGATGTATGTCAGATGAGTCTTAGCTGAAAACAGAGAATACCAGAATTATGCTTATTTGTGTTTTGTAGTCTATGCAAAGACATTCAACTGTGTGGATCACACCAAATTATAGATAACATTGTAAAGAATATAAATCCCAGAGTATGCAATTGTGTTCATGAGGAACCTATACACAGATCAATAATATGAGAAACTGGACCATACAAAGAAGAACACAGCAACAGGATTGGAGGAAGACTCATTAACAATCTGAGATGTGCAATAGACACCATCTTGCTTTCTGAAAAGAAGAGGACTTAAAGCACTTACTGATGAAGATCAAAGACCACAGCCTTCAGTATGAATTATACCTCAATGTAAAGAAAACAAAAATCCTAACAATTGGCTCAATAAACTGAGAAATGATTGAAGTTATCAAGGATTTCATTTTACTTGAATCCACAGTTAATGTCCATCAAAGCAGTGGTCATATTACATTAGATAAGTCTGCTGTAAAACATCTCATTAAAATATTCAAGAGTAAAAATATCACTTTGAGGACTAAGGCAAGCCTGACCCAAGGCTTAGTATTTTCAATAGACTCATATGTATGTGAAAGCTGAACAATGAACAAGGAATATCAGAGAAAAATGTATGCATTTCAATGATGGTGTTTGCAAAAAGATATATTGCAAAAAACATATTAACCATGCACTGCCAAAAGAATGAACAAAGAGGTACCATCAGGATGTTTCTTAGAAGCAAGGATGATGGACTTCGTGTCATGTATTTTGACCATTTTATCTGAAGGGACCAGTGTTTGAAGAAGGACTTCATGCCTGGTAAAGTCAAGGGTCAGTGAAAAAGAGGAAGACCCTTAATGAGGAGCATTGATGTACTGACTCCAACAATGGGCTCAAGCACAGCAATGCTTGTGAGGTTCAGTACTGGGCAACATTTCCTTCTGCTGTGCACAGGGTCGCTATGGGTCAAAGTGAACTTACAATACCTAACAACAACATATTATAGGTACTATAACTTACTGTGGTGCTGTACGATAAACACTGGACTCTAACCAAAAAGTTGGCCGTGCAGACCAATCAGCCACTCCTTGGAAATCCTATACTCATAGGATCACTGTGAGTTAGAACTGACTCAATGGCACTTGATAATAAATAACACACACATCTATATGCATTATGCTCGATGATAATAGTAATGATGTTGTTGCTTAGTGTTGTCAAGTTGGTTCCAACTGATAGCAACCCTATATAGAGTTTTTAAGTAGCAATGGGTGGATTTGAAGTGCTGACCTTGAAGTTAGCAGTCCAGTGTTTGTCCTACAGTGCCTCACCTAAGCTTTATTCATTAAAAATCATGTTTTTAAGACTCTTAGTACATAACATAACGTAACAAACTTTGGTAGATATTATTACCTGGAACCCTGGTGTTGTACTGATTGAGTGCTTGTCTGCAAACTTACTGTTAGACAATTCAAATCCACTCAACAGTTCTATGGGAAAAAGACTTGAAGATCTGCTTCTATAAATATTACAGCCATGAAAACCCTATTTAAAAAAAACAAAACTAAACTCACCACCCATAGAGTTGATTTCAACTCATAGTGATCCTATACATTGTTGTTGTTAAATGCCATCGAGTCGGTTCCGACCCATAGCTACCCTCTAGAGGGTTTCCAAGGAGTGACTGGTGAGCTTGAACCACCAACCTTGCAGTTCAAACTGACTTTGCCGTCTAGCGCATTAACCCACAGCACCACACCAGGACTCGAAGGTAGTGAGTCTGAATAACGATCCTATACAGGTTTTCCAAATCTTTGTTGTTGGTAAGTGCCATTGAATCAGTTCTAACTCAGGGCAACCTTTTATAGAGTTTCTGAGGACTGGTTGGTGGGTTTGAACTGCAGAGCTTGCAGTTAGCAGTCCAGTACTTATCCTACAGCATCACATAAGTACTCTTTAATAGAGCACATAACCTCTTCTTTGATGCATTTGAATGGCTGACCTTACAGTTAGCAGCCCAGCTCCTAACCCATAATGCCTGAAAACCCTGTAGGGGTAGTTCTAATCTGTCACATGTGTTTGGGTAGGACTGGGGATCAACTCAATGGCATCCAACAACATTTGTTATCACTGTGCACTCTTCAGTGCACAGCTAACAATGACAGGGCCCTGAATGGTACTGTGATTTGTTGTATGTCATACAAGACAGTCACTCACAGGCCTGGCCTCGTTCTACTAAACCCTGATTAAGAAGGATAAGTGCAGGCTCTTTTGAATGGCATTCCTAGAGGTCTGCAATCTGCTAGTGAGATATGATGGACTATGTAGTCACCTTGTACAGAAGTAACTTCAACACGGATCTAGAATTTATGTGGAGAAGAATGCCACAGCAATCTTCCCTCTATTCGGATCAAATCCTTAACCCAAAAGTTGGTATAAGCTTGTTTCTATTTAAGAATGCAGGTTCAAATGCCAAGCAGGTTAAATCGGAATGCCAGTGGCACCATCTAGAGACTGTGAAACCCCTAATTTACTGAACTGTGTCTACTTCCTCATCTTTAAAACAGAGCATACCTCATATGGATGTGAGGATTAAATTAACGTCTACAAAAGGATTAAAAGAGTGTCTGGCATGAAGGAAATACTCAATAATGATAAGCATAATTATTCCTTGCCTTGATTATTCCTACTATCTATCTAGAAAGCAGAGAGATGAGTGTAAACTTGAAAATTAGATTCGATACAGTCTAAACTGTTTAAATTATTTCAAACCCTGTCTAATTTAGGATCCTAGGCTCTTAGAAACTTAGAAACATTATGGACAGAAATACCGTTGACTAAAGTCGATAAAGTACAGTTAAGTCTATGAGGGCTGGAACTCAGAAGGGCTGCTTTGTTTTTCCTGGTCTTGCAAATTTTCTGCCTTTGCCCAGGCCCAGACTTATCAGTATTCTGTCGCTCTCTATTAATGGAATATATTTGAGTGTTTCTTCACTGACCGACTCCCACTCAGCACAGGTTCCTGGCTTTAGTACATTTTACGGTCTATTCATTTTCCTTCCTTCCATACTGCCACCCCACTATTTTGAAAGTAAGTGAAGAAAGTATTAAAAATTATGTAAAATTATAACATAAAGACAACTACAAAGGAGATAAAAACAGACAAGATTCTTCAACAAAATTTGGGATGACAGAAAGCACATAAAGAGTGACTATTGTGCATAAGGTCGCTATGGGTTGCTACCAACTCGATGGCACCTAACAACAACAACACTAGTAGAACAGCAATATTGAAAGATGACTTCCTACAATACAAGTCAATTTTCATCACAGAATTCTAGAAATGACCAGAAATTAGAAGCAACTGTTATTGTTAAGTGCCGTTGAGTCAGTTCCAACCCATAGCAACCCATTATAGGTTTTCCAAGGAGCGGCTGGTGAGTTTGAACCATCGACCTTGCAGTTCAAACAACTTTGCAGTCTGGCGCATTAACCCACAGCGCCACACCAGGACTCCTAGAAGCAACTTGTTGTTAAGTACAGTCGAGTTGGTTCCTACCCATAGCGACCCTGTATAGGGTTTCCAAGGAGATGCTGGTGAACTTGAACCGCCAACCTTGCAGTTCAAACAGCTTTTCAGTCTGGCGCATTAACCCACAGCGCCACACTAGGCTCCTAGAAGAAATTTGTTGTTGTTGTTATGTGCCGTGGAGTCAGTTCCGACTCACAGCAACCCTGCACAGGGTTCCCGAGGCTGTAAATCTTTACCGGAGCAGTAAGCCTCATCTTTCTCCCGCGGAACAGCTGGTAGTTTTGAACTGCTGATCCTGAGGTTAGCAGCCCAATACATAACCACTATGCTACCAGAAGTAATTAACTACCTATAAAAGAAGGAATAATGATGGGCCCCAAACCAGGATGGTTGTATGAAAGTCTGTATAAGGAAGAGTTCTGATCTTACATCCATTTCTTGACCCCATGCAGCTGGACAGCCCCCAACACTGCTGCAGCCACAAAAATCTAAGGAACTCTTTGTAGGAAGACTCCAGTCTTGGGGCACCAAGCACAGCAGAGTTTGAGTTAGACAGTGAGCTAAAATAGGAGATAAAAAAACCTCACCCCTTTCATAAAGTGACTGACCAAATACACTGTGTATGCATGAATTTGCCTGGAAGTTAGTAGAGTTCAGTATAATCTAGTGCTCAAAATTAATCCTTCTGTCAATATATGAGTTTATATAACACTCAAGTAAAAGCTGTAATTAATGCTAATTTTGCAATATCTTCTTTCATTTTAACTCTTTAATATTTAATAGTTGACAAGAGTAGCTTGTAGGCCACCAACCATCTATCAGTTTGCCTGACCTTGGTGGCTTGTGTGTTGCTGTGATGCTGGAAATTATACCACCGGTATTTTAAATACCAACAGATGCACCCATTAATGAGGTTGGCACAGGACTGGGCAGTGTTTCATTCTGTAGTGAATAAGGCTACTTTGCTTTGGAGCTGACTCAATGGTGCACCTAACAGCAACCACAAGAAGTCATTCAGATGTGGTCTTTTTCTCCTTCCTAGTATGTCTTAGTCAATACATCTTGATTATATTTTTGATAAATTTCAGAATGAAGAAGTTGGTCGAATTCTTCAGTTTCATTATCACTGACTTTCGTGATTGGTGCATAAATTTGAATAATAGTGGTATTAACTGGTCTTCCTTGCAGGGGTGTAGTTATTGTACTACCACTGACAGAGTTGTGCTTCCAGTAGATCATGAAATGATTTTGATGATGATGAATGTGACATCAGTCCTCTTCCATATGTCATTCTGGCATAATAATCCATATGTTTGTCAGATTCAAAATGAATAATACCAGTCCACTTTAGCTCATCAATGCCTAGGATACTGATGTTTATGCATTCCATTTCATTTTTGACAACTTACAATTTTCCTAGATTCATACTTCATACATTCCATGTTCC
>NW_006408523.1:45301983-45335414 GCF_000296735.1 Chrysochloris asiatica
GTTCTGGTGTTGTTCATCATATTTCAATATTCAGTATTCTGGTGCTGACAGTGTTCCACTACTATTCAAAAGGTTTGCAGTGAGTAAATACTCATAAGTAATCCATCTCTCCTCCTTCATAGTCTGTCTTAGTCTGGAAGCTCAGCTGAAACCTGTTCACCATGGGTGCGCCTGCTTTATAAATACTAGTGGCATAGCTTCCAGAATCACAGCATCACGCAAGTCACCACAATATGGCAAAATAACAGATGAGTGGTGGTTTCAATGGCTTACCACTGAAAACCTTGAGAAAGGCAGCCAAACATTGTCTGACATGGTTCTGGAAGAAGAGCCCCTGATGTTGGAAGGCACTCCGAATATGAGTGGAGAGACTTGCCTCCTCAAAGCAGAGTTGACCTTAATGATGTGGATGAAGCAAAGCTTTGGGGGCCTTCATTGCCGATGAGACACAACTCAAAATGAGAAGAAACAGCTGCAAACATTGATTAATAATGGAAGCATGGAATGTACGAAGTATGAATCTAAGAAAGTTGGAAGTCCTCAAAAATGAAATGGAATGCATAAAAATGAATATTCTTGGCATCAGTTATCCTAGGTAATTGTTCAAACAGGAAAAGGGAATACTGAATGGTTTAAAATCAAGAAAGGTGTGTGCTAAGGATGTATCCTTTCACCATACTTATTCATCTGTGTGCTGAGCAAATAATCCAAGAAACTGAGCAAATAATGAAGAAGAACATGGCATCAGGATTATAGGAAGACTCATTAACAACCAGTGATGTGCAGATGACACAACCTTGCTTGCTGAAGAGAAGAGGAGTTTAAATACTTACTGATAAAGATTAAAGACTACAACCTTTTATATGGATTACACCTTGAAATAAAGAAAACAAAAATACTCAAAACTGGACCAATAAATAATATGACAAATAGAGAAAATTTAGAGTTGTCAAATACTTCATTTTGCTTGGACAGTCACAATCAATATTCATCAAAGCAGCAGTCAAGAGATCAACTAATGTATGGCATTAGGCAAATCTGCTGCAAAAGAGCTCTTTAACTTGTTAAAGATCAGAGATGCTTTGAGGACTGAGGTGTACCTGAACTAAGTCATGGTATTTTCAATCACTTCATAATCATGTGAAATTGGACAATAAATAAGACCAGAGAAGAATCAATGCATTTGAATTAAGGTGTTGGTGATGAATATTAAAAGTACCATAGACTGGCAGAAGAATGAACAAATCTGTCTTTGGAGAAATACAGCCAGAATGCTCCTTACAAGTAAGGATGGAAAGACTTCATTTCTCAAACTTTGGAAATATTCTCAGGAAGGACTAGCTCCTAGAGAAGGACATCATGTTTGGAAAAGTGGAAGGTCAGCAAAAAAAGAAAGACCCCCAAAGAAATGAATTAACACAGTGGCAGCACCAATGGGTCCAAACATAACAACGGTTGTGAGGATAGCACAGGACCAGATAGGGTTTCCTTCTGCTGTGCATAGGGTAGCTATGAGTTGAAATGAACTCAGTGCACCTACAACAAGCTTTTATAGATTTCCTCAGAAATTTCTGGAATAATCCTTGAGTAGTCTTCATCCTTCCTCTGAATTCCAAATCCAATTTCCAGCAGTTTGTGTATATAAGCACCTTAAATTCTCTCATAAGATACAAACTTAGTCTTCTAGTCTTAACCCTGTAAGATGAGGCTACTTATTCACTGGCATCAGCTGAGACTCAACAGTTTGGTTTTGCTTCACATATATGTACTTTTTCCTCTAAGGCCTAGAGTTCTGACTTTGTACCCTAGATTTAACACTCTCAATACCACGTTGGCACTATATACATCAGTTCTGTACCCTGACACTTCACATCATCCTTAATTTTGCTTACTACCTCAGTTGTGTATAGCCTTTTGTCTCAATTGAAAAATCATCACTTGCAGCTCTAATCCCAGTTACCAGTTTGGAAATAGCAAATTCTAACAGCTATGGCCTCATGTGTCCTACTCCTTCTACTACATTCCTTATCATGGAATTCTTTTCAGAAATAGTCTCAGGAAATCCTTCTCATTCTTTGCATTCACTTGGTAACTAATCCCATTGTTACAGAGTCAAAGCCAACGGACAGTGACCCAATAAGACATAGTAGAACTTTCCTATAGGATTTCCAAGGCTGTAATCTTTACAAGAACAGATTCAATTGCTTGAAAACTGTTATATTTGAATTCATAAAGAAAATCAGAAAGCAAATTTTGTGACCTTATAAAGAAAAGAAATGTGTCAAAATTAAAAATTTTTATGTCTTTAATCATATGCTCGCACTTATTTTGGTCACCATTTATAGCATTTTAAATTGTATTTATATTTAAATGCAATTTTCTTTACTTTTTTTTCCATAACAACAACAATCTTTTATGGGAGCAGACAGCCACTTCTTTTTCCCATGGCGCAGCTGGTAGGTTTAAACCACTGGCCTTCCAGTTAACAGTAACGCTCTTCAACACTTAAGTTCTTAACTTGGTCTTCACCTTGTCTTTAATATTGGTTTCCTACTTTGGAATTGTCACTTTCATCACCTTATTCTCCTCGTTTAAATAGTTGAAATGACATCTTACCTGATTGTTCTAATTTCAAGTCTCCACCACTGAAAGTTAAGATGCCTGTTATTAGAGTCCAGTAACTAGGTGTCATCAAGTTGATTCCAACTTGTTTGGACCTCATGTGTGTCAGAGTAAAACACTGATGGGGGGTTGTAGATTTCTAGACCTTTATTATGAATTATCTCTGGGTAAACTAAACCCTCTAAGCTTTTACTTAGCAGCTGAGTACATTAACTGTTTGCACCACCCAGGAAATGCATTGTCAGAAAAATTTTCTATGTTGTCTTTGTTTATTCTTAATCATATTTCATGAAAGACCTATGTAGAAAATCAAAACAAAAAGACATTACTCCATTACAACAGTCTTTAAAGCTTCCCATAATCCACAGAAGAAAATCCAAACACCGTCTGTTTTATAACTGTACCCGCACCACGTCTTCATAAAACTAGATTCCTACATCCACCAGACCTCTTGCCATACACAGCCCCACAAGTACTTTATTGCCTCTGAATATTTGTTTCTATATTTAAGTCAGTCGACTTTTCCTACTAGTTATGCCTGACAAAAATTGAAACATGCTCAATATTTTGAGGTAAAATAGAAATTTTCCATTCTTCAGAAAGGTTTATTTGATATTCCTGTTATAATTAAAGTAATTTCCTTTATTTTTTATTACATCCACCCAAAATGTTGTATATACTTCTGCCCAGCATGGGACAGGCTCTGGCAGACAACTAATTTATGCACATATCCATAACAAAATTACCACCTGTAGTGAGCTGAATTGTGTACCTGTGATCTTATTTGGAAATAATGTCTTTGCAGAGGCAATTAAGTTAAAATGAAGTCATATTTGATCAGGGTTGGCCCTAAATTCAAAGACTGGTGTACCCTTAAAAGACGGGGACAGACAGGACACACAGAAATGCACTTCTAATTGAGAAGATCCTTTGTAGATAAAGGCAGAGATTGGCAGTATGCTATCACAAACCAAACAATGCCAAAGAACAATAGAACCCCTAGAAGGCGAAAGACTCCAGGAAAGATTCTCCCCTAGAGCCTTCAGAGGCTGTATAGCTTTGACAACATTTGTATTTCACACTTTGAGTTTCCAAAACTATGAGAAAATGTACATTTGTCATTTTAAACCATTCAACCCCAAAGCAAACCCATTGCCAGGGAGTCGATTCCAAATCAATGACCCTACATAGGGTTTCCAAGACTGTAAATCTTTATAGGAGCAGACAGTGGTTATCAGTCCAATGCTTATCCACAGCACCACCAGGGCTCCTTTTGGGCCTTTCAGTATGTAGTAGTTGTAGCATCCTTGAAAACTAAGGCAGATTTTGATACTGAGAAGCAGAGTATCACTGTGGCAAAGACCTAAAATGTAGCTTTGGAGTTGGGCAACAGGCAGAGACTGGAAGAATTCTGAGGCACATGATAGAAGAATCCTAGATTGACTTTAAATGACTATTGGCTTAATTAGGGATGCAAAAGGCAATTCTGGTGATGACTGCAAGAAGCCAGAAAAAAGTATATGTAGTCATAAATGAAAATTTTGCTAGAAATGTTGAACATTAAAGATGCTTCCAATGAGATCTCAGATGGAAATAGTGAACATGTATGATGGTAGTGATGGTGGTTGTGTGAGCCTTGGAGTCGGGTCCTACTGACAGCAACCCTGTATAGGATTTCTAAGACTGTAAAGCTTTATGGGAGCAGAAACTCTCATCTTTCTCCACATAGCAACTGGTAGATTTGAACCTCTGACTTTGTGATTAGCAGTCTAACTCATAACCTACCATACTACCAAAGGTCCTTGTTATTGTATTGTATTGTATTGTATTGTATTGTATTGTATTGTATTGTATTGTATTGTATTGTATTGTACTAGAGGAAAAAAAAATAACCCTTGTTATAAAATAGCAGAGAATAGAGATGCTGTCACAAATCAAGGACCATCAAGAAGCTAGGAAGAAGCAAGGTGAAGTCCTGGTATGGAGTTGTGGGCTAATGTGCTGGACAGCAATGGCGGTTTGAACCACAAGGTCAGTGATTCAAGCTTACCAGCTGCTCCTCAGAAACCCTATACAGGATTGCTATGAGTTGGAATCAGCTCGATGGCATTTAACAACAAAAGAGTTTCAGTAGGAGAGTGTATCTACATATATCTTGATTTGGGACTTCTAATGGCTGAAGTCATCATACTTATTCCATCTGTATATTGAGCGAGTGATCATAGAAGTTGGATTATGTGCAAAACAATGTGGCACCAGGATTGGAGGAAGATTCGTTGACAACCTTTGATATGCATATAATGAACCTTGCTTGCTGAAAGCCAAAACGACTTGAAACATTTGCTAATTGAGATCAAAGAAGATAGCCTTCAAAGTGGATTCAAACTGAATATAAAAGAAACAAAAATATTGACAGCTAGACCAATAAGCAGAATCATGATAAACAGAGAAAAGATCAAAGCTGCCAAGGATTTCGTGTTAAATGGAGCCATATCAGTGCCATGGAAGCAGCATTCTAGAAATCAAATGACGTATTGCATTGGATTAAGAAATCAAATGACGTATTACACTGGATTAATCTGCTGCACAAGGCCTCTTTAAAGCACTACAGAGCAAAGATAGCACTCGGAGGACTAAGATGCACCTGACCAAGTTATGTTATTTTTAACTGTCTCATAGGAATGGTAAGGAGCTCTGGTAGCATAGTGGTTACGAATCGGGCTGTGAACCATGAGGTCAGCAGTTCAAAACTATGGAACCGACTCCACAGCACTTAACAACAACAACAACATATGAATGGTAAGGAGCTCTGGAAGTGTAGTGGTTATGAATTGGGCTGCCAACCTCAAGGTCAGCAGTTCGAAACTACTAGCAGTTCTGCAGGAGAAAGATGAGACATTCTGCTCCCATAAAGATTTACAGCTTTGGAAACCCTATACAGGGCCTCTATGAGTCGGAACCAATTCCACGATACTTAACAACAACAGCATATGAATGGTAAAGTTCAACAACAATTAAGAAAGACCAGAGAAGAATTGAGGCATTTAAATTACGGTGTTGGCAAAGAACATTAAAGTACCACGGACTGCCAGAAGAACATACAAATCTGATTTGGAAGAAGTATAGCCAGAATGCTCCATTTCATCTCATGTAATTTGGACATATCAGGAAGGACTCGTCCCTGGAAAAGAACATCATGCATCCTAAAGTAGAGAGTCTTCGCAAAAGAAAATGAACACAACAAGACTGATTTACACAGTGGTTGCAACAATTGACTCAGACATAACAATAAAGATTCTGAGTTTTGCACAGGACCTGTCAGTGTTGTGTTCCATTCTTTATAGAGTCACTATGAGTCAGAACAGCACCCAACAACAACATTCTCAAGAACTGTGAGAGGCTAGAACAGGATGGTTGTTTTAAGCAACCTGTTATTTTTATTAAATACTGTTGAGTCGGTTCAGACTCATAGAGACTCTATAGGGTTTCCAAGGAGTAAATGGTGAGTATGAACCAGTTAGCAGTCCAGTGCTTATCCTAGGGCACCACAGCAGAACTCCTTAGCCACCCTGTTGTTGTTGTTAAGTGTCATTTAATTGGTTCTGACTTATAGTGACCCTGTAAAGAGTTTCTGAGGAGCAGCTGGTGGGTTTAAACTGTTGACCTTGTGGTTCATAGTCCAGTGCTGATCCTATAGTGCCACGCCAGAAGACCTTAACCCATCTGGTTTGTGATAATTTATTATGGCAGTCCTAGGAAACAAATATATCTCCTTTAATTACAATCCCATGTCTTCCCAGGACATTTAAGGTAATTCCTTACATATAACAGTATTCAATGGATTTTAGCTGAATTGAATATATTAGAACTTCAGAGAAAATACCAATTACAAACCCTATGACCTTTTAAGATGCCCATATTCTCTAATCTTTCCCACTAGAGAGAAAAGAATAGCTTAGTCCTAATCGAATTTTTTTTTTTTTTCTTTTTGAAACTTTATTGTGAATTGAGTGAAGACTTACAGAGGAAATTATCATTCACATCCAGTAAATCATCCACTTCATTTCATCTCAGTGATTGTAATCCCCTTCTCCTGTGCTTCTCATTTCCATTCCAGTGTCCTTCCAAAACTTTCTGAACTTTGCCCTTAGTAAATGTTGCTCTTTTGATGTTGAATGGCTGGTCATTCTCTGGCGAGCATACCTACTAAGTATTGTTGCCCCCTTAATTCTGATACTTTCTTGGTGTCTGTGAAGGAGTTCATTCATAGTAATTATGTTCAGTATGACTCAATCTCACCCTGACATTCATTCCAAAGAGCACTTCAAGAGAGTTTATGGAGTGGAAACTTTCCATGCTCCATAGTGATGATCCTAACTGTACTTTGTTGTTGTTAACTGCCATCAAGCTGTTTCTGACTCAAAGTCACCTTGTACAGGGTTTCTGAGGTTGTAAATTATTACGGGAGCAGAAAACCTCATCTTTCTTCCACAGAGTGGCTGGTGGGCTCAAACAACTGACGTAACAGTTCTCAGTTCAGTATTTACCTCACAGAGCCACCAGCCTGCACTTTACAACTTTTACCAGAATTGATTTTGGTGCAGAAACATTAATGGAAAGTGAAAATTTTGAAATGAATGATTTGTTTACTATATTGTTTTCGATTCAAAGTTGAGAAATACCAGATTCATTTTTTTTTTTTTTAATTGGATGTGAATTTAGGATATGTACTCAGTAAGAAGGATTTCAATGAGTATGAGTCATTTCTGGAATTAAAAAAAAAAAAGTACAAACAAATCATTATTTTTTAAAGTTATTCTGAAAATATGGTTGTGTTTGTTGTTGGGTGCTGTTGAATCAGTACTGACTCATAGCAACCTTATTCACAACAGATGAAACACTGTCCAGTTCTGCCTCAATCTCACAATCATTGCTATACTATTGTTGTTACCACTGTGCCATTCCATATCATTGGGGTCTTCTGTTTCGCTGACCCTCCATTTTATCAAGCATAATGTACTACTCCAGGGACTGGTCCCTCTGAATAGTATATCTGAATTATGAGAGATAAAGTGTCACACCAGCCTGACTTCTAAGGAGGAGTCTAGCTGTACATCTTCCTACATAGATTTGTTTGTTTTTCTGGAAGTCCATGAAACTTTTGATATTCTCCTCCAACACTATAACTCAAATGAATCAATTCTTCAATGGTTTTCTTTATTTACAATCCAATTTTCACATGCCTATGAGGCTATTGAAAATACCATGGCTTAGGTCAGGTGCATCTTAGTCCTCAAACTGACATCTTTGTTCTTGAACACTTTAAAGAGGTCTTGTGCAGCAGATTTGCCTAATGCAATACGTTGTTTGATTTCCTGAATGCTGCTTCCATGATGATTGATCTGAGCAGAATGAAGTCTTCAACAACTTCAATATTTTCTTCACTTACCTTGATGTTAAACAACATTGGTTCAACTGTAAGAGTATGATTACTTTAGAAATATATTTTTATATTGTTGTTATTGTTATTGTTATTAAGTGCTGTTGAGTCAGTTCTGACTCATAGCCACCTTGCATAGGCTTCCTGAGGAGCAGTTAGTGACTTTGCAGTTAGCTGTGAAGTACAGCACCACACCTGTACTCCACTCATATATTAAATACCCATATATTGTTGTTATGTGCTGTGGAATGGGTTCTGCCTCATAGTTGTTGTTGTTGTTGTTATGTGCCATGGTAGCTATGTATTATTGTTGTTCTGTACCATGGAGTCGATTCTAACTCATAGCCACCCTGTACAGGGTTTCCAAGGCTGTAAATCTTTACAGGAGCAGAAAACCTCATCTTTCTCCTGTGGAGCTGGTAGTTTTGAACTGCTGACCTTGAGGTTCACAGCCCGATTCGTAACCACTATGCTACCAGAGCTCCTTTGGTAAGACACTATCTGGTAAGTGCTCTAAAAGTGGTATAAAATGCTATGGAAGGGAAAGGTGGTATTTATGTGCTTTTTATGGTGGTAAGAATAGGAAAGAATTTCCTGAGAAAGTGGCACTTAAACTGGATTCTGAATAATTTGTAATATTTTAATGAATGGAAGATGGTATTGGGGTGAAAGTTGTGAAGCACTTTCCAAGCAAGGAGGACATAGAGGGAGAAAATAAAGCAAAATTAAGCAGAAAAGTTTTAAATTGCCCTTTCTTTCTAAGTAAGGAAAAGAGGATATATGAAGTCTGTACCTTTTCTAGGCTTTCCAGAGAGAATTGAACATGTTAGCCTGAAACTATATGGTATGAGTCTTCTATAATGAATATGAAGTATATGCTGATACATGCCAATTTATTCTGTGAAAATTCACACTGTAGAATAAGTGCTGGGCCCAGAGGTTGGTTTGAAAGGAGAGGTCAGTAGTTCAAACTCACTAGTTACTCCTCAGAAATCCTATTGCAGGGTCACTATGACTTGGAAACAGATTGACAGCACTTCACAACAACACAAATTTCTAAAATATTGAAGCTATT
Organism: Chrysochloris asiatica; assembly: GCF_000296735.1. NCBI lineage: Eukaryota > Metazoa > Chordata > Mammalia > Afrosoricida > Chrysochloridae > Chrysochloris > Chrysochloris asiatica. The sequence goes on from NW_006408523.1 coordinate 45,311,121, forward strand.
TTTCGCTTCTGTAGTCTATAAATTGAACATTTAAAAAAATATCTGTGGTATACCTGGACTGTAAGACAGCATGGCCTTCTTGCTCCTGTTGTTTTGGCTGTTACATGCTATCCAGTCAGTTCTGATTCACAGAGACACTGTATAAGGTTTCCAAGGAGTTGCTAGTGAGTCTGAACCACTGATCTTGTGATTCAAACAGACCTATAAGACGAGTGCTTATCCAACAGTACCATACCAATTACTCCTAGTGAGTGACATTCCCTGATGGATCAGAGTAAAAAAAGATGCTGCGGTCACTGAACATCTGGACTGAAAAATGTTGAGAGGAAGCAAACCAAAACATGTGTGCTGTTCAGCAGGGAGTGCGCTGAGTCTGATTCTTCAATTTCTGATATGTATGTAAGGTCAACATTTCTTAATGTAAGGTCATACATTTGAACTATATGTCAGCACTGTAAGTTCTTCTAGGTGTCTTGTAACATCTTTTATAACTTTTAAAAATAAAAAAGCATGTAAAATTCAAGTTTTGAAGATTATTTATTTTTTATTTCTCAGAATATAATTAAGTCAAACCTAAACACATCCACATATATGACTGCATCTTATCATTTCCACATATGCCAAGCCCTTTAAAATAATGCTTCAGAAGGAACTGATATATTTTAAAGTTTTTAGACAAGTTGGAATTTTAATGAATTGTAAAAAACAAACCAAGCAACAAACAGCAAAATGCATGGATCTGATTACTATTTCTTTAAGAAAGGAAGAAAGATGCTAATATGGAACATCGGAAATTTCCCATAAATGTCTGAGTGCCTCAAAATCTGAGTAAATTAATATTAAAATAATATAGACGTATGCAGGCCTGACTTAACACACATATGTCTGAATATGACTCATAAATAGCATGCTATAGAAACTCTCCTCTATGATGATTCTTTAAAAGATCTCATGATATAACCACTCCTACAAAAAAGGAAGTGTGGATTAGGAATTGGACAATCTGGTTTTATGCCAAGTAATTGGAGCGAGCTCTTGAAATTCTCCCAGGATCAGTTTACTGGTACAGATTTATGCAAGAATGCAATGAGATAACATAAGTATTGTACTATTTTGATGCTTGGCATATACTAAGTGTTCATCAAATGTTAGGTTCTTTCCTCTGTTCTGTAACATAGTAGGAAATGAGGGTTGAATTGGACCTAAAGGGACTTTGCACTCTCTTTTGAGGACAGTACCTAGTGAAGTAGTCAGGCATGCAATTATAGTTCATTAACAACAAGGAGAGTTACTTGTAGGCCAACTTCCTTTCCCAAACTTCAATAAAACCATCTTTAACATGCTGCTCAAGCAGGCTTAAAGGTTTAAATGTGAGCACCTCCTGTTTATCCATGACTCTGCATTATCTGCTGACTTGATTCCTTGCTTTCAGAAAGGATGTGGGACAAATTCACATTAATTTTTGATATCTCAAGTACTTCACCCCTCACCTATCCTACCCCCCACAATGAAATCCAAAGCAAGCATTTTTACTACCTTTTCTATTAAGCAGCCCACCTGTATTGTACTTGGGATCTTGAAATTATAAGCGGTTTCAAAAAATGGAGATTGTATGTGGAGTACAGAAATTCTGGGTAGATTATTTCTTTTTATTATTATTATTAACTCAGATCTCGCTAACATCTGTCATATCTTATTAAAATTCATCAAGCTAAACATAGCTGCTGTTCCATAGGGAAGCAGGAATAGGGGAGGATGAGAGGAAAGAAAGTTATTTCAAGGGTAATGTTTGAGGATGAGAAAAGAGAGTGAATTTTAAGAGTATGATGTTTACCTTAGGTATCCTAGGATTCTCTTGGATATCCTAAGAACTGTAACATAGCAGACAGATAAGTCTAACTTCAAAGAACCATTTAGAAAAATTCATTTATGGCACCTTGTAAACCAGGGAAAACTATACAAAAATCTGTTTCTCAAAAAAAGGGTTTGCATCTGTGTGTACTTATTTACAGTTTCCTTTTACACTAAAAGCATGAAAATTGGCCATATAACATACCATTTCTTCAGAAACTGGTCTATGCATATGCAAAGTGAAATAGCCATGAATTGCTACAAGTTATGAGATGGTCAGTGATATCATGAGACATAAGTAAGATGATATTTGTAATCACTAAATGGGTCTTTCCTATTCTGTTTCTTCTACTTAGCAGTACACATCAATCTCTTATTAGAAACTCAAGCACATTTTAAAAAGTCATTTATTTCACCAAGCAAGACTTTAAAATTAACCTGGAAAATGAACAAAAACTGATATTCAAATTTTAGTTCCTTCCAAAATATGACCACCAAAAATTACCAGATGCATCATCTTCTTCCCCATATTTTCCCCTCTGTTTTTACAAAGGCAAGAGCAAGGCAACATACTGTTTCATCTTTTACATTAAAGCACAACAAATTAAGGAGAACCCAGTCTATCATTCTTCAAACCACCAAACAATTTAGTGTATGCTTTTTGGGAGTTATAACACTGAAATCCACAGTAGTATTTGTCATGCTTTTGTTTGAAAACTTAATGCAAAAGGAAAGGAGGATGAGAGGGTCTGTAATAGGTTTAGGAAACATTTCAAAAAGTGATCAAATCTTGCTCAATGGAAGAATCCATTATAGATAATTCAGGATTGACAGCAGGTGGAGCTGAACTTGAAAGTGTTCAAATGATGATTTAGTGCTAAGTCTCAGAAACCTGACTGGTCTTGACAGTGAATGAAAACCAGCATCATGACATACATCATTTACTCCAAGTGTCAAGCTTTATTTCTCATTCCCTTTTATTGCTAGCATGTTGACTCTATGCGAATGCTAACATATATGAGATGCTGAGAAAAAAAAAGAAAAAAAAAAAAACAGCCACATATTTTCATGATTCAACTGCTTCTGTTCACCTTTCTAGGTGTGGAAATCATCTTAATGTGATGAAGAGGAAGTGTACTTGAGAGAAAGGTAGGTAGGAAAGCTTTCACCTGTAAGGCTAAAGGCTTTCCTTAATTTCATGACATATTTTGCTGACACCTTTGTGCATACCTGCTATTACATTCCTGTTTCCTCCGTCTCATAGGATCCTTAGGGGATTCTCCAAGAGATCAGATAGGCAATTATGGTAATAGAGTCTCAACAATGACTGGCTGAAAGTGGGATCCACATCCAGCACACTTAGCTCAAATAACACTGTTGAAGACAAAGGGATATAATGGTTGCAGTGGAGGACAATCTGTAGGAGAAACTCCATTCAGAAAGCTTTGCAACAATACATTCCTTTGTTTATTTCCACTGAAGGTTTAGCTCTGGTGAATATTCAGAAAAACAATATTCATTCTGCTGCTTCAGAGGATCCATGGGGAAATCTGATAAATATCTGATTAAATTTGTCTCCAACATAATTACATTAAAGTCAAACTTAGTTAACTTTTTGTATGCTTGGTTATCTCTGCACAGCCAAAAAGATGTTAATTGGCACCCTAGCTTTGAAAGTATGTATACCACTGGTGGTTTATTAAGTTCACGTTGTATAATGCAAATGAGAAGACATTGAAGCCACTTTTTTTTTTAAGTAAACAACTGTTAACTCTTTAGTTTAATTGACTTAAAAAAAAAAAAAGACAATTGTTAAGCCTTTAAAAGATGTAATTTTGAAAGATAATCGGTTGTATAAAAACATTCTGTTTGTTCAGTTCTGACTCAGGGTGACCCTATATAGGGTTTCTGAGGCTGTAAATCTTTGTAGGAGTAGACAGATGCATCTTCATCCCTCAGAGCAGTGGGTAGGGTCAAACTACCGACCATGTGCTTGGCAGTCCAGTCTCTGTTTATAGATATTCAAAAACACAACTAAGGACAGTTTTAAAGAAAAGGGTGGCTCTGCCCTGCCCACCCTGCAAGCATTAGAGAAGTACTTTTCTTGAAGATTGATCACAGGGAAATTTTTGTCACATTTGAATTACTTTCTACAACAGTTTCATTTGCTATATTTAAAAAATCATATTCCCAAGGAATTTTAAGGAGCTCTGGTAGTGTAGTGGTTAAGAGTCAGGCTGCTAACCTCAAGGTCAGCAGTTCAAAACTACCGGCATTTCCGTGCCAGAAAGATGAGGCTTTCTGCTCCTGTAACAATTTATAGCCTCAGAAACCCTATACAGGAACCCCATACAATTGTATAATTTAACAGAAAATGCATCAGAAAAAAAACCCTCAAAACCTATGTTTTTAAACCTAGAAAGTCCATGCATTAAATACTATATATGAAGAAAAGCAATATTGCTATCCATAAGCTCATTGGGAAGCATGATGGCTCTATAGGATAAGAACTGGACTGTGAACCACAAGGTCTGCTGGTCAAGCCCACCAGTGAATCCATAGGTGAAAGATTTAAAGGTCTGTTTCTGCAAATATTTAAAACCTCTGAAACCCTATACAGGATTGCTATGATTCAGACGCAACTCGATGGCCCATAACAGCAGCAACAAATAATCTTATTTGTTTGTGCGTCTCTTTATTTTGAGACTCTTGAACTTCCATAAACAAATAAAATAGGCCCTTAAAATGAAAGTTTATCATGTTGTCTCAGTTTTGGATGAAGCCTAACTTAAGACAGATGAGTGTGGGTGCCAAAACCAATTCACAGTTTGCTAGTGGTGACAGAAAATACAGTCCAGTAGAAATTCAAGTCAGATTCAGAAGAGCTTATGAAACTAGGGATATGATTGCTGCCGTCAGATGGACCTTGGTTGAAAGTAAAGAATACCAGAAAGATATTTGTGTGTGCTTTATTGACTATGACAAGGCTTTCAGCTGTGGATGCCATTGTGAAGAGTGCTTATTCGAGAGCACCTCATTGTGTTCATTAGGAACCTATACACAGACCAAAAGGAAGTTGCTAGAACAGAAAAAATAGATACTAAATGGCATAAAATCAGGAAAGAGTATGTCAGAGTTGTATTCAGTCATAATACTTATTCAGTCTGTATGCTGAGCAAGTAATCCAAGAAGTTGGGTAATATGAAGTAGAACATGGCATCAGGAGTGGAGGAAGACTTATAAACAACTTCCAATATGTAGATGATACAACCTTGCTTGCTGAAAGTGAAGAGAACTTAAAATACTTACTGAAGAAGATCAAGGAATATAGCCTTTAGTATGGATTGCACCTCAATGTAAAGAAAACAAATTTCCTCACAACTCAATCAATAAATAATATTATGCTAGATGGAGAAAAGATTGAAGCTATCAAAGACTTCATTTTGCTTGGATCCACAATCAACACTTATAGAAGCTGCAGTCAAGAAATCCATCGGTATGTTGCATTCGGTAAATGTGCTGCACAAGACCTCTTAAAAGTGTTCAAGAGCAAAGACAACAGTTTGAGGACTAAGTTTGGTTTAACCCAAACCAGGATATTTTCAATCAACTCATATGCATGTGAAAGTTGAACAATGAGTAAGGAAGACTGGAAGAACTGGTACATTTGAATAATGGTGTTGAGAATATTAAAAGTACCATGAACTGCCAGAAGAACAATTATCTGTTTTGGGAGAAGTGAAGCCATAATGCTCCTTTGAAGCCAGAATGGTGAGACTTTGTCCCTCATACTTTGGACATGTGATAAGAAGGGACCAGTCCCTGAGTAGAACATCATTTACACTTGGTAAAGTCAGGACTGTTGAAAAGTAGAAAGACTCCTAAGGAGATGGACTGACTGACAGTGTCAGCATCAATGGACCCAAACATAATAACTGTGAGGATCACACAGGGCCAGACAGTGTTTCAGTCTGTTATACTGAGTTGGAACTGACTCAATAGCTCCTAACAGCAGCATCAACAATAACAAAACAGACAAATAAGCCCTAGTGGTGCAGCTGTTACAGTGCTCAGCTGCTAATCCAAAGATCATTGGTTTGAACCCATCAGCCACTCTGTGGGAGAAAGATGTATCAGTCAGCTTCCATAAAGATTTACAGATTTAGAAGCCTTATGAGGCAGCTTGCCCCTGTTCTATAGGGTTGCTATGAGTCAGAATCGACCTCCAAGCAGTGTTTTATTACAGTCAATTGTCCACTTGTTGAGTGTATGAGGTAGACATGAATTATGGACATATTGTCAGGAAGGGACCTGTCACTGGAGAAGAATATCATCTTTGGTAAGGTGGAGGGTCAAAGAAAAAGAGGAAGACCCCCAATGAGATGGATTGGCCAAGTGGCAGCATTGATGGATTCAAGTGTGGCAACAGTAGTGAGGTTGGCCCAGGATCGGGCAGTGTTTTCTCGCCCTGGGTCAGTACAGACTCGATGGCACCTAACAACAATAATTGGGAGTTCTGGTGTGGCATTGTGGGTAAATGTTCAAGACTGCAAAGTCGGTTTGAACTGCAAGGTCAGTGGTTCAAACTCACCAGCCACTCCTTGGAAATCCTACACAGGGTCGCTATGAATCGAAACTGACTCGATGGCACTTAACAACAATAACAACATCGGTGGACAGAATTTGTTTAAACAAACTATTGTGTCACTGTTCTTACTTAAACACTGGGAGATAGTGACACCTGCCAGCTAGTGGATGGCAGGAACTTGTGGCTGCTGAACTAAAGGAATCACCTAGAGGAATCAGAGTGGGTCCAGCAACAAAGCCTATGTTTCCAGTTGACCATATCTAGACCCAGTGGAAGGAGGGGACATTGGATCATTTCAGAGAGACTCAAGTACAGCACGAAGCAATGATGTGGCCCCTACAGATGGATGGACTGTAGGAATTCAAGTCCTGTGGGAAGAGTTGTAATCAGCTAGCAGTTTGTAAACTATTAGGAAGCTGTAACTGGAAGAACCCCATTAGGGATTACTGAGGTGATATCAGATTGTTCTACCCACCCCCCAAAAAAATCAACATTTGAGCATACAGTACTCCCAGAGGGTGGAAATGCAAATCCCAATTTGTTTTTCTGAATCTTACTTCTCCTAGCCCTCTATCATCTCATTAGATGAGGAGCGAGAGGTAGTACATAGAGAATGAGGAAATAATGAAGACGCATACTATAAACCCCTTTTCTTCTATAATTTCCCTAATTTGCACTAGGTCTAAACTAGAGGAGGGGATAAAACTTTTGAGAGCACAGAATTTAAATGCTATATTGAACAGATCTGAAGCAATAATAATAATAATAATAATAATACTTACAAAAACTATGGGCTGGCCTTCAATTTCATAGAAAGTCAAAGACGAATCTACAAAGGAGGGGGAATTGAGCTGTCCTAATAAAGACAATTTTCTGAGTCAAGTTCTATGATCCATTATATAAATTTTGAGCAGAATATCAAGGAGAATACTCTGAGCAACAGTGAGAGAGGAATTTGAAGTTCATGAAGGGAAATGAGAGGGAAAAGAGAAGAGAGAGGAATAGGCATATTGTGGGGTCAAAATCAGAAAGTAAAACTGTTCTTTTTGGAGGAGCTTCTAAGAAGGACTTTGCTAGAATAGAAATGTTTAATAAGAATTTTTATGTTGTTTTCTATGAGGTATATAACAGTAACCTCTCCTTTCTAGACAATGGAGTCCCAGCATGATGCGAACAGTTAATGAGCTCATGTTACCAGGAAGGTAAAGTGAAGGGTCAGCGAATAAGAGGACCGCCCCCAAAGAGATGGATTGGCACAGGAGTAGCAGCAATGGGTTCAAGCGTAACACTAATTGTGAGGATGGTGCTGGACAGGCAGTGTTTTGCCCTGTTGCACATAGGGTCACTATGAGTGGGACTCGATGGTACCCAACAACAACGACATTAACTTAAAGGTTGGAGGCTCATGATCACCCAGAAGCACCTTAGAAAAAAAGATTTTGTGATCTACCTCCAAAATACAAGCTATTGAAAATATTACAAAGCACAGTTTTACTCTGATACAAATGGAATCGTCAAATTTTTTTTTCTCCCTACTACAATATTTTCAGTAAAGTAATTTGTGTGAGTAGATAATTTTAACAAAATTTGAAGATATTACGTGTCTCACCTCTGGGTCATCATGAAGCATGATGGAGAAGTCATCCATAAACATCATCTGTTTATGTTACCACCTTTTCAGAGAATACTAAACTGTAGCAATGCCTTGTTCGGATTTTTTAGTTGGAAACGATCAAATGAATCCAAAAGAGTAGGAAAACACCAACAATTTTCAACATCACTTTCTTATTTTGCTCCTCAAGAGATTAATGTGAGGAATGATCTTGGCAATAAGTAAAAAAGCGAATCTACTCAATAGAAAATTCTCAATAAGAGTATAAATTTTTAAAAGAAGTTAGTCATTGTGAAGATAGCATTTGAGAATTCTAAACATTAATCTTATTTATTTCCTCTCAAAGAGGAATACTTTTTGAAAAAGATGTTATTAAGCAGAATCCCTAGCAAAAAGACATTTTTCTCATAGATTCTACAATCTGTTGATCTCACTAGCTTCCTCTACATTTGTATGTGCAGCTTTGCCCATCACTGTGTGGACTCCATGGTGACGATATTAACAATTGTGATTGTGAGAGGAAAGGTCATGATAAGGACACATTCTCCTATTTTTGAGTGGTTAATATGCTAAGTGGTTTTTCTGAATTCTTTCATTCAAGTGTCACACGACACATATGAAATAGATATGATCATCTCTATTACAGACAATAAAATTGAACCTCAGATTGTTGCTGCTGTTGTTAAGTGCCATCAAGTTGGTTCCGACCCATAGTGACCCTGTGTAGGGTTTCCAAGGAGCAACTGGTGAGTTTTCAGTTCAAACCAACTTTACAATCCAGCACATTAACCCACAGCACAACCAAAGTTCTATCATTTTTGATGCGACCTAGCTATTAAATGGTAGACACAGAATTTGAACTTGTTGGTCTGAAACATAGTAAAATTTCACTTTGAACTATATTTCCTTTATAAGGTCAAATCTTACAAATGTAATAAGTGCAATACATACTACATTTTTTTTTATTCTACTCTTTCTTAGAGTCTTCATTAATTTATTGCATTTCTACTACATGCCAATGACAATTCTAGATGCTACGGATACAAAGCAGCCAAAACACGATGGTTACCTACAATGATCCAGAAGGAATAGGGTTCTTAATTATTTACTTGTTTATCTCCCATTCTTGTTTGCTAACGATGTCATTAGTTTGCTAAGAATGTCATTATAGGCTGTTTTTATAAAACTTTTTTAAAATTGAGTATATGTGTTTTTATTTTTCTAAACTGCCTTTATTCTTTGGCAATCCTTCAAATTGTTTTTCTCATTGATTTGTAACAATTCTGTGTATGATAGCTTGCCAATGATTTCTCTCCCTTGGTTTCTCTTTAGATGCTGTTTATGGATTTATGTGTGTGTGTTCTTCTGTGTGTGCTCACAAAGCACACACCACAGGGCACCACACCACTAGGTTTTCTGGTTTTATGTACTCATATTTGTTGTGTTTCTTCATAATGGCTCTGGCTTTAAATCTAAGAAATTAAACTTTTTTCCATTGAGTTGATTCTGACTCATAGAGACCCTGTATAGGGTTTCTGAGGCTGTAAATCTTTATGGGAGCAAAAAGCCTCATCCTTCTCCCACAGAGAGACTGGTGAGTTTGAATTGTCAACCTTGAAGTTAGCATTTCCAAGAGATGGCTGGTGAGCTTGAACTGCTGACTTTGTGGTTCACAGTCCTACAATGTCGCACAAGAAGTCCATATTGTTGTGGTATCTTACACAATTTGACATATTATGTTCAATGAAATATGGTAATTCAAAATATATTCTGAACATTTAATTTTTCCTAATATTTTTATATTTAAAACTTTCATTTTTGTAGAAAATAAATTTACACCAAACTAGGAGTCCTGGTGTGGCGCTGTGGATTAACGCGCCAAACTACAAAGACGTTTGAACTACAAGGTCAGTGGTTCTAGCTCACCAGCATCTCCTCAGAAACCCTATACAGGGTCGCTATGGGTCCAACCGACTCAACGGCACTTAACAACAACAACAGCATAGAGCGTAGTGGTTACGAATCGGGCTGCTAATCTCACAGTCAGCAGTTTAAAACTACCAGCTGTTCCCCGGGAGAAAGATGAGGCTTTCTGCTCCTGTAAAGATTTACAGCCTCAGAAACCCTATGCAGGGTCGCTATGAGTCGGAACCGATTCCATGGCACATAACAACTACAACAGCATAGAAAACAAAAGGGGGAAAGATTTTATAAGGAGCTGGAGGTTTACAATGTATTATCTTCAAGTGAGCAAAAAAAAGACTGTTAACTTAATTCACAATATAAAAATTAGAGGTCACAAAGCAAACAATGGCACATTCAGTGAGCTCAATGAAAACCTAGAAACCTATATTCTGAAAAAAAAATATCATTCAAGATCAAAAGAGAAAAATGAACCAAAAGAAACATTTAATGTTATTCTTTAGGCCAAAGAAAAGTTAAACAAATACAAAGTGTGAGAAGAAAGAAGAGTGACTCAAGATAACCAAGTGAGTGGGCATTTCTATTTACTTGTGCAGCAACAAACTCACTGAACAATGAATGAAAGCAAGCACAGACTTAGATCCCAGAAATCTGGATGGCAACTGAGATGCTGGGACGTTAGGATGAGTTCTGATGATGACAAGGAAATTGGGAGAACCTACCTAATAACGTCTGAAGCATTCACTCATTGCAGTCATTTTGGGATGCACCCAAAAGAGACAACCCAGAAAGGGAACTAATCTGAGGAAGCTGTGGAGTGATTTCTTTAAGGTGATGCAGTTTGGCCACAGGAGTTTATGGATCCTGCAATTGGGAAGGAGCAAAATGAGACCATGGTGCTGCAGACAAGTGCTGCTCAATGTTGCTGAGGCCTGAGATAGACAAGCCTAGGACCAAAAGGAACTTCAAGGGCAACAGGAAGAGGGAGATACTTCAGACAGATGGACAACACAGAGGGAAACAACTGGGTCCCTACCCACAGTAGGGTACCGTGGGACAGTGTGTGCAAGGGAGTGGATGAAGAAAAAACAGAAAGCTCACTACGTTAGCTATAGGAAAGTCAACCCCACTGCTTACATCATCATTTGTGACCAACAAACCACCCTTTCGCCTGCACATGGGCACTGATTTCCAGAGGTCAAATGTCGAGAACTCCTAAATTAGCACTGAAAAAAAAATTTTTTTTTTTTTTAAACTAACAGTTAGACTGGGCTCTAGTTATACTAAAGAGAAGATGCCAAGCCTGTTGCCATGGAGTCAATTCTGAAGCCTAACAGGCCAATGGGGCGAAGTAGAGCTGCTCTGTGGTATTTTTAGCTTCTCTATGAGTTCGAAACTACCAGCTGCTCCGCGGGAGAAAGATGAGGCTTTCTACTCCCGTAAGGATTTACACCCTCGGAAAGGTCACTATGGGTCGGAACCGACTCGACGGCACGTAACAACAACAACAACAATGAGTCTTTGCAGAGACAGGAAGCTGCATCTTGTCCTTGCAGTGAGGGTGGTGGGTGTAAGCTCAAACATTTCAATTAGCAGCCAGATGTTTGGCTGCTATGCTACCACGGCACCCAATCAGAGAAATTTTGCACAAAAACCAGAATAAATTGTTTAAAGCAAAAAAAAAAAAAAAAAAAAGACCACATTCAACAAAAACTAGTAAAGCTCACAAAATGAAAAGAGCAGGACCAATTACAAGCAAAACTTGAAAGGAAGTTTCTCTGATGGAAGTCAGACTAACAGAAACAGATCATTTTCAGTCATGGTTCTAAATATATTTAAAGAGTAAAAAGAATACAGAAAACAAATGAGTGGAGATCATGATACAAATGGAGAAAAAAATAAGAGACTCAACAAAGAAATTGCAAACAATAAGAAAGAAAGAAACCTGGGGGAACTGAAGATAAAGAAATTGAATTAGAAAAAGTGAATAGAAAGATTCAAGAGTAGAGACAAGGACACAAAAGATAGAATAAATTCACTAGAAGACAAAATAACTGAACTTTAAAAACTCTCAAGAGAAATGAAGAACTAAATATAAAGTGCAATGGAATGATGGGATTCAATTAAGAAATCTAACATTAGAATCCCTGGAATCCTAGTGCACCATGACAACAATAAAGATATAGAAACAATTTCCAAGAGCTGATCATAGAGAATTTCCCTGCCCTAAACAGAGAATCAGGCCTGCAAATACAGGAATCGACATGAAATCCAACTAGAAGAAATGCAAAAAGACCAAATCTATACCATATCCCAATAAAATTCTTGAAAACCAAAAACCAGGAAATAATTCTGAAAGCAGCTACAGAAAAATGCAATATAGCATACCAAGGTGTGTATTTCTTGCCAGAAACTCTAAAGGCCAGAAGATAATGTATAAAATGTTGTTGCTATGTGCTGTCGAGTTAGTTCCAACTCATAGTGACCTTATATCGCTTCTGAGACTTTAAATCTCCACCAGAATCGAAAGCCTCATCTTGAAGTACAATGCTGTCTGTGATAGGATAATATCCATATGACTACAAGGAAGACCAGTTAATACCACTATTATTCAAACCTACACACAAACCACTAGAACCAGGGATGTTGAAATTGAAGAATTCCACAAATTCTTCAGTCTGAAATTGATCAAATTTGCCATCAAGATGTATTGATAATTATTGGTTATTGAAATACAAAGTTTAGAAACAAAGAGAATGGACCAGTAGTTCCAACATAGGCCTTAGTGATAGAAATGATGCTGGAGACCACATGATAGAATTTTGCAAGACCAATGACTTCTTCAGTACAAATGTCTTTTGTAAACAACATAAAAGATGATCATAAACATGAACTTTGCCAGATGAACACACAGAAATCAAATTGGCTACATCTGTGGCAAGAGAGTGTGGAAATGCTCCATACCATCAACCAAAACAAGGTGAAGGACAGACTGTGGAACAGACCATCAATTGCTTATATACAAATTCAGGCTGAAGTTGAAAAAAAAAAAAAATAAAACAAATTCACAAGAGTTAAAATACTACCTTGAACATATGCCTGAATTTAGGGATCACCTCCAGAACAGATTTGCTGCATTAGACACTAATGACCAAAACTCAAAAGAGTTGTGGGATGACATCAAGAGCATCATATGAGAAGAAAACAGAAAGTTATTAAGAAGACAAGAAAGAAAGAAAAGATCAAAATGGATATCAGAAGAGACTGAAACTTGTTTTCCAGCAAAAGAATGCTAAAGCAGATAGAAAATTTCAAAGGGAAAATAGAGAAGACAAAGTCAAATATTATAATGTAAGGTGCAAAGAAATGGAGTTAGAAAACTGAAAGGAAAGAACACGCTCAGCATTCCTCAAACTGAAAAAATTGAGGAAATAATTCAAGCTTTGACTTGAAATACTGAAGGATTCATTGGGCAACATTCTGAATGATGCAGAAAGCATGAAAAGAAGATGAGAGGAATACGCAGAGTTGCTACAACCATTTCAAGAGGTAGCATAGGATCAAGAGCCAATGGTACTGAATCAAGAAGTCCAAGGTGAAGTGAAGGCACTGGCAAAGAACAAAATATCAGAAATTGATGGAATACAAATTGAAATCTTTCAACAAACTGATCCAGCTCTGGAGGCACTCACTCATCTTTGCCAACAAATTTGCTACCTGGCCAACCGATTGGAAGAAATTTGTATTCGTGCCCATTCCAAAGAGAGGTGACACAACAGAATGAGGAAATCATCAAATAATACTATTAATATCATATGCAAGTAAAAATATGCTAAAGATAATTTTTAAAGCACTGCAAAAATACATTAACAGGGAACTGCCAGAGTTTCTATCAGATTCCGATGGGGAATTGCATCAACGAATATCATTGATGACGTCAGCTGGATCTTGGCTGAAAACACAGAATACCAGACAGATGTGTACCTGTACTTTATTGACTATGCAAAGATTTTCGAGTATGTGGATCATGAAAAGCTATGAACAACATTCTGGAGAATGAGTATTCTGGAACAGTTAATTGTGCTCATGAGAAATCAGTGCATAGATCAAGAGGCACTCTTTCAAACTAAACAAGGAAATACAGAATGGTTTGAAATCAGGTAAAGTGTACACTAGAGTTGTATTCTTTTATCATACTTATTCAATCTGTACACTGAGTACACAATTCATGAAAGTGTATTATTTGAAGATGAACGTATTATTAGAGGAAGACTCATTACAACCTGGGATATGCAGATGATATAACCTTGTTTGCCGAAAGTGAAAAGGGCTTAAAATACTTTATAATGAAGATCAAAGACCACAGCCTTCATATGGGTTGAACCTCAATGTACAGAAAACACAAACCTCACCATTGAACAAATATGTAACATTATGATAAATGGAGAAAAGATTAAATTTGTCAAAGACTTTATTTTGTTTGTATCCACCATCAACACTTATGGAAGCCGCAATCAAGAAATCAATCAGAGTACTACATTTGGCAAATCTATTGCATAAGACCTGTTTAAGGTGTTCAAGTGCAAAGATAACAATTTTAGGACTAAAGTACAGCTGATCAAGCCATGGTATTTTCAATAACCTTATATGGTATGAACTTTGGCAGACCATCATGACTAAGACCAGGAGGAAGGCTGGATAACCGTGTTAATCAGGTCTTGAACATCGGCAGACACAGGAATACAGACAGGAATAGCGAGACTAGGAATGAGCTGCGGAGCTGTGAGTTCAGAGAGTAGATACAGAGTCAGAGCTCGGTTCTGGTATAAGTCACAAATTCTACACATTGAGATCAAAGTGCAATCAGGACCTCACTATGAAGTTGTGAAGCAAATTTTTCCCCCTAATGGTTAACTTTCAAGTAATTGTTGTTCAGTGCCATCAAATCAGTTATGACTCACAGAGACCCTGTATAGAGTTTCCAAGGAGCAACTGGTGGATTTGAACCGCCAACCTTGTAGTTTGTGGTCCAGTGCTGATCCTACAGTGCCACACCAGAACTAGGATATCAGAGTAGTCAGTGGCAGAAACAAAAGAACCCAGAATTGGGAATCAGGTGCTGGGAGTCAGAAAATCCTGCAGTGATTTGCACAAGGCAAATGAAGCCAAATTCTTGAAATAATTATCAAGTAATGATTAATGTGCAAGTCAATGGGTACTTTAATGTAAATTAAAAGATAAGATAGATATTTTATCCTGCAAGAGAAAAATCATCTAATAGGGAGACATAAAAGAAATCTAACAGGGGGATATGGCCATTTGAACCCACCCAGAGGCAACTCGGAGATAGGCCTGCCAATTCTCTACTAATCTTGAAAATCCTATGGAGTGAATTTCTATTCTGCACATATGGTGTTGCTATGGGTTAGAATCAACTTGACTGCAGCAGATTTGGTTTCATTCTTTAAGAGGGTTGTAGCACTAGGGACACTTCAGGTGTGGTGCTGTGGATCAGCACTGGACTGTGAACCACAAGGTTGGCAGTTCAAACCCACCAGCTACTCCTAGGAAACCCTCTACAGGGTAGCTATGAGTCAAAACTGACTCAACAGCACTTAACAACAACAAATAGCATTGAGGAGTACAGGTGTGGCACTGTGTATTAATGCGCTGGACTTCAAGATTAGTTTGAGCCACAAGATCGGCTGTTCGAATCCATCAGCCACTTTTCAGAAACCCTATACAGGGTCATTATGTGTCAGAACCTTCTGGACGGCACTTAACAACAACCGGAAAATAGCACTGAGGAATCCTGCTATGGCATTATAGGATAAGCAGTGGGCTGCTAACTGCAAGGTGTCAGAACATTCTTTCCCTTGTTCAAGTCTTGGAAACCATATACAGGATCTTTCTGAGTCAGAACTGACTAGATGGCACTTAACAACAACGTAACACTGAAGATTTGGGCATGTTAAAGGGAGTTCTTGTAACATGGTTTCTGTTGTTGCTGTTGTTAAAAGCCATCAAGTCAATTCCAACTCATAATGACCCTGTATAGCATTTCCAAGGAGCAGCTAGTGGGCTTGAGCTGCCAACTTCGAGGTTAGCAGTCCAGTGCTTATCCTATAATGCCACACTAGGACTCCAAATGGTCCATTTGTTGGTGTTGTTAAGTGCTGCCGAGTCGGTTCAGACCCATAGTGACCCTGTACGGGGTTTTCAAGGAGTAGCTGGTGACTTTGAAGCACTGACCTTCTTGGTTCAAAATTACTTTGCAGTTCAGTGCATTAACCCACAGCACCACTTCAGGACTTCAAATGGTTCATAGAAAAAGTACAATTAGAAAGGTATGTGCCTTGGAAAATGGGCAAAATTGATTGAGCACTTAAGGGTGAAATGAAAATTCTAGAAATCTTCATGGAGATCAGGCTCTGTTCAAACTAAATTTCAAGGACAGGACCCAAGTTTTAGAAAGTTGATATTGCCAAACTAAAAGTATCAACAACTCGCCTGGGACTGATCATAAAGCTAGTTAAGCAATGACTTTGACGTATGTGCAGGTAATGGTGGGAGTGCTCCCCAGCACGGGAAATCAGATTTGATGACACCTAACAACAACAAGCAATGGTGGGAGGCAGAGGCAGATGCCAGGGTTTTTCTATGGGAGGGACTGTATTTCTTTCTAAATCACTGGCACACACCCTAGAAAATGAATACTCTAGGGGCTCAAGTAAGTATGGCAAGTGACTTTTTGCCAGAAATCAGAAAATACATCAAGGCACTCCAAATTCAATATTATTTAAAACTTTATTTTAGCTTTTGGTAACAGTATCAACGAAGCATTTTGGGGGAGGTGAATATGTATGTTTTACAGAACAATCCCCTAAGCTTGATGAAAAGAATTTGTTCCACTCCCTGCTTCCTTAACTTCTGAATGAGTTGGTAAAACATTTCTACATTTGCTTATGACATTCAGTCATAAATCATCCTATTAGCACTGCATCAACGAAACGTTCTCACTGCTTTGCTGTGGCTCAATCCTCGTTTTCAGTGGAAATAAAGTGGTATTTTAATGATCATGAATTATCAGCTTCATCAATATTTTCTATTCCAACTTTGTTTTTGCATATTCAAGATAGATGCCATCATGTGGGTTTTGATCATTATAAATTAGACGTGTGTCAGAAGATTCTTGCCCTTGTGCCATAATTATGGAAATTATGAATGCTATTTCACTGTCAGACATCGAGATGGCTTTTTACGTTTCATCATGTCACAATCATCTCAAAATTGGTAGCAAGTACCAATTCATGTGTTATCGCTGAAAGAGCAGCAGGAAGCCCAGTTTGGGGCCAAATTATAGCCATTCACTCATTTGTCATTTGGCAAAGGATTTGGTCCATTGTGATTGTATCCTCATAGCTATACTGATTTATCTTTTAATTTCCTAATTTTAAGCACCTAGGAAACCTGGGTCATCATAGAAATTACTTTTTCCGCTTTTGTACAATTGAACTCAGTTGGGCTGTATTACTAAGAGGTATCCTATTTGACCATTATAAAACTACAATCAAATTTCCTGTGAAAAATTCACATTTCTAGGACTCTATCTCTCTGGTTAAAGTTACAATTTATATAACCACATTTTTACAGCAACACATTTGAAAGTCTCTTAGCTATAGAAATCTATTGCCATCCAGTTGATTCCAACTCATGGCAACCTTATACATTACAGAATGGACTAGAACAGTACCACAGGGTTTTCTGGACTGTAATCTTTATGGAAGCATGTTGGCAGGTTCTTCTTTCGTTATACCACTGAGTGGGTTTGAATGGTCAACCTTCTGATTAGTGGTTAACTGCAAACAGCTTGCACTGTAAGGGCAGGGCCCTTAGCCACAGAGGGACTTCTGAAGTTTGATACGCCCTTTAGTCACCTGAAGATCTTGTTCAAAAGCAACTTATCTATCTGCTGTGGGACCTGAGAGTCTGCATTTCTAACACCCTATACAGGGTCACTATGGATCAGAGCAAACTGGGTGGCACTTAACAACAACAATATACTTGTGAAAATTATTCCATTTAGGAATAGGGTTTTTTTGTTATGTTAATGAGGCCATATCTATATGGGCTATGTCTAAAACCTACTCACTTTTGAAATATAAAAATAGAGGTTAGACACAGAGAGAGTCAAGCATACATGGAGGGGAAAACAGACACCACCAAGATACTGAAAGAAATCTTCCCCCACAGATGATAGACAAAGCCTTTTCCCAGGGTTGATGTCCTGAATTCAGTTTCCTAAAAAGCCTCTCAAACTGTGAGAAAAGAAATGTCTATTCTTTAAAACCACTCACTCTTTGTATTACTGTTACAGTAACACTGGATAACTAAGACAAGTACATTTTTTTCCATAACCCTTAATTAATATTGTGAATTAGAATATGTGGATAGATCGTTGCTCACCTTATAAATTTTAATATTCTCTGCAATTCGTTTGCATTCTTCCCTCCATCAAGACCTTGTGCTTCTTATGAGCAGACTACAATTGTATTCATGTTTCTAACAAACCAATTAACACAGGATCCAGTATATAAAATGTCCAATAAAAAACCTTGAATGAATAAATGAATATAATACTGTTTATCTTGGTAGATTTTGTTCATGGAGAGTTAGAATTCATTTGTCATTTTCACTGAAAGGTTGTCAAGGATACATATGAGGAGACTTCAAAAAATTCATGGAAAATTCCATTATCTTACTATTTCATTTTCCACAAACCTTTTGAAGACTACTTGTATGTGGGTCTCCTTGAAAGGTGCTGTCTTCAAGTATAGTAGAGGTTAAGTATATAATGCCTAGAAACATGAAGCTTTTTTAATGTGTGAAATGTTGTTGTTTTTAGGTGACATCAAGTTGATTCCAACTCACAGCAACCTCATTCAAAACAGAATGAAACAGTGTCCTGTGCTGTACCATCCTCACAGGATGTAGGAGATGAGGTATATATCCAAATAATTCATATCATACATAAACCATACATGTGGATTTCAAAGAATAAGAACATAGCCCAAAGAAGGTAGTTGTCAAAACACTTGTTAAAAAATAAACATGAGACCACAATAAATGGCCTCTGATAGAAGAGGAGGAAATATGAAACAGAACCTCAAATTGCTAAAAATTAAAAAAAGAAGTTATTGGATCGGTATGTTACAGCACACTGGTCGGGTCCCACTAAAGAATCATCAGGGTGCAGGCACAATACACACATGAAAGGAACCAGAGGGACAGAGGTTTAAGCAAATAAAAAGATTTATTAAAGCATAATTGTACTCAGAAAGATGAGAACGGGCTACCCCCTTGCAAGTGAGGGGAGATCTTAGTGAGTTCCTGGTTTCACTTTTATGGTGTTTGTCCACCAGGGCAGGCTCTGGGACTCCTGATAGCTGTATCCTGATCCCCACGTGTAATTTCCCATTATATCAGGTCAGGTTTATAGTCTTTTCTGCACATGCCAGATTAGGAGGAAAGTCCCTTTTGCTATCTCTCCTATTACTAGACTCTCCTGACAGGCCAGGTAGTTTGGTGCATTCTCTGTGATTGATCTGTGATTAGCCCCTCTTCCCTGTTCTAACTGCCTGATACTCTCCCCTGAAAGAAAGGAATATGGATGATAACTCGTTCTTAGATGCTTCATGCTGAAAAATGGCTAAGAGCGAATACAGGGAACAGTTACACAAGCTACTGCTGGAAGGCTTGTCCAGCTTGATCTATTGTATTAAAGGGAATAGACTCACCATACATTGGAATGTACCCTTCAGTTAGCTGTATTTGTCCATGAAAAGCTGCAATTTTTTTAGTAATAATTTCTTGTTGTTCTTGTTAGGTGCCTTCGAGTTGGTACCGACTCATAGCCACCTTATGCACAGCAGAATGAAATACTGCCCAATCCTGGGCCAACCTCACTATTGTTGCCACGCTTGAGTCCATCGATGCCACTTGGATAATCCATCTTGTTGGGGGTCTTTCTCTTTTTCTCTGACCCTACACCTTACCAAACATGAGATCCTTCTCCAGTGACTGGTCTCTCCTGATATTATGTCCGAAATATGAGCGATGATGTTTGGCCATCTTGGCCTCCAAGGAGCACTCTGGCTACACTTGTTCCAAAACAGATCTATTGGTTCTTTTGGCAGCCCATGGCACTTTCAATATTCTCCTCCAACACCATAACTCAAATGCATCAATTCTTCTACAGTCCTCCTTATTCACTGTCCAGCTTTTGTATGCATATGAGGTTATTGAAAATACCATGGCTTGGGTCAGGCGCACCTTAGTCAGTAATAGAAGTTAGTAAATTTAATATATAAGGCCAAGGCATAGCAGAAGTAATATAGTAGCTAAGGGTCTCAGCAACAGATTTAGTCAGGTTATGTAGGGAAAATGCACTTTTATCTGTGGCCATACAGATTGGGAGAGGATATTTCTGGGTTCTTGTAGCCACTTGCTGTTTTCCAGGATGTGCTGTACTTTGAGTTCAACTTCTCCTGTTACATGTATGTAAGAACAACAGGTTTATTAGCAACTGCACAGATCCCATTCTCTTTGGCCAGTAGATGGTCAAGAGCTATGCAATGGTCCATGACCACAGTGGCCAATGAATCTAATGACTTTTTAAAGATGCTCAATGATTGTCCCAGATCTTCCCCCTGTTCCTTCACCTTTGATGAACATTTTAGATGGCTACATGGTTAATCATGGAGTCCTAGTGTGGCACTGTAGGATAAGTACTGGACCTAAAGGTTGGTTTGAACAGCAAAGTCAGCAGTACAAACTCTTCAGCTGCTCCTTGGAAACGGCACACAGGGTTGTTATCTGTTGGAACTGACTCGTTGACACTTAACAACAACAACAACAACAACAAGGTGGTTATTCATAATTCCATGTGCAACGGATCTGGCTTCCACTAGAGTGGTTATACCTAAGATTAGGGAAATGAGAAGTTTGCTTTTTCATTTTTGGGGCGGTGCATCGGTGTAAATTGAGGAAGGGGCAGGTTGCAGATCTTGGGTTATTTAGAATTCTTTGGTTATGGTGGTGGTGGTTACATGCCGTGAAGTCGGTTCCGACTTATAGCGACCCTGTACACGGTTTCTGAGGCTGTAAATCTTTACAGGAGCAGAAAGCCTCATCTTTCTCCTGCGGAACAGCTGGTAGTTTTGAACTGCTGACCTTGAGGTTCGCAGCCCGAACTCATAACCACTACGCTACCAGAGCTCCTTATAGGGGTCATTAATCCTAGAGTACAGTTACCCACACTTGGTTTGCATTTAAACAGAAAAGTGCCCATGTTCTATTGTTCTTACCTAGGCAGATAAATCATAATCCTCTTTTCAAACACAGCAGGGAGAAGGAATTTCCCCAATTACTAGAATGATCAGGATTTAAACCAAAGTGCCTAGAAAGTGAGATGATAAAATATTCAGACTGGTTTTGACATGTGCATTCCAAGCCACAAGGATGATTTTGTAGAGTTAAGACCTTGCATCCAATTACACCAAAACCGTAACCTGGTCCTGCTGTCCATCTTTTTCCTATGTAATTATATGTATATGAAGAGCTATCCTCCCTAAAGCATGAAAAGTTGCATTGAAAGTCTCTGATATTGGGCTCTATTGAAGCCCACTGGGGAATTCTTTTGTGGTGTTGTGGGCTAATATGTTGGACTGCAAGATTGGTTTGAACTGCAAGGTTGATGGTTCAAACTCACCAGATGCTCCTCAGAAACCCTTCACAGGCTTGCTATGGGTGGGAACCAACACGACTGCACTTAACAACAACAACAACATGTAAATGAAATTAGTTGTCCCTGGATGAGTTTATGGATTTAGGAATTATTTATAAAATAGCTATCTCAGAGTGCTTGGGCACTTTAGTAAAAAGAAGAAGGTTTGGTGATTCATTCGTCCACAATGGATGCCCCTGGAACTGAGATTTTCTATATCCTCCATGAAGGGGACATCTCCTACACACTCAGCAGTTTGTTAGATTCCCTCCTTTTCTTAGGAATTCCATGAATGCTGACAACCATAGAGGATGGAGGGGAGAGAGAACCACTAAAGGTTTTTAAGACCTATTAAGTGGCATCTGTGTCCATTAAAAATTCAATAAACTTACCAGCCATGTCCACAAAGACCCATAGTTCTTCATGAGAGATCTCAATGATGCATGCAGGAGCCATTTCTGACTCCGGGTCCTATCGGTCCTCCGGTTCTTTAGTAACCAAAAGGATTCTGTGACTTTCACAGTGCCTCATGGGGAATGCTGGACAATCCTGTGCCCAAGGCATCAAGGACATGGTGTTTTAGAGACAGCTCCATTTTCCATTGGGGTTCAGTATTTCCAGCAATGGTGTCCAGGATTTCCACAGTGGAAAAAATTGTGTATCATCTTGCCCGGGTCAGAGGAGGTGGTTCGGTACTGAGCCGCCAAAGCTGCTTAATCTTTTGACAGTCCCTCCCTTTTGACCTCCGCATCCCAAGTGTAAAAAGTGGTGGCCACTTTTAGCAATTGAGACAAGTGAGTTGAGTGCCTAGTACCAGTTTATGTCATTTTCAGTGGATATCAGGAGTTCACTGGTGGGTAAAAAGCAGTATTTATAACTATGATGACTAGGCTGAACTGGGGTCAAGATTAGTATACCTATCGACAACTTCAACTTGGCATCCTCTAAAGAGGACTGGGTTTTCATCCTTCCCTTGAATGACTTCTGCTAATTTAGAAAAATTGACATGTTTAATCTGGTTCTGTTTCATTTCTCCCAGGAGGCAGAGTATCATGTAGTTCCTCGCAGCTATTCCTCTTTGTTCCTGTTGGTAATTCTACAGGGGATCTGCGCTGGAGACTGCCACATTCCCAACTGGTAATGACTGTTGATGAACATGTAAATAATCTCCATTTGCTTGGCCAGCTGCCCAGTAAAGCTTTTCTTGTCTACTGTGCAGCACCTAAGGAGGACCACTAAGCTAGCTTTCCAGGCTAGTTCCAAAGTCAAGGCCAGCTGTTCAAACACTTTGATAAACTTAGCAGGATTTTCTGAAAAGCTTCCTACCTTCTCTTTTCACTGTTTCAAATCTGCCATAGAGAATGGTACATGGACACTGACAGGTTATCTGCCGATCCAAGAACATCCTACAAATGTTGTCGTTCTTAAGTGCCTTCGAGTAGGTTCCAACTCACAGCCACTGTATCTGAGGAGCAGCTGGTGGGTTTTAACTGACGAATTTGTGGTTCAAACTTACCTTGTGGTCCAGTGCATTATCCTACAGCACCACAAAGATAAGAGATACGAAAGAGGAGAGTAGTCTAGGAGAGAGATATGAGGACTCAATTTAAGCTTCCCATGCTCTTCAATTTCAGCTAGTCATCAGTGGCTTTTTGGGGGGACTCATTTCTACACAAACCTTGCATCTTTCTGTGTCTTCCATCAGGTCCATAAAGGCTTGAGCATAAGTGACTTCTAACCATTTTCTTTTCCTTCTACAGAATGTTTCTAATTGTATAAGTATGTTGCAATTTCAGCTTCCGTTTACTAGCCATTGTTCTTGGGCTCCCAGGATATATTGGGGCCACACAAGGAATATATTAATTTTATTTATTTATTTATTTTTGCAGACTGTCAAAATTAAGGTTCTTCCAATTCTTCAGTAAGTATCCCAAATGAGAGCTATCAAGAATAGGTGGACCCTCTACCCACAGGAAATAGGAGCCATAACACGAGCAGATATATGCACACCAATGTTCATAGCAGCACTATTTATAATAACAAAAATATGTAGATAGCCAACATGCCCATCAACTGAAGAATGGATAAACAAACTGTGGTACATGCACACAATGGAATATTATGCTGCCTTGAAGAATAACAAGGAAGCTGTAAGCTATCACAGAACATGAATGAATCTTGAGGACATTATGCTGAGTGAAATCAGTCAATCACAAAAGGAGAAATACTGCATAGGACCATTACTGTAAAAGAATAAGAAAAAGAACCTATACTAAAGGGGGGAGGGAGGAGGATTCTCTTCTGGTTACCAGGATGTGGAGGGTGGGACAAGGGGAGGGAGGGGAAGGTGGAGCACATGGTAAGGAATAGGCACAAGATAGTTTGGGTGCTAGGGAGAGGGGCAATACACAGGAAGGGGGAGAGGAATCGAAGAACAAGGCAGATGGGAAAACAACTAGGCAGGTCTGCATGGGCTAAGTGGGACAGAGGTAAATAATGATGTATGCACAACCTTGGAAAACAGGGCTCTGGGAT
>NW_006408523.1:45336934-45340862 GCF_000296735.1 Chrysochloris asiatica
AAAAAAAAAAAAAAAAGAATAGATGGATCTTGTCCCAAGACACCTAAGAAGATTTAGTGAGTCCCTAGATTAGGCGTCTCCTTCCTTAGGACACTTGACTGAGCAAAAATACCTGAGCTCAAGGAGGGTCAGAGTATGCTCCGAAGTCCCCTTCATACCAAAGCACTACAGCCTCAGGTTTTCCTAGAACCAGTCTGTGGCAATGGTTTTCAGCCAGAGTGTTGAAAATCCCATCTGCCTCTCTTCTGGTCACAGTGCTTGTAAGGAATAAGAAAGAAAGAGAGAGGAGAGAGTCTTGGCTTCAACAGCAGGCAGGTTTATTGAGAGTAAACCTGGAGGCACTCAGTCATGAGAGACCAAGAACATGCCTGTTTTCTGACAGATTGGGGTATTTAAGGATGTGGTCCTGATACAGTTCTGGTGAACTTCCAATGGATGGAGTTATGGAGATTTTCCTGAAACCCAAAAAAACCTGGAGAAGGGTCTCTTGGTGTAATAAAGACTTAAGCTTTCTGGAGACCAGAAGCTCAAGCAGGACTTTATTCAGCGTCACTTGGTGTAGCTGCAATGCCATTTTGTTGATCAGGCACAGGGTCCTTCAGTGCTGATTCCTGGGTGTCCCAATTTCTGGCATCAGCCAAGATATGGGACCTTTCTAACTCTAACTTTGTTTGCCTCTAAAGAAAAACGAATAAAGCCATAAAAAATTCACCAGCCAAGATTTCCTTGTGAAACCTAATTCTGTTGGTAAGGATTTCCTGAACTTCTCCTCTACCTGAAATCAGAAACAGAGATGCATCATGAAGTCCCCCAGTACCATGGGCATGGAAGGGGAAAGTGAAAGTAAGATCTTAGCAGGGAGGGGCGAACAGGAAAGGCAGCAAAAGAGGCAGGTTTCTAGAGCAGCAGTGGCCACGTAACTAGACATGTGATCTGAAATAATAATGCATGGATCTGCATCTTAAAGGCACAGACTCTCTGACTATTGTGTTTTGGGTCCAGAGATGTGGTGACTATGGGTAAAAGTTCCTAGGAGAAGTTGCTCCCTTCCTTGTATACGTCTTGTTTCTTTTCACCTGCCCTATCAGTATGTTCAGGAGGACTCAAGAGTGTTCTAGTGAACCAGACCTTATATGACACTATCCAGAAGAATCCAATGTTTTACAGTGTGTTCTGGCAGAGGAAACTTTCCTGAGGCACCTACATGTCACTGTTTTACCACAGCAACACCTCCAATAGGTGACCACTCGTACGGAAATGTCCAAAGTCTTGGATCAGAGAGAGGAAATGCCTCTTAGATCTTCAGACTCCAGGGCCTGCCCAGAGACTCATTTGAATGATGTCTGTGTCTGTCTTGAGGCAGGATCAAGAATAGAAATATAAGACCAACAGAAAGAGGAGATTCCAGTTAAGCAACACAGAATTGGAGATATGAATAGCACTTATGTTTCAGGTGGTATACGAGAGTTTCCAGTTTAAAGAGGCAAAGGAGCAGGTGGTTATTCAAAGTGAGGGGGAAGTTACCTGGGACTTCAGGAAGTGTGAAATGATTCTGGGTTTTCAGCACCAAAAAATGTTATAGAGCAGATGACGCATCCTGGTCTGGTCCCATTATCACTCTGAAGAATTGGTAGGGAGCTCTTGTAGCATAGAGGTCACAAGTCAGGCTGCTAATCTCATGGTCAGTGCTTGAAAGTTACCAGCTGTTCTGTGGGAGAAGGATGAGTCTTTTTGCTCTCATAAAGATTTACCAACTGAAAAACCCTATGCAGGGAGAACAAACAAGATGGAGGATTGGGCAGAAGTGCTGTGAGGAGCTCCGTCAGCAACAACACAGAATACCGGACCAAGAAGGCTCAGGGGCTGGTCCCAGAACTCTGAAGCACATATAAAGGAATATTTAGAAGGTTAGAAGGATTACAGACAGGAGAATTTGTAGCAGAAGAAAGAAATCCATTGCTTTCTAATTCAAGATGCTCAGCTGCTCCCGGAGCCTCCACCTTGGTCGAGACCAAGTGGAGGAAAAATCAGAGCAGCTACGGACACCTGACAGAACCGCAGAGATAAAGGTGTGGACATTCTTTTTTTTTTTTTTTTAATCTGTTCCTTGGTCTCTTGCTGGCTGCACACCTCCATTCTGGTGACTAGAGGAGGTGTCTGAGTGAGTGGATACCCCACCCCACCCCCACCCCACCCCCAGAGGGTTCTATTATGCATGTGCACAGAGCTCCTCGAAATTTAAAGTGACAGTTTCCACTTAAAACCAAACAGCAGTGCAAAATGGCCACAGCAAGCCCTGAACAATTTATTACTAGGAAAAAGGCCTGAATGGGGATTGGGGAGCGGGACAGGCAGACTAAAAAAGGAAATAGGCTGAAAATGAAATCCTGAGTTACATCAACAGTGGCATCTTGAAATTTGTCATGAAGAAGAGTGAAAGGGAAGCCCATCTGCAGATCACATCTACCTGGAGGCAATCAGAAAGCATAAAAACACCAAAATACACACCCATCTAAGTATTAAGGCCAAAGCTAACTCGTGAATATGCCCAAAAAACAGAAACAGATGACCATATCAGCACATGTCCAGAAACAAGATAAAGTGACTGAAGCAAATGAGCTGGAAGTAGATCTACACTCCATCCTGGATGATGGACAAGCTTTGGAAATGCCTGAGAAAGAACTCAGAAAAATTATTATAAAATGTATCAAAACACTAAGCAATGGAGTTAAGAAAAATAAGGGAGAAGTCAGGAAAGCACTAAAGGAACAATCAAATAAGATAGAACAAAATAAGATTATAAGAACAGAGGATCTGGGAGGTCAATCTATGATCAAAACAATTACAGTGTGAAAGAAGGTTAACACAGAGGAACAGAGATCCAGGTGGTAAGAAGGTAGATTACAGGATAAAATAGACTGTCTTAAATGGAGGGAAGAACAAATGGAATATAAGGTAACCACAACAGTGGGATGGGGTGGGGGGTTTAGTTCAAGTGTTGGGGAGGGCAATACAAGAAGGGGGAGGAGGTGGAAGAACAAGATAGATAGGGGAACACTGAGACAGGTCTGCATGGCCGAAGTGGGACAGATGTAAATAGTAATGCATGCTCAACCTTGGAACAACAGTACTCTATGATGCAGGGATCTAGGCATAGTTTGAAGAGTGGAAATAATATTAAAATGCTCAACTGTCTTATGAATATTGGTTTACTTTGCCTACTATTGTAAAATAGACACTTGAGTGTGATAGAAAGGAATGTCAGGAAACATGATTAGAGATAACTCGTAAGCCTGTCTTCAGCCTATAGCTGATTGGGATACCTCAAAGGGGTTCTAGAACTTGCCCAGTGAAGTAGGCCTCTTGCAAAGCCTTTGCAGAGTATAGGACCTTAGGTGAAATCCTGAGTCCCATCCATAACCTTATGAGGTGGGACATTCCCAAGGACAAACAGACCAGCCTAGAACAGCTAGAGCAACAGAAGATGTATTTTCAAAGAAAGATCATCAGGAAAACCCCAAAACAAAAATGTCAGCATGACTGGCTACTACAAGAATAAGCAAGCTGTTTTCTAGGAAGCCATCAAGGCAAGCAATCAAGTTCCTTCAGGACAAACTCTTCTCTAAGACTGAAACTCAAAGGGAATACACAAACAAGCATGTAAGCTTGCTGGTGACCACATTGGTCTACTGGTGAGTGGAAGAGGAGGAAAGAGCAACGAAGAAATGGGTTAAGTTCAACCACAGTCCATTGACTTCCGTTGACCTGGAGGTGAGAGAGACAAGTGGAAGTGCTGGTTGGTCCAAAGTGTGATGAGACCTGGGGACACTTGAGCCCATGGACAAGGACATAGCCACAGAGGGCTAGAGCTGAGAGTGAAGCATCCAGCTGATATGAAGTGAGGGGAGATGCACAAGAACACCCAAAC
>NW_006408523.1:45341889-45345723 GCF_000296735.1 Chrysochloris asiatica
AGATTTATCAAAGCATAGAATTTCTCACCAAGATGAGAAAGGGCTTCCACCTTGCCAGTGAGGGGAGCACCTAGTGAGTTCTTGGTTTCGCTTTTTATGGTGTTAACCTCCAGGGTGGACTCTAGGACTCCTGAGATTGTCTTTTTATCCCTAAGTCTTCCTATCATAATTTAGGGCCCATAATTGGTCACTTCTCCCTAGGCTCGATATACTTCTTTCTCATTACATCAGGTCAGTCTTATAGTCTTTTCTGTGTATGCCTGATTTGGAGGAAAATACCCTTTTCTATCTTTCCTTTTAGTAGACTCACCTGACAGGTCAGGTCATTGCTGCATTCTTTGTGACTGATCTGTGGTTAACTCTTCTTCCCTGCTCTGGTGGCTCCTGGAGTCAGTTCAGACTCATAGGGACCCTGTACAGGATTTCTGAGGCTGTAAGTCTACGGTAGCAGAACACCTCATATTTCTCCTGCAGAACAGCTGGTAGTTTCGAAATGCTGCCGTTGAGGTTCACAGCCCGATTCGTAACCACTATGCTGCCAGAGGTCCTTGCTCTAAGGACCTAAAAAGTTGAGACTGGATGGCTGCCTGAGACTATTTCTCTGAAATACTCTTTAAATCTTGAACTGACAGTAGCCCCCCAAAATGCCCTTGTAGCGAAATAACAGAGTGTTATTGTTAAGTGCCATCGATTCAGTTCTAACTCATAGCAACCCTATATAGGTTTTCAAGGAGCAGCTAGTGAGCTTGAACTGCCAACCTTTCAGTTCAAACCGACCTTGCAGTCCAGTACACTAACCCACAGTGCCACACCAGGATTTAGCTCACATACAAAAAAGAATATTACCCATGAATACTGTGCTCCTTTAAAATCATTCATGTGAGATCACCTTAAAACAAAGATCAGAATGTAAGGGGGCTAGGAAACTAGATTACTGGAATTAATGGAAATGGAATAAGCAGACTGGAAATACTGAGAATGTTCACACATTGTGAGGAATGCAACCAATGCAACTGAGCAATTTACGCAGAAATTGTTAAATGAGCACTTAAACTTTGCCATGTGAACTGTCACCAAAAACACAATAAAATATCATTAAAAGAAAATAAATAGATATGATGAGTCATGCAGAAGTCCAATCTGTCTCTCTTTGATTTTGTAGTTTCCTTAAGCCTAAAGTCTGTCCTTGCTGATGTGATAAAGCTTGTTGTTTACATTTTTAGCATTTTGCATTTTAACAAATTCCCCTAAACATATATTGTTTGATTTTGTTTCAGAATTTCATATGCATGGAATTATACCATACGAATATTATGAATTGCGTATCTTTTACTCACTATGATGTTTGTGAAATATCTCTCTGATGATTCTTGTAGCTCTATTTCATTCATTTTATTTGCTGTATATTACATCATTAAGTTATGATAGTCCAATTTATATATCCAATCTATATTATTAAGATATTTACTGCCAGAATTTTATTGCACATGTTTCTTGCTACACATGTGAAGAATTTTATCTAAATTGTTATTAATGTTAAAGTATCTCTTCCAGATGGTACAAGAGAGGGATGTTGCCTTCTACTGATTAAGAATAGTTAAGCAAGGCAGAGCCTCCATATGAGCAAGGTTTATTATATGAAAGAAACTTGCAAGAGGAGACAGGGAGGGCTTCATGCAACACTTAGCCACCATATTCCTAAGGACTTTGCTGGGGTTTAAAAGGTTTTAGGTAGGGAATAGAGATCATGTTTATTCATACGAATAGGCAGGGACTTCTGGGAAATGTACTGTTTAGGAGAGGCCATGCTAACTGAGTGTGTGTACAATACCACAAAGACCTCTGGTATGAGTAGACAGAACTTACTCTGGGATGTGGATCATGTGTGGTTCCTGGGAACTCTCGTTCAGACTCCTCCTATGAGCTGGCATTCTCCTTTATAAATCACAGTAGAAGATTGGTCCTTTATATTGTGCCTAGGGCATTAGGTAAACCAGTCTGACCTATAAAATATCTCACAAGGAAGTACAATGCAGAATTTTTATGGATTGTCTTCCTTAATGGCAAGTCCCATAAAATGCAACATTTTCGTTGGTGGTCTTTCTTAATGACATGTCCCAGGATGTGACTGTGCAGTTATAAGCCCTGGGCATGTCCTGCACATCTTTACAATTGCTCTAGCAAGGAAGTGGAGTAGGCCTTACATTCCTCAGGATTTCAGTAACAAAATTTCAGTCAATAAGTGGTTCATGCTTAACCTTGATTTCTGGACCCCTTTTTCCTTTTGTCTCACCATCCTAATAGAGTTAATGGGGGTCCTGCTGTAGCACTGTAGAATAAGCAACGAACTGCTAATCGCAAGATCGGTGTTCCAAATTTACCAGGCACTCCTCAGAAACCCTATATAGGGCCGCTATGAAGAGAAACCGACTTGATCGCACTAACAGTAGCAACAATATTAAAGTTGGTAGTCATAAGAGACGCGTATTTCACATTCAAGTCTAAAGACATTTTCCAATTTATGATCCTTTCAGCAATATATGAGCATTTCTGTTGCCTCACATCCTTGAACATATAGGATAGTATGCAGACTTAACTTTCTTTATATTTTATTTACATTTTCCTGATTATCATTGAATCTGAGTATCTTTTTATGTGTTTTGCATTTTCAACCTTCCTCTTCTTTGAAGTGCCTACTTGAACATTTTGTCTGATTCTCCAAGAAACTATTTGAAATTTTCTTCCAGATGGTACTGTTGTTGTCGTTGTTAAGTGCTTTCGAGTCAGTTTCGACTCAGAGCAACCTTGTGTAGTTTCCAAGGAGTGGCTGGTGAGCGTGAACCGACAAGTTTGCAGTTCAAACAGTCCTTGCAGTCCAGGTGTTTCATTAGCCCACAGTTAGGCGTTGCAAAGTTGATTTTTGACTCTTAATGATCCTAAGTGCCTAAGTAGAAGTCCTCAGAGGATTTTCCAGTCTTCTATTTTTACGGAAACAATTCACCAGGTCTTTCCCCTTCAGAGAATCTAGGTGGATTAGTGCCACCAACCTTTTAGTTAGCAGCTGAATACTTGTCAGGCAAATACATCATCTGTGTCTATGGCTTGATTTTTCACTTACTTTAAGGTATGTGTCTTGATGTGAAGAACTTATTTTCAGTATAATCACATTTATTACTCTTAAGTGTAATTTTTCACAATTAGTTATTTAACCAACCCAGAATTGATTTTTCTGGTTATGGTAAAAATTACAAGCATAATTTACTTCTTTTTCCTTTCAATATATTAACTTTATGAAAATGTCCATACTTATTCCACTATGTTTCTGATATTTATCAAGTAACAAGTACACATACATACGCAAATCTGTTTCTAGACACTCTAATTATGCTCTGTTGGTCTATGTGTCTCATATGCTCATTTATCTAAAGAAAGGAGCATGGATAAAATAAGAATTGGTGTTGTTGTTAGGTGCCATAGAATCAGTAACCAGTACCAACTCATAGTGATCCTATCCTATGCACAGCAGAACGAAACACTGCCCAATCCTGGGCCAACCACAATTGTTGCCATGCTTGAACCCACTGATGCTGCCACTTAGCCAATCCATCTCATTGGGGGTCTTCCTCTTTTTCTCTGACCCTCCAACTTATCAAACATGATATCCCTCTCCAGTGACTGGTCCCTCCTGACAATATGTCCAAAGTATGAGAGACGAAGTTTGGCCATTCTGGCCACCAAGGAGCACTCTGGTTGTACTTCTTCCAACACAGATCTATTGGTTCTTTTGGCAGCCCATGGCACTTTCAATATTCTCCTCCAACACCATAACTCAAA
>NW_006408523.1:45346083-45347262 GCF_000296735.1 Chrysochloris asiatica
AAGCTTTAACTTTCATTATTGAAGGATTCTCTGGGGAAATTATTGAACGATGCAGAAATCATCAAAAGAAGATACAAGGAATACACAGAGTCACTGTACCAGAAGGAAACAATCGATATTCAACCATTTCAAGAGGTAACATATGATCTAGAGTCAATAATACTGAAGGAAGAAGTCCAAGGTGCATTGAAGGAATTGGCAAAGAACAAGCCACCAAGAATTGATGGAGTACAAATTGAAATCTTTCAACAAAGTGAGTTGGCACTGGAGGCACTCACTCATCTATGCCAAGAAACTTGGAAGACAACAACTATCTGGCCAACTGATTGGAAGAGATCCGTATTTGTGACCATTCCAAAGAGAGGTGACCCAATGGAATGCAGAAATCATTGGACAATATTTTTGATATTCCATACAAGTAAAGTTTTACTAAAGGTAATACAGAAACGGTTGCAACCATATGAAAGAAGAATTATACATACTTAATATTAATTTATAGTTATTATGATCTGAGTTGGGGGAGTCTATCTCCACTCCCCTATCCCCCACTTAAAACACCACTTCATGGACTAACTAGGCATACCTGTAAAGCTAAAAAATCATTACGAATTTCAAGAGGGCAGCAACAGAGCCTTATATCAAGGGCAGGACCCTGTGAGGTAAGACCTGCACAACATTGCACATTCATGAAATCAGTTCTGCAAATAAAATATAATGAAGTTGTTGCTGTTGTTAAGTGCTATTGAGTTGGTTCTGACCCATAGAGACCCTGAGTAGGGTTTCCTAGGAGCGGATCATGAGTTTGAACCACTGACCACTGGCCTTACAGTTCAAACCAACCTAACCTTGTAGTCCACTGCAATTTCCACAGCACCACATCAGGACTCCTATAATGAAGTAGTTTCTATTTATATGAGAAATTTTAAATACTGCAAGAAAAAGTTTCAACTTCTTACAGGAAAAAAAAAAGTTCTCAATCAGGGAAAGGATATTATGTAAAACTAATTAAAGACCTAGGGTGGTTTCCTAGAAGTTTTAAGGCTGAGTTGCATTTTTTTGTCATTATTAAGTCCTGTCGAGTCAGTTCCGGTTTCTGAGGAGCAGCTGGTGGATTTGAAATGACAACCTTGTGGTTCACAATCCAATGCTGATCCACTTGTGTGGCACTGCGGGTTAATA
>NW_006408523.1:45349137-45365106 GCF_000296735.1 Chrysochloris asiatica
ATGGCACCTGACAACAACAAATGAGTCAGAAACTACTAGAAAGCACTTAACAACAACAACAACAGATATACCTGTACTGACAAGGGCTCCGAGTACTAACAAAGGGTGGAGCTAGCCTTTAATTGGTCTGCTTTTAGTCTCCTTTCTCTAATTACAGGCTTGAAGTTTTGACCTTTATGTATTCTCATGGTTTTTGGCTTGATTGCAGAGCCACAGTAAATGAAACAGTCTTTCAAGATTCAATACTCTGATACACCAAACGGAACATGCTCCTTACAGAGTTTCCTGCTGTGTTTATTATATGACATTTTAAATAAATTTTGAAAGGAATTTATAGCCCCCAAGTACTAGTTCATGTGTCAGAAGTACTTAAAGATTATTTGAATAGGTACCTCAGGCACTATCCTCTTACAACTTCTTATTAGATGTTTTTGCATTTGCCAAAATAAATCAACTGTTTTGTATTATTAAAATGTGGCTTAATCATGTTTTTGTTTTTTGCTATCCCTACTGATAACCACCCTGTGACAGGCTCACCGTTCTCTTTTGGAGCATCTGGTGGGTTTGAAATGTCAGCTCTGTGATTAGCAGCCCAGCCTAACCCACAACACCTCAAGCGCTCCTTTGTTGTTATGGTGGTGGTGGTTATGTGCTGTGGAGTTGGAACCAACTCATAGCGACCCTGTACTTGTTGCTAAGTGCCCGTTAGGTTGATTCTGATTCATAGAGACCCTGTACAGAGTTTTCAAGGAGTGGCTTGTGAATGTGAACTGCCAAACTTGAGGTTAGTAGTCCAGTGCTAAACCAGTGCCACACCAGTGCTCCTTCTTGTTGTTAAGTGCCATCGAGTCGGTTTCGATCCATAGCGACCCTGTATAGAGTTTTCAAGGACAACTTACGGTGCAGCACATTATCTTGCAGCACCACACCAGGACTCCTTAGAAATATTAAATGATGCCTTTATTATCTAGCATTATCACGGACTCTGGTATATATTTTATATGACTGAATTTTAAAACTGAAGACCATAAGATTCAAAATTTCTTTTTATCGTCCTTTTTTTCTAAGTGTATAAAAACTTTCTGACCTTTGACACATATCTTTGCATTTCTAAACAGAGTTTTAAAAAAAACATTATTCTCTTCATTTACCACCATGATTTTGTACATGAATTATCTAGCTAGATAGCAGCCACGACTGTTGTATCATCAATGACTCAGTTGGTTATATATGTAATTGTTGGACCTGCTTTTAAGGAGCAGTTCTACTTATTCCTCTAGGACTGAATTCACGTGCACACCACAATAGCAATCTGCTACCATCACTTGTCTGTCAGTGGACATTTGTGTGTTTTTATAATGCTGAACAGGTTTCAACAGAGTTTCCAGACTTACATGAAATAGGAAGACAGGCCTAGTGATCTATTTCCAAACAGCAGCCAATGGAATCCCTATGGTTCCCAACAGTTTGATCCTGTTGTGAATGCAGTCACCATCAATGAGAGGCTGAGTCAAGGGCAGATAACAGCACTAATAACAATCTAATACAGGCTGCGGAACCACTTAGTAATTTATTAGAACTGTGTGCCAAATAAGAGTCAAAAGCTTCAAGAAAAAAATCCAATCAAGAAAGCAGTACGCGAGTTTTATTTAGTAGGCATTTTCACTGCTCACTGGTTGCCAAAGGACCTTCTGGAATTACATTAAGATTCCCTGTCCCACTCAGACTGTGCCTAAGAAAGTGCTCTGTTGGTGCATGTGGCATTATAATAAGCAGCTCATTCTCTGTGTTTGACTTATTCTCAGTTTGTAGACTTATTCATCTGCTTTTTCTTATGCTTCCCTCCTGCTGCCTGAATTTTTATAGTTCTAGTGCCCAAGTGAGTGCCAAATAATTCAACTTAATTTGTTCATGTGTATGTATAATTATAAGGAAAATAATAGTTATAGTATATCCATAATATACCCAGGAATAAGATGAATATTTATCCACACAACCAACTCATAAAATTAGGGGGAAAAAATCATTACGGTCATACAGATCATAAACTATGACTTAGAAAAGGTAAAGAAATCACCTATGTTTATACATCTAGCAAATACTAGCAAAGCATGGGTCAATAGGATATGTTCAGTAAACATTTCTTAGATAAATGAATATTGTCGAATGCAATCTAGCTCCAATATCCCAGATATTTCCACAACGTAAACGGAAGGCGAAATCAGTTAAGGTAAGCTTTGGGATTATCCTAGGCTTTCATTTAACTATGATAACACTTGTGTTAGAACAACATTATCAATAATGAATCTACTAAATAGTAAAATATTAAGAGATTCAGAGTCATAATCTACAACATTCCACAACCTTCAGAAAACAAGCTTCTCTATGATATTCACCTATAATGCTGACTAAGATAACCAAATAATTTGCTAAGTCATGTGGTTTTCATAACTTCAGAAACTATTATATCCAGAAATGTCCATTTTTCCATGCTACAGACTGCTGAAAAAGATTGAATGGCTCCTGTTAATAAGATCCACTGATATATAGAAAGCCATGTTGTTGTTGTTATGTGCCCCACGTGGAGTCGGTTCCCTGTACAGGGTTTCCGAGGCTGTAAATCTTTACAGGAGCAGAAAGCCTCTTTCTCCCTCAGAACAGCTGGTAGTTTCAAATGCTGACCATGCGGTTCGCAGCCTGATTCGTAACCACTACGCTACCAGAGCTTATACAGATATGTTTCAAAATAAAGAAAGCACAACTTTTTTGCTTGTTGATAGATGATGGTTCTCCAAAACTGCCTCTTAGAAAATTGATCTTTCCTCCTTAGGGTCAGTCCTGGTTATGGAAGAAATTAAGTGGTTCCTACTGTTTGTTGTTGTTGTTGTTAGGTGCCACTGAATTGGGTCCAACTCATAGGAACCTTGCAGTGGGTTTCTGAGGAGCAACTGGTGTGTTTGAACTGCCAAATTTGCAGTTAGCAGTCCAGTGCTTATCCTTCATCACCACGCCAGGACTCCATTGTTGTTAGGTGGTATCAGTTAGTTCCAACTCATAGCGACCCTATGCACAACCAAACCAAACCAAACACTGCCCAGTTTTGTGACATAGTCACAATTATTTCTATTGTTACTACCACTGTGTCCATCCATCTTTGGGGGGGTCTTCCTCTTTTTTCTGAGCCTCTACTTTGCCAAGTAAAATGTACTTCAGGGACTAGTCTCTCCTGATAATATGTCTGAAGTATGAGAGACAAAGTCTCGCCATCCTGGCATCTAACGAGTATTCTGGCTATACCTCCTTCAACATAGATTTGTTTGTTCTTCTGGCAGTACTTTCGATATTCTTTGCCAAAACCATAACTCAATGATTCTACAGTCTTTCTTATTCATTGTCCAACTTTCCATGCATATGAGGCTACTGGAAATACCATAACTTGAGTCAGATACACCTTAGTCCTCAAACTGACAACTTTGCTCTTGAACACGTAAAAGAAGTCTTGTGTAGCAGATTTGCCTAATGCAATGTCATTTGAATTCTTGACTGCTGCATCCATGAGTGTTGATTGTGGATCTAATCAAAATGAAGTCTTTGACAACTTCAATCTTTTCTCTGTTTATCATGATGTTATCTATTGGTCTAGTTGTGAAATTTTTTGGTTTTCTTTATATTGAGGTGCAATTGATACTGAAGGTTGTGGTCTTTGATCTTCATCAGTAGGTATTTTAAGTCCTCTTCCCTTTCAACAAGCAAAGTTTCATCATCTGCATACCTCAGGTTGTTAATGAGTCTTCCTTCAGCCCTGATGCCACAAACTTCATATAATCAGCTTCTCAGATTATTTGCTCAGCATACAGATTACATAAATTTGGTGAGAGAATACAACACCTTTCCTGATTTTGAAACATTTAGTGTCCCTTTGTTCTGTTCCAAGGAATGCCTCTTGTTCTGTGTTCCTCATTAGCATAATCAAATGTTCTGACATACCTGTTCTTCGCAATGTTATTTATATCTTGCAATGATCCACACAACCAAAAGCCTTTGCATAGTCAATAAATTCAAATAGACTTCCTTCTGGTATTTTCTGCTTTCAGCCAAGATCCATTTAACATAAGCAATGATACACCTAGTTCCATGTCCTCTTCTGAGTCTTGCTTGAACCTCTGCTAGGCCACTGTCCATGTACTGTTGGAGCCATTTTTTAATTATTTATAGCCATCATGGGATGTGTACTAGGGAGGTTTCCTTGAAGTCCTCTTGTATATACAGACAAATATGAGCACAAGTGTTTTATCCACTAAATTCCTGCTCAGCTAGGGATGGTTTGCTTGCTAGAGACAGAAATTCACCTAAGTTAAACTAAGAAAAAATGCTCATAGAGATCATTTAAAATAAATTAACACAAAGAATTTTGTGTGAGTATGTACATGGGTATATTTCTGTTTAAGTATGTGTGTCTAAGTGTGTGTAAAAACATGTTACGCTGGATTCACTTGACCATGGTTCATTTTTTGTGTTGACTTTAGCTCTATCACTCTATAAAACACTTGCTGCCAAAAGAACCAATAGATCCGTTTTGGAAGAAGTGCAGCCAGAGTGCTCCTTAGAGACCAAGATGGCCAAACTTCATCTCTCACACTTTGAATATATTGCCAGAAGGGACCAGTCTCTGGAGAAGGATATCATGTTTGGCAAGATGGAGGATCAGAGAAAAAGAAGAAGACTCCCAACGAGATGGATTGGCCAAGTGGCAGCATCGATGGACTCAAACGTGGCAACAATTGTGCTTGACCCAGGATCAGGCAGTGTTTCGTTCTGCTGTGCATAAGGTCGCTATGAGTTGGTACTGACTCGATGGCACCTAAAAACAAAACAACAAAACACTTTCGTTCGTATTTGTCTGTAGATGTAAGGGAATGTCAAAAAGTTCCCGGAAAAATAGATTTTTTTCAAGAAAATTTGGAAGTTTCTTAGCACACATGCCATGATGGCTGTATATAGACCGTAAGTCTACAAAATGTTCTTTTTAGATACTGTGATGGTTAGATTTTGTGTCAACTTGACTGGGCCAAGTATTGCAGTTATTGTTGTTGTTTTGTTAGGTGCCTTTGAACTTGTTCCAACTCATAGCAACCCTATGCACAACAGAACAAAACACTACTCAGTCCTATGCCATTCTCACAATTGTTGCTACACTTAAGCCCATTGTTGAGCCACTTTGCCAATCCATCTTGTTGGGGGTCTTCTTAGTTTTTCACTGACTCTCCACTAAAGTTACTAAGCATGATGTCCTTCTCCAGGAACTGGCCCATCCTGATAACATCTCTGAATGGGAGAAGAAGGTTTGACAGTTAAGATGCAGTAATCCTGTATGATGAGGTCTAATATATCAGAGCCACCTTCATGATGCTATCTAATACAATGTAATCATCTCTGCGATGGGATGTGCTATTAGCAGCCAATTAATTGAAGGAATGCTTCCTTGAGGATGCAACCTGTAGCATCTTTCATCTTACAAAGATAAAAGGAGAGAGAAATGAACAGAGAAGAAATACCTTCTTCCAGCAAGAAAGGACAGCTGGGATTGGAGTATGTCTTTTGGACATATGAAGCTCTTAGATTTAGGGAAAGATTGATGCCAAAAAACATGGAGATCTCCAAGGAATTCTAAGTCCACAAACTTTAAAAGGAGACAATGACCTTTCTCCAGAGTTCATACTCTGAATTTGGATCTTGTTTCTTAACCTGTGAAAGAATAAATTTTGATTATAGCAACACTAGATAATTAAGACCAATGACCACAGTTAAATGACTCTGTCATTGTAGCCAATTCTATATTTCTGGAATTTGATTGGCTCAGTTGGGGCCAGGTGTCCACTCCAACCAATTATCTGTCAATAGTCGGTAGTTTTATGTGATAGGTAAGATTGTAGTTCTAGGCTGTGGAAATATTCATATTGAGATCACTGGGCCAAAGTACAAAGGGATAGGTTTGACCTGGACATTAAGACAGCAAACCAAATGTGATAACTTTCTTTCCAAGATGTTTAGACAGAAACATTATTAGAAGCCTTGCTTCCACATTCTGATTTATTTTTCATTTTGTTTCCTGAACGTCAAAGTGAAAGAAGTAATGCATCTTTCCTGTTGTTGTTGTTATTGTTAGGTGTCATTGAGTTGGTTCTGTCTCAGTGACCTAATGCACAGCAGAAGGAAACACTGCCCAGTCCTGCGCCATACTCACAATTGTTGTTAAGCTTGAGCCCATTGCTGCTGCCACTGTACCCATCAATGTCATTTGTAATAAATTATAAACACATTCCATGGTTCTATTTCAAGAAAAATGATAATTTCACAATTGCAAATTACTATAGTCTATGCTGGGATTCAATTATATCTAACAAACAGGGAGGTATATTTGTTATCTATTGCTTTTTAACAAATTGCTATATAGTGTAAGACTTGAAACAACAAATCCTTATTATCTATCAGAATCTCCAGGTTATGAATCCAGGAAGTTTAGTGGGTACCTCTGACACAGGGTCACTCACAGGCTACAACTAAAATATTGGTTGGGGTTACAATTGCCTTTGGCTCCTCAGAAACCCTATACAGTAGGATCTGCTTACCAGCTTACTCAGGTAGTGATTGGCAGACCTTGGATCTTTATCACTATCTGACTTTTAATGCATTTGTTTTTTGTTAGGTTCCCTTCTCCATAGGAACTCTCACAATGTCCTGAAATCAAAGACTCTGAAAGACAGAATGTTTTACCAGGGATGAATAAGACATAAGTCACAATCTGTAAGTAATCTCAGAAGAAACATCCATCACTCTTGCCACATTCTCTTGAAACGTATACATAGGTCCAACCTACATTGAGAAGGGGTGAGTTTCACAAGGGCATACCAGGAAAGAGGCTCAGCCTTTGGGAACACGTCAGAGGCTGTCTGCTGCAAGTGTATTAAACCCAAACCAAAGCAACCCATTGCCATCAAGGCAATTCCAACTCATAGCAAAGGAGTCAATAATTATTTTGGGTCCAACTTAGTTTTGTTAGTTCTGTTTACCAAAGAAAAGCATTCCCTTTGTTATTTTATATATAGTTCAATAGCACTTTGCTATGATAGATAAAAATATCTTTTTTTTTTTTTTTTAATGTTTTATTGTGAATTATGTGATAGTTTACATGGGAGAACATTAGCTTTTAAGTTTTTGTTGTGAATTGAGTGAAGTGGGAGTGACATGGGAGAATATCGGTTTTACACTATCCTTTCATTGCAATGATTACAATCTCCTCCGTGCATAATCGTTCAAAAGTATTTGTTTATATTCCCTCTGGTTTTTTGGTGTGTGTTTTTCTTGTGTGGGAAGTGTACACAAAAACACTCAGAATACATAATAATTTAAACAACCAAAGTTTTCATTCTGCAAGCCTGCCTCCTTGGCCACCAGCACTCAGTCTTTCTCTTTTCATGAGTCTAGAGTCTTCAGCTGCTCCCTCTCTCTATGTCCTCATCTCTGCCTCCATGTCTGTGGTCGATGCTTCTCTGGATAGGGTCCCACATTCCGCTCATGCTCTTCTCCCTTGATAGTCCTAGGGTCCTCTGTTTCTGGACTGTAAGATTAACTACTCCCCCGGTTTTTGTTACAAACCTTCTACCTTAACAGTTGTGACAATCGTAATTAATCATAACAATTACTCACTATTGAATCATAAGAATCTTATCCCTATCTCTCTCTCTCTTTTTTGTTTTTTTAAGTTTTTATTGTGAATTATATGTTATTTTACATGGGTGAACATTATCTTTACATTCATCCTATCATACTTTTTTTGTTTTAAAGTTTTTATTGTGAATTATATGTTATTTTACATGGGTGAACATTATCTTTACATTCATCCTATCATACTTTTTTTGTTTTAAAGTTTTTATTGTGAATTATGTGGGTTTACATGGGAGAACATCAGTTTTACATTCATCCTATCGTATTTCGTTTCATTGCAATGATTACAATCCCCTCCATGCCTCATCAAATAACCAAAGGATACACCCCACAGGCCTGCCCCACTGGCTGTAAGCACACAACCCCTCTCCCTCCCTGAGTCCCATGTCCCCAGCCACTCCATCTGTACACATCATCATCTCCCTCTCCCTGCCTGGCCTCTCTAGGTAGGGTCACGCTCTCCACTCTTCTCACTTGATGGTCCCAGGGAACTCTGCTCTTGGGTTTCAAAATCAAGTCCCCATCTCTTTTGCCAGACTCATCTAGACAAGATGAAAACTATTCAGTAGGGACTCTACCTTCCCCCACACACTCTTAAACTAAACTCCCTCTTGAAAACTTGTAAGCCAGTCA
Organism: Chrysochloris asiatica; assembly: GCF_000296735.1. Classification (NCBI taxonomy): domain Eukaryota; kingdom Metazoa; phylum Chordata; class Mammalia; order Afrosoricida; family Chrysochloridae; genus Chrysochloris; species Chrysochloris asiatica. The sequence goes on from NW_006408523.1 coordinate 45,357,496, forward strand.
CTTCATGCCTTTATCACTCCCTCATTTTAGGGAGCCAATGTCTAAATTCCCCATCCCTATCTGCCCTGTATATAGAGGGGATAGGATTGATACTTGATGCGAAGACTCCTTCCTTCTCTGTCAGTACCAACTCCAAGGCAACTAACAACAACAATTACTATTCCAGATAGTATCTTATGTTAATTTAATTAACTACATCTATAAAGGCCAAGTAAGGTACCAAGACATAGGACTTCCTCCTTTGGGTTGCATGCTGCTGTTGTGGAAAACACAAAGCAACCCAATAGTCATTGTGAATATCATCTTCTTATTGCCTAAAAGGAGTACTGGTGTGGTGCTGTAGATAAGCACTCAACTGCAAGGTTAGTTTGAACTGCAGGGTAAGTGTTTCAATCCTATTTTTTCTTCTTCTTCTTCCATTCCTTCCATTCCTCTATCTATCCATCAATCCATCTTTAAATTAAATTTTGTTAAAATTTAAATTTTCTTATTGCCAAAGTGGATCCCTCTTAGCATAGGGATTATGCATTGGGCTGCTCACCAGAAGGTTGGTGGTTCAAATTCACTAGCTGTCCCTTGGGAGAAATATGAGATTGTCAGCTTCTGTAAAGATTTACATCTTGGAAGTTAGAAGGTCTACTTTACCCTATAGGGACTCTATGAATCAGAATTTACTCAATGACAGTGGATCTTGTAATATATTTACAGTAATATATTTTCAGTTTCAAAAATTTACTACAGAAGGCTTACTACCAAATAGAGTAGTTCCTTAATCTAACTCTCTCCATTTCTCAACCTGCTAGTTTCTCTGGTACTTATATTTCTAATTAAAACAAGCATATTATCATATCTTGACTTTTTAATTTTAAATGTTAGTTATTGACTTTCTGCTTTGTCAGTTGAATTCTTTCTTACATGTTAACACCAACATCCTCTCCCCTCATCATCTCAGTCTTCCTGTATCATGAATTTTGGATAAATAACAAACTGTTTATATTATTAAGTCAACAAATGTTCTTCAAAATGAGTCAAACAGTATCTTATGGTTCTTTATTTTGTTTCTTTTTAGTTTTCTGTGAACTTTTTAGTATTTTCTCTAAATGCTCAAAAGTCCCCTAAACAGTTGTCAATATTTTTCAAAGTGCTTAAATATATTAAATAAATGGTAAGTTTCATCTTTTCTTTTTTGAACACATTCTTCACACTGTGTTGTGTCATCTAGTTTCAATATGTGTTGTTCTCTAAACCTGGCATTTCCCTTTAGTCTTCCCATGAGGTGGATAATCTTTTACTTTCTATATCCTAAGTGTTCTTCTTTCTTGGAGGACTCCTCATTTCTTTTCGTTCTTTCTTCCTTTTTTATTTTTTGAGAGCATTCTCCATTAGTTTCCTAAGAAACAACATTTGATCTCCAATCTTCACACTTGGTTTATTATTTGCTTGATTATAGAATTCTAGTTTGAACCTATTTCCTTCAGAAAGGTCTTTTGAAAGCAATCATCCTCTGGCTTGTGTTGCTGTTAAAAATCTGAGACCATTTTCATTCCAACTCTTTTGGATGAATATTTTTGTTCTCATCTGATTATTTTATAATTTCCTGGGATTCTGAAAGTTATGTTTTACTGTGACCATATGGTTCATTTTTCTTAGCACTTACCGAACATTCTCAATTTTTTTTTTTTTTTAATTCTGGAAATCATTTCTATGCCACTTCTTAGATTAATTTCTGTACCTCTTTTTTGATATTTTTGTTATTATTGTTGCTTTTGATTTTTCTTTTTCTTTAGCCTGTACTATTTAAACAGTAAAAATTCTGGATTAGTCTTTAATTTATAACATTTTCTTCAAAATTTTCATCAACTGTAAATTTCTTTCATTTTGTGGAATGGAAAACATCACCCAAATCTTATATTAAATTCTTTATCTTATTTCTTTCTTTTTAAAATGTCAAAAGGTCTTTCTTGTCCTATGCTTGTTTCCTTTTTGTGTGACAAGGCACATGGTTTTTGTTTCAGTGGTGCAATATTTTCTCTTGTCTCTTTGAAGCTACTATTCATTTCATCTTGAAATTTTTACTCACTTCCTAGATTCCCTCCACTGTCTAATGTCTCAGGGCATCATTATTTTTTCCATTGGTTGGTTGGTTTGTGGTGGTGCTTTCTATCCATATTAGAGGTTTGCCTCAAATTCTTGAAAATTCTTTGACCTGCCTGTCCACACTTATTTAAGAATAAGTCACTAAGAACCTGATTGTTGGCTCCATTTGCAGTGATGTGGATGAGGAACTGGGAGCCCTGCAGGATTTATGTCAGTAAACACACTCATTTTATAAATGGACCATTGTTGCTAGGGTTAAACTCTTAAAAACACTTGCTGCCAAATATAATCCAACTCATTGTGATCTCATGTATGTCAAACTAGAACAGTGCTTCATAGCATTTTCAGTGGCTGATATTCCAGAAGTAGGTCATCAGGAGTTTTCCCCAAGAGCCTCTTGATGGACTCAGACTGCCAATTCTTCAGCTAGCAGTTTAGTGCTTAGTTGTTTGCACCACCAAGGAACACCTACAAATTCATAAATTCAACATGGTGGAGAGGCACAAACAAGATGGGACTATTTCTGTCTGGCAAGTTACACTTTGAAACTGGAATGTTGTTGTTGGTAAGTACCGTGGAGTTGGTTCCTACTCATAGTGACCCTGCACAGGGTTTCCGAGGCTGCAAACCTTTATGGGAGCAGAAAGCCTCATCTTTCTTCTGCGAAACAGCTGGTAGTTTTGAACTGCTGACCTTGAGGTTCGCAGCCCCGATTCATAACCACTACGCTACCAGAGCTCCTTTTGAAACTAGAATAGGGGAAGGGTAATGAAGGTTCCAAAGCATAGTACCTAGATTTTTATTTAGTCTTCCTTTTATTTCAACCCACAGGCCATTGCAAGTCTCTTAATGTGGAGACATCTCTCCAAAAACCTATCTCTAAATGTCACATGCTTAGGCATGTTGTGGCGCCAGAGTTTTGCAATAGGGAGGACTCGTCTTTTGACTAAGATGGGTCAGGGGTTGTCTTTATACAGAAATTCCAATAGCTCCTCTGTATTTAACTTCATTCTTGTACTTAGATTTGGGAATGACGAATTAGAATTCCTAGGAATCCTTGGAAATTCTCCAAACTGTAACTGCTCTATTTATCTATTTTAAATATTAATGAGTAGTATATAACCAGCAGTAAGTCATTTTTCTATGATAATGTCAAACTAAATAATGAAGAGGTTATTGGTAAAAAATAGAAATAAATTATGTTTTATGATGATTATGAACCAGTATTATTATGACACGGTTATATAACATATAAATATGATCTTCTCTACCTGTTATATTGTTGTTGTTAAGTGTTGTTGAGTTGGTACCAATTCATAGTGACCCTGTATAAGGTTTCCAAGGAATTTGAAAACAGAAAACATTAAAGGGAATATTCAATAAAAATAAATTTTTAAAAATCAATGTATCCTCTTTCCCTCCCGTGCGTCACAAAGATCCTGGTGTTGCCATGGGCCGCCGCCCTGCCCGATGTTACCAGTATTGTAAGAACAAGCCCTATCCCAAGTCCCGCTTCTGCCGAGGTGTCCCTGATGCCAAGATTCGGATCTTTGACCTGGGTCGGAAGCAGGCAAAAGTGGATGAGTTCCCACTCTGTGGCCACATGGTATCAGATGAATCAGGAGAAGCTCTCCTCAGAAGCCCTGGAGGCTGCCCGTATTTGTGCCAACAAGTACATAGTGATAAGCTGTGGCAAAGATGGCTTTCACATCCGAGTGCGGCTGCATCCGTTCCATGTCATCCGCATCAACAATGTTGTCCTGTGCTGAGGCTGAGAGACTCCAGGCAGGGATGAGACGGGCCTTTGGAAGGCCCCAGGGCACTGTGGCTAGGGTCCACATTAGCCAAGTCATCGTGTCCATCCATACCAAGCTTCAAATCAAGGAGCATGTGATTGAGGCCCTATGCAGGGCCAGTTCAAGTTCCCTGGGCGCCAGAAGATCCACATCTCCAAGAAGTGGGGCTTCAGCAAGTTCAATGCTGACTAGTTTGAAGACATGGTGGCTGAGAAGCGCTTCATCCCAGATGGCTGTAGGGTCAAATACATCCCCTTGGACAAGTGGAGGGCCCTGCATTCATGAAGGCCTTGGTAGCACTGACCTATGCCCTTCAATAAATTCATTGTGTCCATGTTAAAAAAAAAAAAAAATCAATGCATTGATAATATGGCCATAAGTCTGTAATATTTAAAAGTTATAATCATTAGCAATAAAAATTTTAAACATACTAAACATTATTCAGTCTATTATTTCATGACACACATTATTTTTTATGGAAAAATGCCTTTCATTCTGAAGTGATGCTGATGGAGTGGGTTCAAAAGTTCCTCAAGTGTTAAGTGTTGAGTGTTAGAGTGCATGCTATTTCATATAAGCTCATTTTATCTTCTAACTGAAAACACTTCATCTGCCTGCCCTGAATTTGAGTTTTTTCCACTGACATCTATGTTGCTTTTGTTGATTAAGATTTTAGGTCAGTTACTAATTCTATGTCAAAGAATTCCACCTTTTCCTCCCTGCATTTATTCTATTAAAATGTTTGCAATGTATTATAGCCTAGGAAATATTTTTTAAATACTGGTGAACCCCAGCTAACATTATGGTGCTGTAGCATAAAGCACTGGACAGCAAGGTCAGTTTGAATTACCTGGTCTGCTGTTCAAACTCACCAGCCACTCCTTGGAAACCCTAAACAGGGTCGCTATGAGTTGGAACCAACTTGACAGCACTTAAGAATGACAACAATACAAACAACTTAACATTCTGATATCCTAACACAGTTTATAGCACTACAGAGAATAATGCATCAAATTGCCAATTTGAGAAATTATAGTATTTCCAGAACTTATTATTTCTTCAAACATCACTCAGTGGATTTGTATAAATGTTACTATGCATAAAAATCATTAATATTAATTTTGTTTGCAAGAATGATTCACCTTTCACAGCAGACTTGAACATGAATACTCACAACTTGGCAACAGTTACTTGTGATTATATCATAACTGCCTCTCTTCTACCTGCTCAAATTCTGATTCTGGAAATGCCATCATTAAAATTCAATTCTGCATGTCAATTTTTCTGGTTCTTGCTTTTTTGACTTGGTGTCAATCTATGTATTCAAACTAGTCATGTCTCTATGTTGATTGTTCAGCTTGAATTCTAGCAAGGAAATTATATTCTATTTTCTTGTTTTCCCAACTGATTTTTCTCTTAGTTCAGAAAAAACCATAAACATCCCAGAAAATGTTGAAATAGGTTTTCAACATGGAAACATTATTCTACATTTAACCCTTCATCTGTGTAACTTCTTGAGGTTCTGAGAATTCTATGGAGCAAATTGGCTTCTTCATAATCCCACTTAGAAATTAATTAGGTTGAAATGGTCTCTATTTTCTCAAATTGCTTATTGTTTTTATTTTGCTTTTAATTTCTATAGATTTAATGGAAATCTCTAATTTGTTAGTTTTTCTCTAGTTCTTCTTATTGCTGTGGATTAATATCTTTAAACTAGTATTAATGGAATTTGGGAGTTTGAAAGGAGGTAAATATGAAACATAAATCTATCATTTTTACTCAAGACCCTTCTTGCCCTCCAAAATAAATAAACCTGCCTACCCACTGATAAGAGACAACTTATGATAAGAGACACTTCACCCATCTCAGGAAAAGTTTAAAAAACAAAAATGAACACTAGACTCAAGCTCTGTCTACCTGACTCTAGCTCCTCTCATATTTTTGAAGTATCAAGTTAAAAAAAAAAGTATTAACATAAGGCAAACTTCAGGGTAGAAATAATTTCATCTTCTTTTATTACTTATCCTCCTTTTCATTCATTCACTTACCAATCAATTCATTGGTCTTTGGTGTCTAAGTGCTATGATCAGAAAATGAATAACTCATAGTGTCTGTATCCAATGAGTTCCCAGTTTGGTCAGAGGAATAAGTAAGCCAACAAATAATGAGGTTATCACACATAACAAAGAAATACGCAGCAAGTGTTTAAGAATGCAGAGAAAGCAGTACCTTTCTGCCAAGAATGATCAGAAGAGGCTCCACAGAGGACAAGGATGTTGAATTGTAGCAAATAAGATGTGGTAGACAATCCAGGAAAAAAAAAAAAAATCCAGGTAGAAAATTCATATATGCAATATTCCAGAAATGAAAAAAAGAGCAGGCCTCTTTATGCTGAATAAGAATTGCAACATAACTAGAGAATAAACTATTTAAGTGGACAGTAACAGGTGGAAGAATTTAACACATAGATTGAAAAAGGTCATGAAGGAGAAATTATCCTTTAACTTAAAGATAATGGGAGAATTTTAGGTAGGATGGTGATTAGATCCTATTTGCATTTTTGTAAGAGTTGGTGTTGTGGATATTTTGGGGAGGAGCAGTTACCTGCTTAGAATATTTCTAAGGACGTATTCACAGTGACTTAAAATTGGCTCAAAAGTGACGCGCTTTTACTTTGAGTTTTGTGGGAAAGTCATAGAAGCTGAGATGGTCTATCCTTCAAGAAGACGTTTCCTGTCATTTCAACAAGTCTGGGCTGTGTCCTTCTCTTTCTGTTTGTTATATCCTTGTAGTCATCACACACTTTATGAGAATTTCAGGTCCCTTAAAGACAGTGATGATCTAAATCGATCGTGGGCACATTGAATAAATGAAGACTAACTGTCTGAGATACCTCAAGCAGACCCAGCTGTTGGGATGAGACGTTGACATACACCATCCACAATATAAACAATAATATATCTCAAGAATGGCATCCAGAGCAACAACAACTCAATCATTTGGGAATTGGTTGGAAATGCAAATTCATAGGGTTCATTCTAGACCTACTGTATCAGAAACACTGGGTTTGGGGACCCAGCAATGGATACTTTCAAAAGCTCTCTGATGCAAGCTAAATGAACTTTTAACTTATAATAACTTTATTATGAAAGTTATTTGGGCTGTTTATTATAACCCAAAACTCACTTATGCTTTTGCTAAAAAAAAAAATCTTGTGTCCTAAGTCATTTTACTATGTTTGGTGCAGCGCTAAATTTGTAAGCACAATTCTATGGGACAAGAGTTATATGGACTTCTGTTGTTTCAGTGTGAGTTAAAAAAAAAAATAGAATCAGTACTTATCTAGTAACAAAAGATTTACATGCTTTTTAACTTTACCTCATGAAAAAGTAGTTGTTTAGTGGACCTACTCAATAACTCTCCTGGAAAGGACGGTTGACCCATGCCACTCCTTAAGGGTACAGTAATGACTGGCATTGAGTAGAAAATATGTCAAATCAGATCAGATTAGTGTTGTTATTCTAAGGGCTCCATTGGTTCAATTTTCTCCTAAATAAAAAATGTTGTTGTTCATATAATGCAATCCCAATCCAAATCCCAATGACATTCTTCAAAGAGATGGAAAAAACAATTACAAACTTTATATGGAAAGGAAAGAAACCCAGGATAAGCAAAGCACTGCTTAAGAACAAGAATAAGGTTGGAGGCCTGTCACTTC
>NW_006408523.1:45368042-45370449 GCF_000296735.1 Chrysochloris asiatica
TGCCATCGAGTCGGAACCAACTTATAGCGACCCCATGCACAGTAGAACGAAACAATGTCTGATCCTGGGCCAAATGTGGTGATTGCTATATTAAAAGAAGCAATATTTCATCAAAAATGCTTACTGTATCGATTTCATTTTCATTCCTTTTGATAACTGCCAGAAATTTTTGCTAAACTTGAGCAGGGCCACATCCCCCTCTCTCTGTCAACGAAGCCAAGAGGGTGTTGTTATCTCAACCTGAGTTAAAGCTGTAAATGAAAATATTGTTACGCTGCTGCCAAGGTGGCCACAATTTTTTGATTAAGTCTGACGAAAATGATCATATTGGTAATGCCATGTTATTCTCATTGACACAAAAGGTGAGCAGTGGAAGCTCTTCTCTGAGGGCTTATGTACATACAAAAAATTACTTTCCTCATTTTTTGTGTCCTCAATATTACTATTATTTAAGGTTCTGCTATCTCCCACCTTCACAGTGAATGTACATTATATAACTCCAGCATACTGATTTTCACTTCATGAATCCATAAGCCCTATAATTCTTACCCCAAACCTGGCAGTTTAACCTGTCTTTGGAGGAATGATTTAATAACAGAGACATGTAATGAGAGCTCTTATCGCTAAAATGTCACTGTATTTACAAAATATACTACGGGGCACTTACTAATATACTACAAAGTACTGTCATAAATCATTTATCCAAGGCTACACTTCTAAAAACACATTAATAGAATAGAAATAGTTCAGTATCCTTGGCTTAAAATATCTACTATTTCTAATCAGAAATATGTTGAATGGTCTGAATTCCCATTACTTCTTGTCTTTCCATGTTCAGTGCTATCTCCCCACTAGCTTTTCATGAAGCAGTATTTTAGAAATCGTTTATTACTCACCATTATTTATAGATAATCATAGAAAACATGAAGAGTAAGGGAAGTAACACTTTGGATTAGGTGTTGGGCTGCTAGCCTCAAGCTTGGCAGGTCAAACCCACCAGTCACTTAGTGGGAAAAAGATGAGCCTTGTCTGCTCCCATAAAGGTTTATAGCCTTAGAATCCCCATAAAGGGTTCCTGGGAGTCAGAAGGAACTAGATAGCAGTTGTTTTCATTTTGGAAGGTAAAGAAAGGCAGGAAACAAACATTTTGAATAAATAATTACATTAACAATGACACTTCAATTTGCCATTATCTACTATGTGTCAGGAGTCCTGGTGTGGCACTATGGGTTAATGCACCAGATTGCAAAGCTGTTTGAACTGCAAGGTCAGTGGTTCAAGCTCACCAGTTGCTCCTTGGAAACCCTATACAGGGTCACTATAGATAGGTACAGACTTGACAGCATTTAACAGCAACTATGTGTCAAGAACAGTGCATTATCTCATGTGTCAAGAATGGGTAGCGCCCTCTTCTAAGACTGAGACTCATTGGGAATACACAAGCAGACATGTGCTCTGACTGGTGACCACATTGGTCACTGATAAGGGCAAGTGAGGGAAAAACAACAATGAAGCTGCAAGCTAAGCCCTACCACGTTCAATACACTCCTGTGAACCCGGGTGGAGACCTGGTTGGCCAGCATTGTGGCAAGACCTGGGAACTCCTGGGCCCAGAGTCAGTGACATAGCCACAGAGAACTAGAGAGGAGAGTGGAATGTCCAGCTGATAAAAAGAGAGGGCATATGCATAAGAACACCTACACTTACAGATAATACTCACTTGACCTGGCTTCAATTGCTGGATGATTAGAGCTCAACTAGAAGAAAAAAGAAGAGGGAAAACAAGAGTAATCTGATACAATTTGATGAACTTGATCTACACCTATGGATGCAGTAGTGCAAAAGAGGGAACAAATCTTTACAGTGAGGATCATTCCCACCCCCTGGGTACACAGGGTATACAGGGATTTGGCAACTTGGACATTGGCTACCCAAAATGGGGGCTACAAAGGCAAGAAGTGACTGGCTTACAAGCTTTCAAGAGGGAGCCTAGATCCAGAGGGTGCAGAGGAGGTTAGAATCCCTACTGAGTAGTATCCAATCTGTCTTGGTGGTGGGGCTGATGAAAGGAGATGGAGATTGCACTCATGTGGTACAATAGTGAATAATTGCTATCAGGACTGACTGTGAGGGTTGGAAATGTAAAGGTTGGTGTTTTGTAGCAAAGGGAGGGGAGTACTTGACTTTGCAGTCCAGGAATGGAGGTCCCTGGGACCATAAAGGGAGAAGAACGGAAAGCAGGACCCTACATAGAGAAGCAGTGATGCCAGAGATGGAGGCAGACAGGATGACGTGGAGAGATAGATGGAGCAGCTGGGGACTTTAGACCCAGAGAGCGAGAGGGGCTGTACGCTGACAACCGGGGACAGGCTTGCAGGCTATACTCTTTGGTTGTTTGATGATGCAT
>NW_006408523.1:45375365-45380452 GCF_000296735.1 Chrysochloris asiatica
AGAGAGAGAGAGAGAGAGAGAGAGAGAGAGCGCTCTGGTAGCATAGTGGTTACAAGTTAGGCTGCTAATTTCAAGGTTAGCAGTTTGAAACTACCAATTGTTCTGTGGGAGAAAGATGACGCTTTCTGTTCCCATATAGATACATAAGAGTTTGAAAGAGGATTTTCGTACATGAGTATTTATCTTTCCTAAAAACACAAATATGAATGACGTAGAGTATCTTGCTGTACTTGTTAAATGCTGTCAAGTCTGTTCTGAGTTATAGCAACCCTAAATATGGTTTCTGAGGAGTGGTCGGTGGGTTTGAACCACTGACCTTGTGGTTCAAACTGACCTTTTGGTCAAGTGCATGATCCTGCAGTGCCACATTAGTATATAGCTGGCAAAATGATAAAGGCTTCCTAGATATTACTTAAAAATCTTAAGGGAATGAGTAGCTGAGTCTGGGGGCTCAGGACCATAGTCTCAGGAGACACCTTAGTCAATTGGCATAACACAGTCCACAAATACAATGTTCTACATCCCCTTTGGTGAGTAGTGTCTGGGATCTTAAAAGCTCATGAGAGGCCATCTACGGTGTAGCTAGTGGTCTCTCCACGTACAGAAGAAAGAAGAGTGATGAGAATTGAAGATTCATGGGATCAATTAACTCAGTAGACTAATAGAACAAATGAACATCAGTCTCCATATCTCTGAGGCCAGAAGAACTATATGGTTCTAAACTACCACTAACAACCACTCTGAAAGTGATCACATTAGAAGATCCCAGATAGAGCAGCAGAATGTGTGGAACAAAACTCAAAACTATTTAAAAAACAGACCAGGTTTACTGGTCAGAAAGAGACTGGAGGAACCTGAGACTATGGCCCTCGACCACCCTTCAGGTCTGGAAAGGAAGTTACCCTCATGCCCCAACTTTCAGCTAAGCGCAGTCCATAGGTATATAGGGAGAACGACAGCCATAGTAAGGTATGCTCACTATGAATGATGGAATGAATGGTCAATCATTCAAAATCCAAGGAGCACCATGTACTTAAGGACCAAGGTGGAATGGGGATGGAAGCCACAGGGATAACTGTTGTTCCCTGTAGGAGACTGCAATCATTGAGATGAAAAAAAAAAAAAAGTGTAATATTTGGCCAATGTAAAATTGATTATCCTGTCTGTAAACCTTTACTCAATTCACAATAATTTTTTTTTAATGGGTAGAATGCTAGGAAGATATTTAATAATTTCAAGAGATTTTGAGGTAGGTATTATTATCTCTGAGGTCCTTGTTGTTGTTGTTGTTAAGTGTCGTTGAGTCGATTCAGACCCATAGTGACCCTGTATAGGGTTTTCGAGGGGCAGCTGGTGAGCTTGAACTGCTGACCTTGTGGTTCAAACTGCTTTGCAGTCTGGCACATTAACCCACAGTGCCACACCAGGACTCCTTAGTGTAGTGAATAATTTTCAATTATGTACTAACCTAAAAGTAGTCAATTCATACTCACCCAGAGGCATCATGGGAGAAATGCCTGGTAAACTGTGTCTGAAAAGACTACAACAAAAAAAGTCTAACAGAGCATTTCTATTCTGCAGCACGTGGGGTAGCTATGAGTCAGAATCAAATTGAGGGCAACAGGTTAGGTTGTGAGTTTTGTTTATTATGACCTCCATTTTTCAGGACAGAAAATCAAGGCAATGAAAGCTAAGTGTCCTACCCAAGGCATCAAAACTAGTGGGAGACCACTTAGTTTGGTTTGATCCTAACAGTACTGTGCTGGATGAGCAGTCTCGCTCTCTCTCTTCATTCTTTGAGCAAAGACATTGATGAATGCTATGTTTGCCCTTCGAATGAATGGAAGGATGATTAAATGATCACTTGAGTCTGTGGCAGGAGAATATATTCCCAGTCTATTTTCTGGGTAGAATCAAGGTACTCTCAGATATATAATCTCAGAAGAATTAGAGTGTTATGAAAAGAACTCAGAATTCGGGCTAAATTTTCCACTAGAATACATTTCTTTTCCTAGGGCGTCATTGAAAGTAGAGAGACAAGCAATCAGAAAACACTGCACCATAAGCTAAATACTGACTTCTTCAGCAGCTATGCCTTTAGTACCTACACTTTTATTCTTTGACTAGGAAAACATGGTATTCTTAGAGCAAACAAATTAGAAAATGTGCAGTTACAACACAGTTCGTTTTCACCTTCATTCCTCTCTTGATTTTTTCTTTTTTTAACCAGAGATGTGGTTCTGATCACTTTAGGCCTTTGATTTGAAAAATTACTGTAATCAGGACCTAATAAAATTTTGATCATTAATGCTGCCTTTCTCAAAACGCAAAGGCATTAAAATAAAAAATAGCCCCTGAAGTCTTCTTAATGTCAAACAACTGTTAAGCATAACCAGTAAAGGATGCCTGACTTGAGCATTACACTCTTCTAAGATCTTTCTTTATGATACCAAATTGACATCAACAAATCAAAAGATTATATAGAACACTTAGGAAACTGTCAGTTTATTTTAATGGGAGAGGAATAATTCAGAAAAGGAGAATGCATGGATAATTTCTTTTAGAGAGAACAGCATGAGGCTAGTCCCTGGGAGGTAGAGGTTAAAGATATCCCAAATGTCTGATCTTTCCAACATGTTATAGCACTTGGAAACCCTATACAGGGTCACTCTGAGTTGGAACCGACTCACAGCACCTAACACTAACAGCATAGCATTCCATAATCCCTGATAGCAATCACTCCACCCCTACATCACATCCTGCAAACACAACTACAACATATTACAGAATTCACAACTGCCAAGGAAATGGCTCACATGGTTGCAGAGGCTTTGACTTTCTTTTTAGAAGTGGTCGAGTCTGGTCTGACTCATAGCAACCATATGCACAGCAGAACAAAACACTGTCCAGTCCTGTGTCATCCTCATAATCATTGTTATGCTGCATCCCATTACTGCTGCCACTGTGCCAATGCATTTCATTGTAGGTCATTCTCTTTTGTTTCCTGGCCCTCCATGATGTCTTAATCCAGGAACGGGTCCCTTCTAATAACATGTCTGAAGTATGTGAGCCATAATCTCACCAACTCAGCTTCTAAGGAGCATTCTGGCTGTACTTTTTCTAGCACAGATTTGTTTCTTCTTTTGGCAGTCTGTGGTACTTTTTATATTCTTCCAAACATTGTAACGCAAATGCATTAATTCTTCTACAGTCTTCCTAATACAGTGTCCAACTTTCACATGCATATAAGGCTATTGAAAATACCATGGCTTGGGTCAGGCACACCTTAGCCCTCAAACTGATATTTTTGCTCTCAAATAATTTAGAGTACTTGTGTAGCAGATTTGCCTAATGCATTATGTCATTTGATTTCTAGACTGTAGCTTTAATGAGTATTGATGCTGAATCCAAACAAAATGAAGTCTTTGACAACTTCAATGTTGTCTCCATTTATCATGAGGTTATTTTTTGGACCAGGGGTGAGGATTTTTGTTTTCTTTACATTGAGGTGCAACCCCTTTAAAGACTTTTGTCTTTGATCTTCATAAGTAAGTATTTTAAGTACTCTTCCTATTCAGCAAGCAAGGTTGCATTATCTGCATATTACAAGTTGTTAACAAGTCTTCCTCCAATTCTGATACCAAATTCTTCTTCATAAAATCCAGCTTCTCAGATTATTTGTTCAGCATACAGATTGGATAAGTATAGAGAAAGAATGCAACGAAGGGTAACTTATTTCCTGATTTTAAACCATTCAGTGGCCCCTTGTTCTCTTTGATCAACTGCCTGTTCTGGGATACTTATTCTTTGTAATGTTAGCCATAGTTTTTCATGAGCCACACAGTCACAAGCCTTATCATAGTCAATAAGTGAAGGTGAACATCTCTGGTATTCTCTGCTTTCAACCTAGATCCATCTGATGTCAGCAGTGGTATCCCTAGTTCCATGCCCTCATCTGAATCCAGCTTGAACTTCTGGCAGTCCCTTGTCTATGTACTGTTGTATTTGTTTTTGAATTATCTTTATCAAAATTTACTTGCGTGTGATATTAATGATATGTCCAATGATTTCTGCATTCTGTTGGGTCACCTCTCTTTGGAATGGGCACAAATATGGACCTCTTCCAATTAGTTGGCCAGATAGCTCTGTTTCAAATTTCTTGGCAGAGATGAGTGAGTGCCTCTTGCTCTGCATCAGTTTGCTGTAACATTTCAGTTTGTATTCCTTCAATTTCCAGAACCTTGTTCTTTTTTTTTTTAAATAAATGTTTTATTGTGAATTGTGTGATAGTCTACATGGGGGAACATTAGTTTTACATTCATTCTATCATCTATCATTTCATTGGCATAGTTACCATCCCATCCATGCATCCTCACCCAACCAAAGGGTGTACCCTGTAAGCCTGCACGCCCCCCACCACCACAGTCCTCAGCCCCTTTCCATCTCCTGATCCCGAGTCCCCAGCTACACCATCTCTTCATGTCATCTTCTCTGCCTCCATCTCAGGCCTCACCGCTTCTCTGGGTAGGATCCCGCTCTCCGCTTTTCTCCATCGATGGTCCTAGGGCCTGGACTGAAAAGTTAATCACTCCCCTCTTTGCTACAAAATGTCCACCTTTAGGTTTCCAACCCTCACAATCAGTCCTGATAACAATTATTCACTATTGCATCACAAGAGACCCATCTGTATTTCGTTTCATCAGCCCTTCCTGGACAGGCTGGATACTATTCACTGGAGATACTATTCACTCCATGCCCTTTGGATCTAGGTTCCCTCTTAAAGCTTGTAAGCCAGTCACTTCTTACCTTTGTATTCCTCCCCCCATTTTGGGTAGCCAATGTCCAAGTTGCTCTACCTTTTGTGAGGAGGGGGTGGGAATAGTTCTTGCAGCAGGGATTTGTTTCCTCTTTTGAGCTACTGCATTTATAGGTGTAGGTCATGTTTATCGAACTGTATCAGATGATGCTTTTTTCCCTCTTCTTTCTTCTTAGGGTTGAGCTCTGTTTATCCAGTCATTGAAGTCCAATCAAATGGGCATCATCTGCAAGTGTGGGTGTTCTTACGTCTGTCCAGCCTCTTTTTATCG
>NW_006408523.1:45380552-45381646 GCF_000296735.1 Chrysochloris asiatica
AAAAAAAAAAAGACTGGGTAGGCTGACATTGCTGGTCGGACTGTAAAATGGTTCAACCACTCTGGACTACGGGATGGCAATTCCTCAGAAAGTTAGAACTAGGAATACTGTATGACCCAGAAATCCCTCTACTTGGTCAATACCCACAAAAATATGAGCCAGGACATGAGTAGATACATGTACACTGATGTTCATCACAGCACTATTCACCACAACAAAATGATGGAGACAGCCTAAGTGCCCAACAAAGTAAGAATGGATAAACAAACTTTAATGCATATACAAAATGGAATTCTATGCAATGCTGAAAAATAATAATGAATCTGTGAAACGCCTCATAACTTGGATGAATCTGGAGGACAATATGCTGAGTGAAGTTAGTTAATCACAAAAGAATAAACATTGTAGGAGACCATTATTGTCAAAGCTTAAGAAAAGGTTTCCCGACTAAAAGAAACATTCTTTGAAGGTTACCAAGGGTGGGAGGGTGGTTGTTTTTAAGTGTCGTCGAGTCAGTTCCAACTCATAGACACACTGTCTAGAGTTTTAGAAGAGCAGCTGGTGGGTTTGAACTATTGGCCTTGTGGTTCAAAGCCCAGTGCTGATCCTACAGTGCTGAGGGGAGAATAATTCACTGGCTAGAGGATAGACACATGTTAGCTCGGGTGATTGGAGGGGAAGTATACAAGAAGAGGGAGGGTGACAGAAGAATGGGTAAGGGAGGAAGAGTGGAATATATATATATATATATATATACATCCCACAAACATAAGAGTTTGAAAGGGAAAAAAATTAAACATTATTTGATGATTAACAGGGATGGGAGGGAAGGGAAAGTAGTGAGGATGGACACGTGTTAACTCAGATGACAAGAAGGGCAATATACAAGAAGGGGAAGGAAGAAGGAGATTGTCAGAAGAATGTTGAATGCAGTTGAAGACACAGGGAGGTATACAAGAGCTAAAGAAGATAAAGGTAAATAGTGATTTATATAAAACTTTGGAACAGCAGTATTCTGTGGGTATTGTTATTAGGTGCCATCGAGTTAGAACCAACTCATAGCGACCCCATGCACAACAGAATGAAACAATGTC
>NW_006408523.1:45387356-45388603 GCF_000296735.1 Chrysochloris asiatica
TTATCGGCTGGCCGCCCCGCTCTCCACTCTAGGCCTCTGTGGCTGTGTCATTGACTCTGAGCCCATGAGACCCCAGGTGTTGCCTTGCTACTGGCCGACCAGGTCTCCACCCAGGTTCATAGTAGTTTGCTGAACCATGTAGGGCTTAGCTCGCCACTTTACTGATGTTCTTCGGTCACTTCCTCTTCTGGGTGACATGTGTGGTTGTCAATCAAAGCGTGTATTTCCCTTGCATCTTAGTCTTGGAAGAGAATTTGCACTGAGAGGACCCGACCACTTGCCTTGATATCTCCTGGGCAAGCAACCTGTATGTTCTTGTGGTAACAGTCGGACTGCCCTTAATGTTTTGTATTTTTCCTGTAGGTCCTTCTTTCAAGAAGTATCTTCTGGTTTTCTAGCTACTCCCAGCTAGTCTGCTTGTCCTTTCAAGTGGAAAAGTTCCCATCTCTGAAGGTCTGGATGTGGTCCGGGCTTCCACCTATACTCCCATGTAATGCAGAGGCTCCTCAGGAAACCTCCTTCACTGGACACATTATAGCCCCATTTTAGGTATTCCAATCAGTTATAGGCAGAAGAAAGGCTTACAAGCTTTCCGTGTTGATATTTCTGGTTATTCCTTTCTCTCCCCCTCCAGTGTCTGTTTTATAATATATTGCAAGGAAAACCATGATTCAAAAGACAGCCAAGTATCTTAACATTATTCCCCGCCCCCACCCTTTCCCCATTCCTTCCATGTCTCAGTCTCTGTATTCCAAATCCCTGTTGTTCTAAAGCTGTGCCTACATCATTTTTACCTCTGTCCCATTTAGCCCCTTCATACCTGTCTAATTGTTTTCCCATCTGCTTTGTTCTTCAATTCCCCTTTCCCTACTTGTAAATTGTCCCCCTACCCAAATTATCCTGTGTCTATTCCCTGCCCTGTGCTCCACCTTCCCCTCCCACCCATATCCCTACCCCTACATCCTAGCAACCAACTAAGAATCCTCTTTAGTGCATTAGTATGGGTTATTTTTCTTAGTCTTTTACATTAGTGGTCCTATGCAGTATTTTTCCTTTTGTGACTGACTAATTTCACTCAACATAATGTCCTTAAGGTTCATCTATGTTAGGAAGTGGCATGCAGCTTCCTTGTTAATTTTCAAGGTAGCATAATACTCCACTGTGTGTATATACCACAACTTGTTTATCCATTCTTCAGTTGATGGGCACTTTGGCTGACTCTATCTTTTTGCTATTGTAAATAGTGC
>NW_006408523.1:45396219-45431959 GCF_000296735.1 Chrysochloris asiatica
AAAACCTTACCTGAGCAGGGTAGAGGCCAAGGGGCCACGTGACTGAGAGGCCAAAGAAGAGACAGGCCTGTCTATGGGCATGGCTGGAGAGAAATCATCCTAACCAAGAAAGAACTGTGCCCTAAGCATGTGTGATCCTGAATTTTGTGGCACTGTGGGTTAATGCGCTGGACTGCAAAGTCGGCAGTTCAAGCTCACCAGCCACTCCTCGGAAACCCTACAAGGTCGATATGGGTTGGAATGGACTCAATGATACTTAATACCAACAACAATACATGGCATGCTACTGACTTTGCACTGATGATTGTTGGATCTGGGTCATGGGTAGTAGACGTGAGTTCATTACACAGCTCTCCTAACTTTTGTGTGTGTTTAAAACTTTTAATGATAAAAAGTTTTTTGTTTAGTTTTGTTTTTTAGCTGCTTTTATATAACGTAAAATTGGTAACATACAGAGTGTCTAACATGCACTAGATAATGCTCAGAGTAATACACGCCAAAAGATTTTAAATTTCCATCAGAAATAAGACACGTGAACATACACAATAATTTCACAATTTACTTTCCTGAATGAATTTTACAATACCACTTGTTTTAATATGGAACATGTGCAGCTGCTAATGTTTGGAAGTTCAAGTCCATGCAGAGGCACTTCAGAAGAAAATCCACTTCTGAAAAATCAGCAACTGAAAAGAAAAACTTATGGATCACAGTTCTACTCTTGTACACATTGGGGTGGAATGAATCAAAATCAACTCAACAGCCATTGATTGTTTTAAATATTTCAATAATATTAAGAAAATCAGTCTCTCAAAGCTACACAGGCTACCTACCATTCTGAGTGACTTCTCTTTTGACTGAAGTGTGACAAACCTACTTATTTCATTTGATAAATCTACTATTTAATATTTAGTAGAGTCAATCTATCAAAATAGGTTCACATTCCATATGAGTTTCAAGGATCAAAAAATAAATTAATTTTTGTTCCATTTTTCGATACTTAATTGTTACATAATCTTGGTGTAAGTAAGAATAACCTCCTTTGTTGTTGTTGTTGTTAAGTGCTGTCAAGGCAATTACAACTCATAGCAACCCTGCAATTTGTTTCTAAGGAGCAACTAGAACCATGTTGAACCATCGACACTGTAGCTAACCACGGTCTAGTGCTTATCCTACAGCAACACATCAGGACTCCAAGAGTTACCTCTAGTGATAGTTTTAAAAACAACAACAACAAAAAAGATGAAATTTAAAACATTTAGCTATTTATTGAGATACACCAGAATGCTCACAGTGGGCACTAGCCCCTGCCTTAGATCAGCTCATACTTCCTTGAGGTGTGTCAGAGCTTCTAAGACAGAGGAGATAACTTGTTCTTTTGCTATCTCCCCCACCTGTTTCACTGCATACCCAGAAAAGTCTCTGGAATGGCACCTTTCCCCCTTAGCAAATCAGATCATCAATTTAGACATGTTTAAAGAACATCTCTGTTATTAAACTAAAATAATGATGCATATTTGAAATGCCTTTTTTAAAATAACCAAAAAGGCTGGAGTGTCTCAAACCTCACCAAGTGGAAATGTCTGTGAAGGTTCACATAGTCTTTTATGTACAATGGTCTTAGCTGCCATGCCTCAGTGGAGTAGAAATGTACTCTTAGCTCATGTGCATTTAATTGTTAAATTAATGTCCAATGCTTGTAGGTTTCAAAATCTGAATAGAACAATTAAACATTTTGGACATTGAAGGGATGGATCGACTTTTCATTTTAGCAATATTCACTGATAACATTGCAGATGAGTTTTCCCAGTGAATCAATTAATTAAATTCATTAAAGTAGCCAAATTTACAAACTGAGAACTGGAGTAACACTGTTTTCCCCATATTTTATTACAAAATGATTCAAACATACAAAAGAAGTAAAAAAGTTAAAATAGCATTGATGCATCTACTGAAAAACAATTACATTTTACTACTCTTAAAATTTGTTTAAAACAGCTTTATTAAGGTATAATTTATACATATCAATTCTAAGTGTGTCTTGTGGACTGTAGGATAAGCACTAGACTGAAAAGTTAGTTTGAACCACAAGATTGGCAGTTCAAACTCACCGTTGACTCCTTGGAAACCCTATACAAGGTTGCTGTGAGTCAGAACCGACTTGATGGCATTTAACAACTTAACAACAACTACAAATTTAGACAAATCTTGATAAATATATAGTGTGGTATAACCACAATCATAGTCATAATATCAAACAGTTCCATAAGCTTTAAATAAAAATGTAGCTGTGAATTGCAAAAATAATTTATAAAATATATGTTGTTGTTGTTGTTATGTGCCGTGGAGTCGGTTCCGAATCATAGCGACCCTGCACAGGGTTTCCGAGGCTGTAAATCTTTACGGGAGCAGACTGCTGACCTTGTGGTTCGCAGCCCGATTCGTAACCACTACGCTACTTGGTAAAAAATAATTTGTATATAAAATATATAAATAACGATTACAGCGCAATAATAAGGCAAATATCTCGTGTGGGGGGGGGGATGTGCAACAATTTTGAATGAATACTTCCCTAAACAAGATACAAATAGCAAATGAAAAGATGTTCAACATCAACTCATAGAGACTCTGTGTCTAACTGACTGGGCCTGCCCTATCCTCACAGGCAAGGGTATACTTGAATCCATTTAAGTCACAGCCACTGTGTTAATCCATCTTGTTGTACATATTCCTCTTTTTTTTTTTTTTTTACTGATCCTCTACAAAGCACGAGTCCCTTCTCCAGGGACTAGTCCTTTCTGGTAACGTGTCTAAAGTGTGTGAGAGGAAGTCTTGCCGTGTAGTTTCTAAGACGCATTTTAGCTACACATCTTCTAAGACAGATTTGTACAGTCTTCTATCAGACCAACGTGTACTCAATATTTTTCCCCATCAGTATAATTCAAATGGAGTCCCAATGTGGTGCTGTAGAATAAGTATTGGACTTCTAATTGAAAGTTTGGCAGTTCAAACCCACCAGTTGCTCCTCAGAAACCCTATACAGGGTTGTCATGAATTGGAACCTACTTGAAGGCGCTTTTCCAACAACAACGATATAATTCAAATGTAGCAACTCTACTTTGGTCTTCCTCATTCATTGTCTGACTTTTACATGCATATGAGACAATTGAAAATGCCATGATTTGAGTCAAGTGCACCTTAGTCTTCAAAGTGACAACTTTACATTTTAACACTCTAAAGAGATCTTTTGCAGCCTATTTGCCCAATGAAACATGTTTGAATTCTCGACTGCTGTGTTGATTATGGATCCAAGTAAAATGAACTTCTCGACAATTTCAACATTCTCCAAGTTTATAAACATGCTGCTTATTGGTCTAGCTCTGAGGATTTTTGCTTTCTTTATGTCGAGGTATAATCCATTCTGATCATCAGTAAATGCTTTACGTCTCATGTCATCTGCATATCACAAGTTATTACTGAGTCTTCCTCCAATCCTGATGCCACATTCTTCTTCATACAGTCCTGCTTCTCAGATTAGTTGCCCAGTATACAGATGAAATAAGTATAGTGAAAGGATATAACCCTGACACATAACTTTCCCGGTTTTAAACCACATAGTATCCCTTGTTCTGTTTGGATGATTGCCTCTTGGTCTATGTATAAGCTGAACACCATTGGTGGTTGGTTATGTGCCATGGAGTCAAGTTTGACTCATAGTGACCCTGTATAGGGTTTCCGAGGCTGTAAATGTTTATGGAAGCAGAAAGCCTCCTCTTTCTCCCATGGAACAGCTGGTAGTTTCCAACTGCTGACCTTAAGGTTCGCAGCCCAATTCATAACCACTATGCTACCAGAGCTCCTTTCACCATTGTTGTTGTTAAGTAACATCGAATAGGTTCCGACCCATAGCGACCCTGGATAGGGTTTCCGAGGAGCAGCTGGTGAGCTTGAACCACCAACCTTGCAGTTCAAACAGCTTTTCAATCTGGTGCATTAACCCACAGCGCCACACCATTAGTCATTAGGAAAATGCCAATTAAAACCACAATAAGATCCAACTACATATATCCTAAGAATGGTAGAAAAATAAAAAATTCTGATAGCACCAAGTGTGGCATGAATGTGCCGCTGGTGGAAAAAGACTTTGGCAGTATTGTCATAAACTTAGCTCTGCCATCCCATTTTCTGATGTTTACTTAAGAGTACTATTGGTTATTGTCACCATTATTTTTGTTGTTGTTGTGAAGTGCAGTTGAGTCGGTTAGAACCTATAGTGATCCTGTATAGGGTTTCCAAGGAGCACCTGGTGAGCTTGAACTGCCGACCTTGCAGTTCAAATGGCTTTGCAGTCTGGCGTATTAACCTACAGCACCACACCAGCACTCCTAGCTGCTGTCAACTCAGCCCAACTCAAGGTCACCCCATGCATGATAGAACTTAATGCTGTCTGGTCTGGTGCCATTCACATGATGGACTGCTGTGAGTCATAGTTTCCATTGGTTGATTTTAGGAAGTAGACTGTCAGATCTTTCTTCTAACTCCATCTTAGTCCGGAAATGCTGCTGAAACATGTTCAGCATCATAGCAAGCAGGAATTCCACCACTAAACCACAACTGCCCCCCTGGCAGTGGTGCCTGTATACCACCACAGAGTCAGCTCCCACTCACAGTGACCCTATAGAGGGTTTCTGAGGCTGTAGATATTAATGGGAGCAGAAAGTCTCATCTTTCTCTAGAGGAGTAACTGGTAGATGTGAACTGCTGACCTTGCATTTAGCAGCCCAACTCATAATCCACGATGCTATCAGGACTCAGCAAATGGATTCTTTCTGCTCAGTTCCCACTACCCTCATGCTACAGATTATACTATTTTTGATGTTAAGTACCATCAAGTTAGTTCTGATTCATAGTGAGAAATTTGAACTGCTGACTTCATGGTTAGCAGTTCAGGGCTTGTTCTACATCATCACACTAGGACTCCTACCATGGATTAAAGGATATAGATATAGCCAACATTTCTAAATCTTACCAGATATTTTTCCAATGTGCTTATGCTAGATAGTCTCCTTTCTGACCCTGTCCATCCTCTTACACATTGCTTTTACACAGAGACCAGTCCATAGGTACTATATTTATTTGGTCTTCATGCCCTCAGGTTTCTGTTGGGTTTGGATCATTGATAGCACCAGGAGATTAGAGAGTAGGAGACAGGAGAAGTAGGCTTTTGATTTGCTGGGGTGGGGCTTATCATCTTCTGCATTCTTCTCTAAGGGCTACAGCTCTAGCTGGATGGATCTTTCTAATAGTTACAACATTTTCTGTCTTCACTTTTTAAGTCAAAGGAAGTAACTGCTTCCTACTCTAGCTATTTTCACTGTGATTCACCATCCCTTGTCAATTTCCCTTCACCCTTCCATTCAGCTTTGTAAATAGTCCCTTCATTAAACTCTTTTCAATTGCTCCTTTTGAGTGTGCCATCTGTTTTCTGCTGGGACCCTGACCAATACAGTGGTTTCCCAATTTACATATCCTCTCATGAGAATTCCTGATTCATCTTTGCCAATACTTTATATTAACAGATTTGTTCATTTTTGCCAATTGGATGAGTGTGAAATGAAAACTCATGATTATCTTAATTTGAGTTTCCTGATTAGAGAAGTAGAGCATCTTTTTGGATTTACATTGGTTATTTTCAAATGACCTCCTCAGGGAATTATCTCTTCATCGTCATTGTTCATATCTTATTGAATTGCTTATCTCTCTCTAATTGATTTGTAGGAATTTTGTATAAATCCTGAAAACTAATACTGTGTCATTAATGGGTATTACAAGTATCTTTTCACAGTTGGTGACTTCAAAAAATTTTTTGTTTTATCTTTTGTAGTGCAAATTTCCTTATTTTAAATGCCATCTAACATCAATATTTATGTTTTTTGTTTTTGTTGTTTTTTTTTAATTCCATGATTCAGTTCATTATTCTCTGTTATTCTGAATTTAAAAAAAAATCCTTCTTATGAATTTTATGTTTCTGAAAGTTATTTTTTCACAGTATATTGACAAAATGTTATTATTTTCCACAGAGTCTATTGTCCCTACAGCTTTCAATGAGTAGTCCTTGAATTACAGTTGTCATGTAGTAAGTTTCTTATGTGCATTAGTCTGTTTCCATGTGTCATATTTTGTACTTTTATATTTGTTTCCTACTTTCCCAATATCACAGAATATGAATCATTCTAGCTTTATGGATTTTTCATAGTAACAACCCTCACCCCTCCCCCGTTTTCATTCTTCTTTGTTTTTTTTTTTAATAACTTTGCCATTAATTTATGTACAAACATAAATGACAAAAGATAAACTTTTTGGAATTTTGACTGAATTTAAAATTTTTAAGATCAATCTAATAGAATTGGCTTCTCTTGTTATATTAAGAATATTGCATGCATTAATACTGCATAGTATTTGTGCATGCATGAATCTGTGTGCATTTGTATAAACCTGAAGGTGTGTGTACATGTATTAAAAGATCATGGAATTTTCCCACACTCCCTGGAGCTACCTTATATCGATGAATTAATTTCAGCTCAATCTATTACTCTATTAATATCATTTAGAGTATACTGATTACCCATTGCCATCAAGTCAGGCCTAACTCTTATAGACCTTATAGGACAGGACACAATCGTCCCATAAGGTTTTCAAGGATTTACTTAAGCAGACTGCTGCATCTTTCTGCTGTGGAGCAGCTGGTGTGTTCAACTGCCAATGTTTCAGTTAGAAACTAAGCACTTTAATCTTTGCAACACCAAAACAAAAAACTCACTTCTGTTTAGTCGATTCTCACTCCTAGTGACCCTAGATAGGGTTTCTGAGGCTACAGATCTTTACGGGAGCAGACAGCCTCATCTTTCTACTGTGAAGCAACTGGTGGGTTTGAAGAGCTGACCCTGAGGTTAATAGCCTAGTGCTTATCCTACAGCATCACTAGGGATACTTACAGCACCATCAGCGACACTTTACAGGGTTTCTAAGGAGGGCTGGTGGGTTTGAACTGCCATCTTGTGCTGATCCTGTAGTTCCACGCCAGAATTAGACAACTATTTTTATTTAAAAAAAGAAATACAGGTCAAGATATGGGACCTATGAAAAGTCAAAAGACCTAAGGGATAGAAAAAGAAGAGCTATATATAATTGGAGATCTAAAAGGAGAGGTTAGAGGAAATATAGTAAAAACTGTATTCTTATCAAAGATAAAATGACTAAAAATTTTACAGAATTAATGAAAGTTGAATTATTAATGAAGCCTTCTTAATTCTGAGAAAGGTAAGTGTAAACAAATTTATATCTACATTCATAGTAGTAAAACTTACAAACAGAAAATGACAAATAGAAAATATTTTTTAAAGTAACACTTATTTTCCCCTACCTCTAAAAGTATATATTACTAAAGCAGAATAGGATAATGTAAGAAAGAAAAATTGTGAATTTTTATTAATTTTGAGGTCTATTTTCCAATTCATTAATTTTCTATTCAGCTGTGTCAAATATGCTATTCAACACATCCTTTAATGCCTTCACTTCAATTAAGAGTTTTTTCATTTGTAGAAGTTCTACTTTTTTTCAAATTTGTTCATTTTTCATAGCGATCTTTCCATCTTTATGATATTTAATCACTGTCATACTTTTGACCTTGCTTGGGCCATACAATCTCAGGCCTGGCATTTGGGCCTAAAACTGAGCCTGATATCCCCGAGTGTTAGCTCAATGCTTACTTTTCTTCTAAATTTGAGTTTCCTCTTTGTTTCTGACATCCTAGGATTTTTGTTTTATATATATATACATAGTTGTTGTTAAAGTGCCCTTGAGTCAGTTCCAACCCATAGCAACCCTGAACAGGGTTTCCGAGGCTGTAAATCTTTATGTGAGCAGAAAGCCTCATCTTTCTCCTGCAGAGGAGCTGGTAGTTTCAAATTGCTGACCTTGTGGTTCGCAGCCCGATTCGTAACCACTACGCTACCAGAGTATATATATATATATACACACATAGTGGCTGGTGGCTGTGTGCCATGGAGTCAGTTCTGACTCATAGTGACCCTGTACAGGGTTTCCAAGGCTGTACATCTTTACAGAAGCAGAATACCCCATCTTTCTCCCGTGGCACAGCTAGTAGTTTTGAACTCCTGACCTTGCGGTTTGCAGCCCGATTCGTAACCACTATGCTACCAGAGCTTAATATATATGATTAAGAGCAGGAAGAAAGGCCTGACAATCAACTTCCAAAAATTAGTCAATGGAAGTCTAGGGATAACAACAGCACATTGTCTGATATCGTGCTAAAGATGACAGCATCGTGTTGGAAAACACTCAAAATATGACTAATATGACCGGGAAGAGCTGCCCCCTACAACAGCCACAACAATGGACTCGAATATACAATGAACATAAAGATGGCACCTAGTCACGTAACAATTTAACCTGACATAGGGTTATACACAAGGTTTTATACACAAGGTTTTATACATAATTTGACATAGGTCTTCATGAGTCCAAGCTGACTTATGGCAACTGATAATTGTGGTGCTGTAGGATAAGCACAGAGGAACCCTGGTAGCGTAGTGTATGGTAGCATACAAGGTGGGCTGCTACCGCAAAGTAAGCCACTTTGCAGAAGAAAGTTGAGGCTTTCTGCTCTGGTAAAGATTTATAGCCTCAGAAACCCTGTACAGGGTTGCTATGAGTCAGAACCAACTTGATGGCATATAACCACCAACAACCAGTATAAACACTAGACTGCTAACCACAAGGTCAGAGATTGAAACCCACCAGCCATTCTCATGACAACGAATCGCAACTGCTACCGCCTTCAGTATGCATTGCACCTCAATGTAAATAAAATGAAAATCCTCACAACTGGACCAACCAATAACATCATGATAAATGGAGAAAAGATTGAAGTTGCCAAAGATTTCATTTTGCTTGGATCCACCATTAACATTCATGGAAGCAGCACTGAAGAAATCAAATGGCATATTGCATTAGGCAACAAGACCTCTTTAAAGTGTACATAAACATAATTACCAGTTTGAGATCTAAGGTGCACCTGACCCAAACCATGGTATTTTCAATTACTTCATATGCCTTTGAAAGTTGGATAATAAATGAATAAGGAAGACCAGATAAGAATCAATATGTTTGAATTATTATGCTATAGAAGAAAATTAAAAGTATCGTAGACTGCCAGAAGAACAAACAAATCTGTCTTGGTGTGCATTAGTCTGTTTCTGTGTGTCATATTTTGTATCACTTTTATACTTGTTTCCTACTTCTCTAATATCACAGAATGTAATAAAAATGTTCTTTAAAAAAGCCAGGATGGCAAGAATTCATCTCTCATATTTTGGATATATAATAAACAGTGATTAGTCCCTGGAGAAAGACATCATGCTTGGTAAAATGTAAGGTCAGCAAAAAAGAGGAAGACTCCCCAACTAGTTGGGTTATCACAGTGGCAGAACAATTGTGACGATTGTGCAAGACTGCACAGTATTTTGTTTTGTTTTGCATAGGGTTACTATGAGTAGGAACCAACTTGACTGTATCTAACAACAGCAACAACAGAAACAAATAATTATTATATACATGTAATCACATATAAGTTAATAAATATATACATGTAGAGAGAGAGAGGGTGATTTCTCTGGTGGTGCTATAGGATAAACACTGGACTGTCAACCCCATGGTCAGTAGTTCAAACAAACTGTCTGTGAGGGAAAAAGATGAAGCTGTCTGGTCCTGTAAAGATTTATAGCTTCAAGGTCAGCAGTTCGAAACTACCAGCTGTTCTGTGGGAGAAACATGAGGCTTTCTGCTCCCGTAAAGATTTACAGCCTTGGAAACCCTGTACAGGGTCGCTATGAGGAACCGACTCCTCGGCACACCAACACCACCAACATTTTGTGTTGGCTTGATGACAGTGGGGTTGGCTTGATGACAGTGGGTTTATGTATATATATATATATATATATGCATAACTATAAAATTTTAAGCAGCATCTCTAGTTTTTAGAGGCAGAGGAAAGTCCTTTTTACCCCAGTCTGCCATATGGTTGGAACCACATATCTAAAGTACTTCTAACTTTAACTATTATCCTGAGTTATTTTCACTCTAAACCTCTGTAAAGCAAACCTGGGTATTTTCATCATTACACTAACTCAATAGCTTAGACCTGGTCAGAATCACAACAGAGACCAACAGTTGGCACATCCTAGATTTCTCTACCATAGTTACCAAAAGAGCAACATTGCAAGTCAAGTATCTTTGTCTCTGACTTAAATGTAACCAGAAGCAGGAAATCCCAGACTGTTCCCAAGATGGTCTGTAAAATTATCGGTATGTTTTGAATAATTACAGGATTATTTGGCTCAATTTCAAAAAATATTTCTGATTTCAAAGTGTTTTTATATGTAGAAATGATCACAGTTCAATTACATTTCAAATCTTGATTTATTTTTATCAAGTACTCCATTCATCCTACACTTGGCTGTTTTCACTGACTTGTATTAGGACTCCAACCAGAATAAACTGGCTTTGCTTCAGATGTCTTTGTTTGTCAATGGGAAAACAGTCATCAGGATATTCAAAGGGCATCAAAATTTTCAGATGCACCAAAAGGGACCATTGTAGCTGTTCTAAATTGTCCACTGATTTTCCCTCAATGGTTGTAAATATCCTTGAATAGCCCTGTGAATTGTATCACAGTAGTTCAGGGGAAATGTTTGCTCAGATATTTCTGTAAACAATAGGTCCCCCTTGAGAAAGCCAGATTCCCAATGTGGTTGAAACATAGTTTGCTATACTTGCCAAATTGGAGAGTTTGGCAATGTTATACTTTTCTCTCTGACAGGAAGTATTTCTTCCTTCTAAGAGAAAGAAATCAATTCAGACTTACATATAAAATCAAGAGTAAAATGCTCACTTTGGGCATCACCATTTAAGAGCCCTTTGGGCACTATGTCTTTATTATGCCTTGAGGGCCTGTATTTAACACCTACTGAACTTGACACCTACTCTCCGTGGCACTTAACAACAACAATCTAAGGCTGATGGCTGCTTGATACAGAAGAAGCAGAGATGAATATAGGGAGAGATGTAAAGTGTCTAATTTGAATACTTTGTCTATGAATGACCTTGTGGAATTGTTTTTTCATTTCAATGAAATACCACTAGTTTATTTCCTCTTCCAGGAATGTACTGTGGTGGTGGTGGTGGTGGTGTGCAGTGTAGTTGATTCCAACTCATAGCAACCCTATATAGGGTTTCTGAAGCTATAAATCTTTATGGGAGCAGAAAGACTCATTGTTCCCCTCCGGAAAGGCTACTAGTTTCAAACTGCTGACCTTGAGGTTAACAGCCCAACTTGTAACCACTACGCTACGCTACCAGAGCTCCTTCCAGGAATGTATAAGTTTATTTAATTAGAAAGCATATAGGATCTAATTGTGTTCTCCCTTCAAATATATGTTGTAAACCCTAATCCCTGCATCTGTGGTTAAAATTCCATTTAGGAATGGGGTGTTTTAAACCAATCACACCTGAGATTTTTAAAAGGAACAGACTAGGCAAAGAGGCAGAGATGGATGACACACCAATGAAGATCATGGGGGAAACCAAGGGATGCGTTCCTGCTCCCGGAGTTGACAAAGAGCCACTTCCCTGAATGTAGACTTCTAGCATCCTAAACTGTGAGAAAATAAGTTTCTCTTGTGATGTTTTTGTGATAGCGTCACATGTCCCTTGTTCCTCCTCCAGGAATCCAAAGAATCAGACTCAACTGGTAACGCCACTTCTTAAAGATGCAAGCACACTGGAAATTCACTCATAAGATTTATTAGAGAAGGATGGTACACTTGAGAGAAAGAGAAGCCCATCTGTCTCCACAGTGGAGAAGACCTCAAGGAATTTAGGAGCATAGTTTAGTGAAATCAGGACTCGTCCAGTAGAGGAGTCCTTCCACCCAGGGGGAGTGGTTTAGGAGGTCTGAGTTTGTGTCCTTAGCCCTTTTCTGCTTATGTAAAAAAGCCAAGTATGGGAGTTTTTAATTGTATGCAGAGGTGGTTACATATGTTAATGATATTACAATAATGGTATTGTAATATAATAATGACCTTGTGTTATCATAGCAGTTTTAGATTCGTGGTCAAAGAAACAGAGGCCACTCATAGAGGTGAAGCAGAATTTCAGATTTTATTAAGCCGGCTGACTCGGAGGAACTAATTTCTCCAGATTCTGAGCCCCAATGGAGGATAACAAGGGTCTACATGGGGTCAGGGTCAGGGAGGGGCCAGGCTCCACACCTGTTTGAGGGCAGGAGGAAAACCAGGAAGATTGGTCCCATTCAGTAACCTGATTAGCATATTAGCTTGCCTCCTTGGGCAGAGAGGGCAGTGAATGATTTTTACTTTTTCCTGTTCAGTGTGACATTGCAGGTTAATACACTGGACTGCAAGGTCGGTTTGAACTACAAGCTTGGCGGTTCAAGCTCACCAGCTGCTCCCAGGAAAACCCTACGTAGGAATGCTATGAGTCAGAACCAACATCAAAAGGTCATGCTAAGACTGAGTCCTCTAGTTCTGTAAAGGTACTTCCTGGTCTGTGTTCTTGGTTCTCAATTGGTTTATTGTAGTTCTGCCTTTCCTTTGGTATGGACCAGACAGAGAGGGGCTCAAGATATCCCTGATCTGTCCCTATCAATAGGAGAACTAGATGACTAATACAGATGGTATTTAGTAAATAGTTGGTGTTGTTGGCAAGGGCATCAGTGGATTTTGACTCATAGCGAACCTGTATGGGGTCTCCGGAGAATGCCTAGTGAGTTTGAACCGCTGAACTTGCAGTACCACAGGAGGACTAAATAGTGTTTATAAAGGTGAAATCCCTGGGTGGCCAAATGGATAAGTATGTGACTACTTAATGAACTGTTGATGGTTCAGACCCACCCAAAGGAATCTACAAAGAAAGACCTGAATGAAAGATGTCATAGCCAGGAAAATCCTGTGAAACCTTAAAGCCAGAATCTATTCTACAGGAACTGCTTTCTGTTTTGTTTATTTTGCTTTTAAGGGGAAGCTACCAATTTAGACACTTTCACAAACTGTGTGTTAATCTCAACATAATCCTTTTGAAAGGGTGTGAAGACAACATCAATCCAACCCTTCCTTTTTCTGGCCAATTCCATTACCTCTTCTTCTATAATTTGTCTCTGCTTCTTCTTTGCCGCCATCCCTTAGTGCTAAAGTCCTCATTCACACCTTGCTTGGAACACACACATCAAGTGGCTTTGACACTTAAGTGCAATTACCAATGATGCATTTGCCTTGATGCAAATGTCAGGCTGTAGCAGCAGAAAGGTTACCTCCCTGCATTGCAAGGATAATCACTCTGAGGTGCCAATCCTTTGCAGATCCAATAAGATGTTTCCCACATCAGTCACAGAAACTGATCCCTAAATCTGCATCTTTGGGGACAGGCACACAAATTAGCAATCTTAGGCTTTGGTTTGCTCTGAATGCTTAGGAAGTAAAGTTAGGTGGCTTTGGCTTCCAGGGAGCAGTTCTTGGAGGATTTTCACCTCCTCTCTGGTAAAGTGACTTTTGGAGTGAGTCAGCCATCTCAGTTGATGTCTCAGGGGTTGAAAGTCAGGGGCCAAGTGCCATTTGGATTCATTTTGAATGTCTGGAATCCCTATCTATCTGCTTATCCCTGTCTTTCCTGATCTTATTAAGGAGAAAAGCAGAGAAGGCAAGAGGCATTCCTGGGGGGGCTAGTGGGTGACTGGGAGACAGAAAGAAAAAAGAAGAAGAAACAAAGGGGCAGAGGGAGAAGATGAGAGAGAGCACTGTTTCAGCTCCGGTTGTTGCTATTTTGCTCCGCTCACAAATTCGGAGGAGGAGGTAGGGGCACACATGCTGGCTTTTTCTCCAACGCAGCTGAGACCTTTATGAAATCACTGCAGAGGCAGGGGCGGCGAGGCACTATTTTTATCTCCAAATTGATTCAGCTGCAATCGCTGCTGTGTCTCTGACTTCATTGCTTCCCGGCCCTCCCCCTCGCTGTCCCCACTTACTGCTTCAGCCTGATTTGGAGACTTTATCTCCAGCTTCCTGCGCTGCGCCCTTCCCCCTCACCGCGCTCCCTTTCCCTTCCTGGCCTCGGGCTGGGCTGGGCGCGGGCAGCGCTGCTGCTGGATACTGATAGTGACAGGAGCAGATAGTGCCGCAGGCTCAGACATTCCTTTGAGGCGCTCGGAGGCCAGGCATCACTGAGGCATCCAGGCCGCGCCAGCATCTAATGGTTCACCCTCCAATTTCCCCTGCCCTTGGGAACGGGGTTCCACAAAGAAACCCATCAACTGAAATGCTGCATGCCTGAATATTTGCCAAATATGTCCCATCTGACTAAGGTCTATGTTTTCAGATGGTTGCTGCTAGGAAGAACGGACATTTACACATTGGACTTCATCTTCTCTTCCTTAGGTTGATGTGGGTCTACAGTATTAAAGGTCCTGGAGAGGGAACTTGCCTAAAGGACTGGGAGAGAGATCTTTGTTTGGCAAAGAAAAGGAAAGACTGGAATAGGTGCCCCTTGTTTTGCATGTGATGTTTCCCTCCCCTCCCTTTCCCTAAAAGGCTGGCAGCCCCTCCAAAGTACCCTCAGGGCTCCAGGCCCTGTGCCTAGCAAATAAAGTAGTGCCCAGAAAGGTGTGTTACAATAAGACCAAAGCAGGGACTTATTTAAAGTGCCAAGCAAGTATTGTTGGTAGATGCCATCAACTCAGTTTTGACTCACAATGCCGTCATGTGACAGAAAATAACTGCCCCTTAGGGTTGTTTTTAGATGGTAATCTTTTCCTTATGTGGGCTGTATAGCAGGGGTTGTTGTTAAGTCGGTTCTGACCCATAGCGACCCTGTATAGGGTTTCCAAGGAGCAGCTGGTAAGCTTGAACCGCACACCTTGCGGTTCAGACAACTTTGCTTTCCAGCACATTAACCCACACAGTACCATACCAGGGAAGCTTTTTAACTGTCAAAGCTTATAACATCATTCTTGTTCCATACAAAACTATCAACTTAAAAATGAGCCAGCTATCCTGGTGTAGCACTGTGGGTTAATGCGCTAGACTGCAAAGTCGGTGTGAACTGCAATGTTGTTGGTTCAAGTTCACCAGTCGCTCCTTGGAAACCCTCTACAGGGTCGTTTTGGGTTGGAACCGAACTCGATGGCACTTAACAACAACAACAACGTCTTGATCTGTGTTGGAAGAAGTGCAGCCAGAGTGCTCCTTGGAGTCTCTCATACTTCGGACATAATGTCAGGAGGGAACACTCGCTGGAGAAGGATATCATGTTTGGTAAGGTGGAGGGTCAGTGAAAAAGAGGAAGACCCCCAGCAAGATGGATTGGCAAAGTGGCAGCATCAATGGGCTATAAAGCGTGTTAACAATTGTGAGGTTGGCCCATGACCAGGCAGTGCTTCCTTCTGTTGTGCATAGTGTTGCTATGGGTCAGTACCAATTCGATGGCACCCAACAACAATGATTTAGCCGGCCAGACCAAATTATTTGGAGGGCCTTATGTAGCCCATAAAGATTTACAGCCTCGGAAACCCTGTACAGGGTCGCTATGAGTCGAAACCGACTCCACAGCACATAACAACAACATGTAGCCCATGAAGGAGCTCTGGTAGCATAGGGATTACGAATCAGGCTGCTAATCTTACGGTCAATAGTTCGAAACTACCAGCTGTGTTCCGCGGGGGAAAGATGAGGCGTTCTGCTCCCGTAAAGACTTACAGCCTCGGAAACCCTGTACAGTCACATAACAACAACAACAGTGCAGCCCATGGGCCGGTCGTTCCTTATACAAGGTTGTTATGAGTCATAACCAACTCCACAGCACTTAACAATAACAACAACCAGAAATTGGGGAGGGACAATAGACTAGAGATCAGAGAATGTATACATCAAGTACTAGGTACTACACAGATTTTTCAGGTACAGGAAGTCCCCAGGTTACAGTTATCTGATTTACAGATGACACCTCTGGGAGCCATGGTGTGGCGCTGTGTGTTAGCAGACCAACTCATAACCCACTATGCTACTACGGTTCCCTTGTTGCTAAGTACTGTAAGTCAGTACCAATTCATAGCGACCATGTATAGGTCCAAGGAGCTGCTGGTGAGCTTGAACCACAGACCTTGCAGGTCAAACCGACTTTACAGTCCAGCGCATTAACTCACAGGCCACACTAGAGCTCCTCAGACTACTCCTGCTTGCCCTTCAATTTAACTTTGCCTTCTTTTTGAAACAATGAAACAATTGAATCCACCCCATCAGTAAATTCTTCATTACAATCACCTACACTTGATGCACATTCAGCTTTTAAATCATTGAAAAGGCCTTGAATTTGAGCAAAATCCAAAAGCTGAGGAATTTGGCACAACTAACCGGTGGCTGCCCCAGAACTTAAATTGAAACCCTGTTTTTGAATTAAGTTGCAGGTAGGCTTATAATCTTACTTCTGTTACTCTGAAAAGACAATTCAGCTTCTTGTACAACTCTTAAGTGCGTGTAATAGCAAAAAACCAAAGGTCTTGATTTTTAGCCTGTGCTTGTTGAAGGTGTTTGTTAAGAATGTTTGTGCACTTTGTTGTAGGGTTAATGCTCTCCTTGTTCTAGGAGGTTAGGAGGTAGAATTGATAATGTTAAGTAGCCAAGATGAAGTAAACACTGGTCAATCTAGTCTTAGTTCTGATTTCCTGCCTCCCCCAAACCAGACTTCCTCATTTCTACTCCTTCAGTATATTTATGTATATTCGGAATCTCTAGCAATGCATTGCTTTCCCAAAATTTAGTTGACTACCTGGAATCCTATAAACTATGGCGCTCTGGTAGCATAGTGGGTACAAATCGGGCTTGTTAACCTTAAAGTAAGCAGTTCGAAACTACCAGCAGTTCTGTGGGAGAAAGATAGGGCTTTCTTTTCTGCTCATGTAAAAATGTACAGCCTCGGAAACCCTATGCAGGGTCGCTATGACTCAGAACCGACTGTACAGCATGTAACCACCACTACCACCAATCCTATAAACTGGAGTTCTGGTGTGGCACTAAGGGTTAAAGCTCTGGAATACAAGGTCAGTTTGAACCGTAAGATCAGTGGTTCAACCTCACCAGAGCTTGTGATATGAGTCCAAACAGACTTGACAGAACTTAACAACAACAACAATCCTATAAACTGGAGTCCTGGCGTGGCGCTGAAGGATAATTCACTGGACCACAAGGTCGGTTTGAATTACGAGGTCACAGTTCAAACTCACCAGCTGCTCAGCTCCATAGTAGAATTTGTTGTTGTGACCCTGTATAGGGTTTCCGAAGACATCAGGACTCCAAATCTAGCGAGGGGAGCAAAAAGGGGTGGTACCCCATTTCCAAGAAACCTCCACCCCTTTATAAGGAATTAAATGAATATTCATCTCCTTTATTACTATAGGTTAGAGCAGATACACTAAAAATGTACACCAAGACCCCACCCGGCTCTTCTCCATTCTGTGAAGACAGACCAATTTTCTGCTTTGAGAATGTACTTTTCACTTTGCCAATAAACTGCTTGTGCTTGAAAGTCGGTTTATTCCGTTTATCCTGGTCCAGTGCAACTTGCCCCCAGTTGAAGGACAATAGTCATGTAGCAAATTGGCTTCACATTTGACAAAGGAGAGGGAAGACAAAAACAAGATCACAACCACAACAAATTGGAGGCACTAAAAATGAAGTCTGGGGAGGAATTCTTTGTCCCCCCAGAATTGCCTTGTTAAGTGCCTTCAGTTCCAACTCAGTGACTCTGTACAGGGTTTCCGAGGATCAACTAGTGGGTTTACTGCCGACATTGTGGTTTGCAGTCCAGTGCTTATTAGACAGGGCCACACCAGCAATATAGTCTGTGTGAATGGCACCTCCTGGAGTTCTGTATTCAAAACCAGCCAGGTCAGTGGTGAACCCAGCTCAGATCACCACCGGTGGGAAGATCAATTAGAGGAGCTTCTAATCTGATCACAAAGCATCCTGAACATGCCCAGAACATTACTGAAAATCAAGTCTGAAACAGGTATTCTTGGAGAAAAACCCTTTTTGGAAATGTTCAAATTAGACTTCATAGGTGATTTTAAACTCAGAGTTTGGAAAGAAGAGTATGAATTTAGATGTCAAGTCAATTTGGAATTGCTTTTTCTGCTTTGCGTTATAGCTGAGTACCTCTGGAAAAATGCCTTAACTTCTCTGACCCTGAATATTCTCATACATAAATTGAGAAGAGATAACGACGTCTTCTCAGGATTGTTTTACAGTTTCAATGCGAGCTATGTGGGTACTCAATACAGATGGTTAATTTTCCTGTTGCTAAATTGCTTTTGAGCCAATCTACTCCATGTGTACAAAGCAGAACCGCTCCAGTGGAATATTAAGGCTGTGACCTTGTGGAATCAGATCACCAGCTCAGCCTCTGGTAGGATTCAAACTGACAACCTATCAACTAGTAGAGTATTCCCTTGAGCTGTTGAGTCATACCGACTCATAGCAACCTTATGCACAACAGAATGAAATACTGCTCTGTCCTGCACCAACCTCACACTCAATGCTACACTTGAGCATACTGACGCTGCCACTGTGCCAATCCATCTTATTGGGGGGCCTCCTTTTTTTCGCGTTGACACCCCACACTACAAAAAACACGGTCCCCCTCTAGAGAGAGGGACACCTGCGGACAATACGTCCAAAGTATGAGAGATGAAGTGTGGTGATCCTGGTACAAAGGAACATTTTGACTATACTTCTTCCAACACAGATTTGTTAGTTCTTTTGGCGGTCCATGGTACTTTTAATATTTTCCTCTGGCACCATAAGGTCTTCATTGTTCATTGTGCAACTTTCTCATGCATATGAGGCTACTGAAAATATCATGGCTTGAGTCAGGTGCACCTTAGTACTTCAAACTGACATCTTTGCTCTTGAACACTTTAAAGAGGTCTTGGGCAGCAGATTTGCCCAATCCAATACATCATTTGATTACTTGACTGCTGCTTCAACGGGTATTTCCACCTAGGGAATCCTAAACTTGACTGATTTTTAAGATCTACATGAATGGGCAAATGGAATGCTCTGGTTCCTGATCACAAAATGGATGAATAACATTTTACCAAACTACAATAAATCCTCCATTCCAGTCCTCGAAGAATTATCATCTTTCTCATGGAAGACAGAAATGTTTTCCAACAACCTAGTGGTATTGTTGTTAAGTGCCATCGAGTTGGTTCCGATGCATAGCCACCCAATATAGGGTTTCCAAAGAGTGGCTGGTGTGTTTGAACTGCCAGTCTTGCGGTTCAAACCGAATTTATAGTCCAGCACATTAACCCACAGCGCCGCACCAGGATTCTTCTTTCCTTTCTGTTGTTGTTGTTGTTAAGTGCCATCGGGTCAGTTCCGATCCATAGTGACCCTGTATAGGGTTTCCAAGGAGCAACCGATGAGCTTGAACCGCTGACCTTGAAGTTCAAATGGCTTTGCAGTCTGGCGCATTAACCCACAGCACCACACCAGGACTCCCTCTTTCTTTTCTGTTGTTTCTGTGTAGTGCCGTTGAGTCGGTTCCAACCCACAGTGACCCTGTGTAGGGTTTCCGAGGAGCAGCTGGTGAGCTTGAACCATAGATCTTGCAGTTAAGCTTTGCAGTCTGACGCACTTTCTCACAGCGCCACACCAGGACTCCCTTTTTCTCTTCTAGACCCCAATAAATACAGCAAATTTTACTGGTCTCCTCATTGCCAATATGTGTTACCTCCTTTGTACAGGTTTGCCTTGTAATTGGGGCTTGAATAAAATACATGTATTAATAGGGTGGACTCTTGTGGTGTTGTAAGTAAGGTCAGCACTGGACTGTGAACCACAAAGTCGGCAGTTCAAACCCACCAGCTGCTTCTTGGAAACCCCATACAGGGTCTCTGACTTGATGGCACATAACAACAACATTTATAGGGTGGTCTCTTCTTCTTGCCACACCATGTACTCACAATTACATAATAGAATCTTTAAAAGTTCTAATTTTTTTTCCCTCTTAACTTTTTCATTTTGAGGAAAAGGTTTTCTTCTAATTGTTCATCAAAACAGCTACTTCACCTAATCTCTGAGGTAGCAAGGTAAATTGAAAAAGAATCTTCTCAAACATACCAAATCAAGACTACTGTTTTAAATGCATTAACAAATGTATAAAGAAGACAACATTTGAAGGGAGAGAAACAACTGCCTTCTAAAGCTTAAAGTAAATCCCCTGAGAGGTAAGGGTGAGCAGACACCCTTTCTTCCCCCAAAGCACTTCCAGTGGCTCTAAGGATCTGTCTGGTATAAGCCTTCAGTGGCCCACACCAGCTCAGAAATAATAACGCAGCTGTTTCAAACAGCATTCATCTTCTGGGCTTGGCAGCTGAGAGCTTTGAATGCATTATTTTATCACCCTTTTCCTTGCAGCCCCAGTTACTCTAGATACTTGGAGTTTCTGGCCACCCTAGCAATCTTCCCACAGAGCCTCGGTCCTACACAGATGAAACAAATGCTTCTTTTGCATACCTTTTTTGGAAGGGTGGACACACTCTTTTATATCCAAATGCAACCTTTTTTTTTTTTTTGCTTTGTGGGTGAGAAGAAAAGGAAAAGCTAAAGAGAGGGAGAAGTTCATTTAACCTTATTATGATTTCAGTGTTTTCCTGCTGTTATTCAATGCACTCCTTAGTCTAAAGTGTACTGAGGAAGGGAGGCCACCTTGCCTCGGGCAAGAGAAATTTGGTTCCACTGAACTGGATGTGAGGATGAGGTGATTCATCACAGTCTAGATCTTTCTGCATCTCTTAAATTTCCTGCAGAGAATGCCAGGTAGGACCACATTACATAGCCTTTAATGGCTAGGCCCTGGGCCCTCAGAGGCCCCCAAATGAAGGCAGAGTGAGTTGGGAGGAAGACTGCTTTATTTTGATAGGGAGGATTGTTCGTTCACCGAGAGCTTGAATTCTGTAAGAATGACCTCGAGGAAAGTCAAAGAAAAACAAAAATCATGTCGCTGCCTTTGGGAATCTTTGTGCCACATTAATGAGTTTAAATGTGGAAAATTGGAGAAACCCGATTTTAAAACATGTCTTTAAATAAGTATGTTTTGAATATATACGTAATAGGCCAGATTATGTGACTATGGAGTGAATTACAAAATTTCCCTCCAGGTTTCTAAGTATATTTCTCCAATGTACATAAAAAAGTAATTTCAAAATGACAGCAGAAACAGTTAGCTATGGCTTGATGACTTTGCTTAGGCTTTGTACGAAGAAGCCAGTAGCTTTCTTTTCTGAGCTGGGATAGCTCAGTTGAAGACGTGTTTTAGGCGAGGGTGGCTCTTATCCTGATAAGAATTTGCAGCTGGAAAGTACTGTCCACAATTGAAATAGCTTGTGACGACTGATGAGTTCCTGTTATAGGTACATCATGGTCTCATTGCTAGAAGAATGTTTGTTAACTGCCATGCAACATTTTTCTGTAGAGGGATATGAAAACTGACTCACACCATGATTTCATAATTATTCTTGTGCTTTCCATGATATAAGTACATTCTTTAAGTATTAACTCTCCAAGACCGTTTGCATTTGCCTCAACAACAAAAATCATTAAAAATATGCACTGGTCATTAAAGAGTTAAAAAGTAGTTATACCTTGATTTCCCCATCATAGTATTTGTTGTAATTATTAAGCGCCTTGAGTCAGTTCTGACCCATAATGACTGTATGTAGGGTTTCCAAGGAGCATCTGGTGAGATTGAACCCCTGACCTTTTAGTTCAAACCAGTTTTGCAATCCAGCACATTAACCCATAGCACCACACCTAAATACACTTTCAACAGGATCTGTATGAGAATAATTTAGGATTAAATTATATAATGTAGTGAAACTGTCCACCAGTAGTAGTTACTTGAGCTCTGGTAGCGTAGTAGTTACCAGGCTGCTAACCTCAAGTTCAGCAGTTTGAAACTACCAACCGTTTCCTCGGAAACTCTATTCAGGGTCACTGTAATTTTCAACTGACTACACAGCACACTACCACCACCACCACCAGCAGGCACCTAATAGGTGCTCAGTAGAGATGTTTTTCTTCTTTCCAAGAAGACTAGAGTTCAATTTCATTAGTGAGATCATTACTGTACAAAACAGATGTCCCCAGAGAGAACAGCTTTGATTAATGGGAATGAGTCTTCCATGTAACAGTACAGCATTAGGGTACAGTCTTAACCTTTTTTGTTGTTGTTAAGTGACTTTCAGTAGGTTCCAGCTCATAATGACACTGTATAGGGTTTCTGAGGAGCAACCTTAAATATCATTATGTTAATATAGTTTCTCCATTTGCATTTCTAAACTTGTTTTTCATCCTAATATCAAGTTCCATATACCCAACTATTATTAGCTATGTCATGGATGCAATACAGAAACCTTAAACACAATCTGCCTACGCTGAACTAATAGTGGTTATTATTATTCACTCTCCAAAACAGCAATTTCCACTCAGAGACCTTAATATTGGACCCATAATCACAGGTTTACATTCTTTATGTAATCCTGAAAAAGGTATTTAAATTTTCCTCTTACCTTAGATATTTGTGATATGTGAGTTCATCCCCTTTTAATTCTTATGAATTCTCTCTGAATGATTGACCTCAAATTGCAATCACTAACTATATAATTAAGTGAAATGTTTCATAGTGGTCAGCATCAGTTCACATTTATAATTTATTCAAATGAAAGAAACTAAGTCATGCTTTTCATGTTAGCTGCTGTTTGCCCTAATTATACCTGATGGAAATTGATATTAGAAATAACTTAGCCTATGTGTCTTCTATTTTGTATCTTTTAAACTCCAGTCACTGAATGTTACGGATCCAAGGAAATCCAAGACAGGAAGCATCCTTCAATCATATGATGGCTTAGTAGGGAATGAATACCTGCTAGCAGATATAACATTTTATTATGTGGCAAGTTCCAAAATGGTAAATTGTATGGAAGCATAAAGTGAGAAGACTTCTCCGGGAATCTATAATACATCAAAAGTATGCAAATATTTTCAAATTGGGCAAATCACAAGATTTGGGGCTGATCATTATATGGAAGAATAATTTTCTTATCTTCTCCCTCAGCAAATTGTCAATGGTTAACTGAGACATCTACTGTCTATTCATGTAAAGTTAAAACTTTCTTTCTTACCTGCTAAGTATGAGGAGTTGTACAATAGTTAAACATCTGTGTCCCTAAGTTGGAACCCTTTTTGAGTATGCAGATTATTTTCTGTTCTTATAGTCTACTTGGGGAGAAAGATAAGGTCTTCTTCTCCCATAAAGATTTACAGTCTCGGAAACCCTGTACAGGGTCGCTATGAGTCAGAACTGATTCCACAGCACATAACCAACCACTGTAGTCTTCTTAAATATGCAGTATTTACCTCTGTTTCTTAAAGTGCTCACTGTACACTTTTAAGGATACTTCTGAATTCTGATATAGTTTAAATTGCAGCATTGTAAAAATAGCTTCTGTCTTCTTCAGATTCAAATCACTCATTACATTTGAACACCTAATTTTTTAAGTCACACAAACACATTCTATAAGTATATTTTTGTCTCACAAATCAACTATAGCCTATAGAACCAAAGGTAATTTAGTAGGTGGGTAGTTCTCAATAAGAACCAGGTGGTTCATTTTATACGAGCCTTATGTTAATGTAGCTAGTGTTTTCATAAGGGTCTTTTCCATTCATGATACACATTTCTTTTGCATAATGGAAAAGGGAGTTTAGACATATCATCATGCTCCATGTTATAGACATAGCCTCATGCCTATTCCTTATATTTTGATCCTTTACTGTAAAGTTAAACTATGCTATAAATGTCTTTACTGTATAGCACAGATATGGTTCCAACGTGCACTGTCACTAGAAGGCTTTGTTGTTGTTGTTAAATGTTGTCGAGTCAGTTCTGATGCATAGTGACTCTGCATAAGGTTTCCAAGGAGCAACTGGTGAGTTTGAACCGCCAATCTCTGTTTAGCAATTAAGTGCTTATCCTGCAGTGCCACACCAAAACTCCACTAAGAGGCTTATATCCTGTTATTTCAGTGATAATTAAGTGCCATGAAGTTGGTTCTGACTCATAGTGAGCCTGTGTAAGGTTACCTTTAAGGGAGAAGAAAGCCTCATCTTTCTCCCGTGGAGCAGCTGGTAGATTTAAACTCCTGGCCTTGTGGATAGCAGCCTAATTTGTAACCCTAATTCTATCTACTCAAAAGCTCAATTGGCACTGAAGCTCAATGTTGCTACTTTATTCCATTTTGTAAGCTTGTCATATTCATTAAAACTTCAAGATTGGGACTCCATAGCAAAATATTTCTAAATTATTACCCTGCCATCATCCTAAACTATAGTAACCATTGAGAATCACTCGTTTATATGATAACCATGCCTCCATGCTATTCCTGCCCCACTCTCACCAGCATAGCACACGTTCATGGAAGAGGCTACAACTACACTTAGTGTGAGCACAGTGGTGGTTCAGTAGTAAAATGCTCATGGTCTGTGTCCGACACCAGGGTTCCATTCCCTGCCAGTGCACCTCATGTACAGTTACCACCTGTCTGTCAGTGGGAACTGACATTATGCTGACCACATTTCAGCAGAGTTTTCAGATGAAAATGAACTAGGAGGAAAGGCATGGTAATGCATGTCCTAACATCAGGCAATAAAAACCTTATGGGTCTTGAACAGTTGGCTGTTGAACTGAGCCCAGGGATGGCACAGTTGGCTCTTGAATTGGACCCAGGGATGGCACAGAACTAGGCAGCATTTACTTCCATTGTATGGAGGTCGCCATGAGCCAGATTCCAATTCAAGTGCAGCTAACAGCAGCAACAATCTATATTGAGTAGGAAAGGGGGAAAATATCCTCTTCCCTACTCCTTTCAATTCAATTGAAGTTCACAGAATCCACTCATGTCCAGTAAAAATAGAAGAAGGTGTTTACAGTTTGTATAGGATGTGTGATGTGCAGCAAAGGCGATGCTCTTTACTAATCACGTCCCCTTGCTCTGAAGAGCCTTGGCTGCTACTCCTCCATGTCAAGAACCCCACAAGCAAGAGCTCCAGCTTTGCTTAACTGTAAAGAAGAGGTTTCAGGCTCTTACACCACCAGTCACAGAAGAAATATATCTGTGGCATTGGAATTGGACTAGTATTTAAATATGGTTCTGAAGCTCACATTGGAGTCCTGGTGTGGTGCTGTAGGATAAGCTACTGGACTGCTAACCACAAAGATGGTGGTTCAAACCCACCAGCAGCTCCTCGGAAGCCCTATACAGGATCACTATGAGTCAGAACAAACTCAATGGCACTTAAGAACAACAACCGAAGCGCACATTATTCTTCATCTATTAGAAAGTGCTTATCCTCAAATCTTAAGTTTGGTTTTTATCTGTTGATTCTTCTAAACATTTCTAGTCCTCAGGAGTTGAGTTTTAGTATAATTCCAGGCAAGAGCTTTTGCAAAATTATGTTAATATTTTTTAAAAGAATAATTCTGTAGCATTTCTTGGATCAACATCTGGCTTTTTCATATTTTCCCAAAGGAAAGGACATACCAGGGAAACCAGTGGAATAATTGCATTTATTAACAGGTTTATTTTACACATGGATTTTTTGCACATCTGTATGCAGCCCACACCTTCTCAGGTACCAACTGGTTCTGTTTTCTTTTATTTCTCTTTTAGTACCTGACTTGAATAATAATAGCTAACAATACACACATAGTCACACACACAC
The DNA here is from genome assembly GCF_000296735.1 of Chrysochloris asiatica. Lineage (NCBI taxonomy): Eukaryota > Metazoa > Chordata > Mammalia > Afrosoricida > Chrysochloridae > Chrysochloris > Chrysochloris asiatica. The sequence goes on from NW_006408523.1 coordinate 45,422,151, forward strand.
ATCAGTGAATATTCTTTTGGATTCAATTCCATAATAAGTACCTGTAGTTTGTTGAGTAGAACACATTTTTCCAAAACATAAATTCTTCTTTTGTAATGTAATTATTTTAGGTACTTTCACTAGTTGCTCTAGTTTGAAATTGAGAATTATTAAGTAGACAGAACATGAAATATGGTTAAAGAACCCAAACGTGGAAATAAAATAATAGTAATTCTTTGTGTCTACTAAAGTAGCAAAAGGAGACAGTGTGACCACACAATTAGAAACATATGTTGTTTTACGAGGCTGGGGATCTTTAAGAGTCATTGGATTTTCACTAAAGTTCTCTATCCCACCTTTCTATATTATTTTTTACTATGACTTATTATTAATTTTCAGAAAATATAATGAGTTTATAGATGATGTTAGGTTGTTTACACCTTAGGGAAAGTAATCTGTATTATTTGTTTTAATATTATTTATTAACCTGTGGTATAACCATAATGTGATGAAATAAGGTTTCCCTTCAGAAAAAAATGGATCCTAACAAAGGATACATTGAAGAGGGTTTCAAAAAGTTCATGGGAAATGGAGTTCAATGGCAATGGGAAATTTCCATGATCTTTTTGACACCTCCTCATATATGGACAAAGGAGCTCTGGTAGCATAGTGGTTACGAATCAGGCTGCGAACCACCAAGGTCAGCAGTTCAAAACTACCAGCTCTTCCACGGGAGAAAGATGAGGCTTTCTGCTCCCATAAAGATTTATAGCCTTGGAAACCCTGTACAGGGTCGTTATGAGTCGGAACCAATTCCACGGCACATAACAACATATATGGACAACTATACCAGACAGGACATATAATATAATGTATAAATATAAATAGGACCAATAAACTACCCTGGAATTCCAAGAGTGCTTGATTATAATCAGAAAGAGAAGGGGAAAAAAAAAAATCCATGAAGCAGATAAACAGAATTTTGACTGATGACTGGAATTTCAGTAGGTGGAAATGATAGGAAAATACAATCCAGTTAAAGGAGACTGCATTAAGCAAGATTTAGTATCACGGACCACCATTCATCTGCCAATTGTCTTATAGCTTGTGTGATACCGGGAACTATGATGATTCAAATAAATAACAAGGTCACCCATGATGGACAGGTTTCAGTGGCACTTCTAGACCAGGGTGGGGAATGTCTGGGCCACGGGCCAAATAAAGCCCCCAGCAGAGAAAAATCTTCCCCACCTCTGTTAGACTAAGACTAGGAAGAAATGCCTGGAAATCTAATTCCAAAACCAGTCACAACAGAATATTGTCCAATGTGATTGTGGAAGATGATGCCATAGGTTAAGAAGCACTACATAGTAGCCCAATGATGCATTCAAATAGGCCAGTGGTCATAAAGATGGTGTAGGACTGGGCAATATTTCATTCTGTTATATCAGGTCAGCATCAGTCATGAGTTGTAGACAGCTTGATGGCAAGGAATAATAAAGCACTATGGAAATAAAAAGAAGTAAATGACCTGCTTTGTGTCAGTGAAGTATAAGGGGATCTTGGACTATAACATGGACAGGGCAGTTTGGGGTAAACATTGCTTAAAGAAAAGGATGAGAATAGGATTTCTGAGGCACGACTAGTGAGTTTGAACCAGTGACCTTGAAGTTCAAATAACCTTGTGTTCCAGCGCTTATTCTATAGCACCACACCAGGGCTAAATTATAAGGATAATAACTATTATTATCAAGAGATACATTTATTTTACTATATATGCTGACATTGTTACAGATAAAAGTCTCAAAATAAGATCTAGGAGACACAATTATTTAGTATTATGGAACAAACAAAATTATAAAGTTTCCAGGAGAAAAAAAAAAAATTTCCAAGACAAGGTTTGAAATGAACCAGTGAGAATAAGAGTCAAAGGAAATAGAAAACAACAGGTTGAACAGCTGCCAAAGAAAGATGTATGAAGAAAAAAAAGATCTCCAAGGAGACATTTTAAGGTTATTTATTCAAAACCTTGTGATGTGTGTTCCTTTTTCTGTGTCTCCTAGATATGTGTTGTTGTTAAGTGCCGTTGAGTTGGTTCCAATCCATAGTGACTCTGCATACAGTATATTCTACACAGGAGTACTTGAATTCTGTATCCACAGTCCCAGAACGTCTAGCAGGATCTCTGGAAGTTGGGTAACATGATTATCAAATGATTCACATTATTCCATAGAGAAGAGCCTCAACCTTCAGGGAAAAGACTCTGGGATTATTATTCAGATAATAAGGAACCACTGACCTTTCATTTATTTTGCTTGTTTGTTTAATCAAATCTATGTTTAAGAAATGTACCTCTGACAGAAATGTATATCCTGGAAGATGAAAGGTTGGAAAGGAGAAAGACAAATTACAAGACTATTCATAGAATCTCATTCTTTTGAATTGGTAAATTCAGTGAAAGCAAAGACTGAACAAATGAAAATAGAGAGAGAATTTTGGTGGGTGTTAACAAATAAAATCAAAAGGGATTGGTACAACACTGATTCGAGGGATATTGAAAAGTGATATCAAAAACGGTTCCTGGCAGGGACAATTCAAGCTGCTTTCTCTAGTCTTATTATTAATAGGGATATTATGCTATCATTCTAAAACTATTTTAGATATAAACACTGCCATTAATTAAGTTGCTATTGTTGTTAAGTGCCATGAAGTGAGTTCTGACTCATAGTGACTCTGTATAAGGTTTCCGAGGAGTGGCTGGTGAATTTGAACCACTGACATAGTGGTTCATAAGACCTTATGATCCTATCCAGTGATTTATCCCACAGTGCTATGCAAGGACTCCTTAATTAATTTATGGAATAATATTTTCAGCATAAGAGATAAAACAATTTAAAAATAAAGCCAAAGGAATTAAGTAAAAACTATGTCCAGTGTTGATCCTACAATGCCAAGCAGCCATGGATGCACTCACTCATCTATACCAAGAAATCTGGAAGACAGTTGCTTGACTAACCAATTGGAAGAGACCAAACAGAATATGCAAATCATTTAACAAAATAATTAATATCACATGCAAGTAAAATTTTGCTGAAGACAATTTAAAAATGGTTGCAATAGTACATTGACAGGAAAGTGCCTGAAATACCATCTGGATTCAGAAGAGGACATGAAACTAGGAATACCATTGCTGATGTCAGATGTATCTAAAGCAGAGAATACCAAAAATATGCTTTATTGACTATGCAAAGAAATTCGATGTGTGGATCATGGCAAACGATGTATGACATTGCATAAAATAAGTACTCAGAATACTTAATTGTGCTCAGGAGGAAACTGCATGTAGACCAAGAGGCAGTTACTGGAATAGAAAAAGGGAATACTGAATAGTTGAAAATCAGGAAAGGTGTATGCCAGAGTTTTCTATCACCATACTTTTTCAATCTGTATGCTGAGCAAATATGAGAACCTGGATTATATGAAGAATAATGTGGCATTAAGATTGAAGGAAGAATCATTAACAAACTGTGATGTGTAGATGATAAAGCAGGGCTTACTGGAAGCAAAGCGGGCTTAACATACTTATGAAGATCAAAGACTACAGCTTTCAGTATGGATCGCACTTCTATATAAATCCTCAGAACTGGACCAATAAATACCATCAAGATAAGTGGATAAAATATTGAAGTTGTTAAAGGACTTCATTTTTCTTGGATACATCAACAACACTCATGGAAACAGCAGCCAAGAAATCAAAGAATATAATGAATTTGACAATTCTGCAAAAGACCTTTTAAAAACGTTAAAGAGCAAAGATATCAGTTGAGGACTAAGGTGAACCTGACTCAAGCCATGATATTTCCAATTGCCTCATAAGCATGTGAAATGAATAAGGAAGACCAGAGAAGAATTGATGCTTTTGAATGATGGCATTGGAGAATAGTATTGAAAGTACCATGGACTTCCAGAAAAGCAAACAAATCTGTATTGGAAAAAGTACAGCCAGAGTGTTCCTTAAGAAGTCAAGATGACGAAGCCTCGTCTTTCATGCTTTTGACGTGTTATCAATAGCAACTAGAACCTGGAGGAGGACATCATGCTTGCTAAATTGGAAGGCCAGTATAAAAGAGGAAGACCTTCAAGAGATGAATTAACACAGTGGCAGCTCAGATATAACAACAATTATGTGGCTATCACATGTGTTTTGTTCGATTGTGCTTTGGATCAGTATGAGTCTTAATGGACATGACAACACCTAACAACAGCAGCGACGAATGTTCAAACTCATCCTTAATATCATCAGTTAAAAATTGAATGTTATTAAGCAATTTCTCTTAATTCTGATGTTGTTGTTGTTAAGTGCCGTCGAGTTGGTTCCAACTCATAGCAACGCTCTATAGGGTTTCTGAGGAGCAGCTAGTGAACTTGAACTGACGACCTTGCAGTTCAAACCAAACTTGCAGTCCAGTGCATTAGCCCATAGCACCACACCGATAATTGTATGGTAGGAAGTGGGGAAGGGAGAAAGACAACTGTCATTGTTTTAAGATGTATTCTGAAGTTTCATTTGTTTTCTAGTGAAATTATATAATTACTGCAGCTTGCCTTAAAATACTAAAGCAAATAAGATGAAACAAAATGTGTGTGGAGGTAAATTGAGGGTAGAGAGGGGAATAAAATGAACTACGAAATTGTTGAAAATTATTGCAGTAAAGTAATATGTACATGAAGTTGGCTAAATTATTTTCTTTACAAATTTACATTTGTAAATTTTCAGAAAAGTATCTTCAAAAGAAAGAGTAATCCTGAGCTTTAAGCTGCAAGGTAGCCAACTTCAATACCAGAATTTGTTCTCCATACCTCAGATAAGAAAACCAGTTGTCTTTAAGTAGATTTTGGGATGGTATTCCTATATATGTCACAGTAAACTGCGCCATAGGCTTTTCACTGGCTGGTTTTTTGGAAGTAGGTTGCCCTGCATCTCTACCAAGGTGCCTCTTGGTGAACTTGAAACTCCAACCTCTAGGTAAGCAGCCAAAGCATGTTAGTAATTCCCACCATTTAGAGATCCTACCCCATATTCCTATTCAATCCATCCTCCAAATTGCTACCATGTTCTTTGTTTTTAAACATGTGACTTTTAATAAACTCAATGTCTCCATATCTCATAAACACATACAACCCATTGGTTTGAGTTAATTCTGACACATAGCGACCCTATAGGAAAAAGCAGAATTGCCCCATATGGGTTCTGAGGATGTAAATCTTTACAGAAGAAGATGATCATCTCTATCTCCAACTGAGTGATTGGTGGGTTCAAACCATTAACCTGTTGGTTAGCAGCCATGCACTTTAAGCACCACCAAGTTTCCTTAAACTCTTAGCAATCCTATGCAATTTAAAGTTCTTTTAAATCTGACCCAAACTGGAGAGTTAGGTCTGTCTCTGAACTTGGCTTATACCTTTCTCACTCCAATCATTGCTCACATTAGTCCTTTTCCAGCAATCTCTCTCTCCATTAAATTGTCTTTAAATATAACGTCCAACCCAAACTCCCCCCATTCATGAAGTCTCTGAAAAGCCACAAATCAGTATGTTCTACTTCTCAGGAGCCCTGGATGTTACTAACCTAAAGATTGGTAGTTTCAAGCCACTCATTGCTTCATGGAAGAAAGATGTTGTAGTCTGGGTCCGCAGACTCTACGGGGCCATCTAGTCTGTCCAACACAGCTCCTATGAGTCAGAATTTACACACCAACCGTGGGCTTGGTTTCTATCTCTGTGAATTCTAGCTTTGACACATCTGACAATGATGAATGACTGTGTTATGTTCTTCTATCAGATTATACTCTACCTAGAATTAGAAATTCACAAATTATGATTGCAATAAATTTTAGTAGAGGCAAAGAACATTAGAAGAAAGAAGATCATTTTTCATAACCAGTTCTTTGGCTATTGTTTGTAAGTGGAGAAAAACTGATTTTGGAATAAGAGAAAAGCAGAATTTATACATCTGCAATAATAAAGACTCTGGAAGAATAAACAAATTAAATCTCAGTGTAGGTGAGAAAGCCACCATGATTGCCAACACTGCCAAAACCTCTAGTGATAGTATTCCAAAGCAACTTTAAAATACAAAATGAAACAAAATGTGCAGTGTGGCTGAAAATAATATGAAAATCTATGGATATAAATGTTCACCACTTGAAAATTCTGTACAAGATCATTGCTGGCAAGTACATTATTCTTGGTTGGACCTGGCACATAAACTGCACAGAAGAGCCAGACCTTTCTTACCCACCTGGCTCCATTCCATGGCTCCATCAATTTTATGGCCCACGATTAGGCCAGAAATAGAGTCTGGCACTGGTGAGGATAAATCACCAAAATTATATTAATACTGGAGTTGTAAAGTTCTTTAGAAGTAATCTAGTCCAAGTCCCTCTTTTTACAGATGATGAAATGGAGCTTTAAGAAGAGATACTGACTTCTCTAAAATTGACTTATCTAGTAGTCAAGGTTTCCTGGTGTGGCACTGAGGGTTAATGTGCTGGACTGCATGGTCAGTTTGAACCACAAGGTCAGCGCTTCAAGCTCACCAGTTGTTCCTCAGAAACCCTATCGGAACTGACTCAGTGGCACGTCACAACAACAACAACTGTAGTCACAAAGTCAGTCTTAGAAGCTAATTATTCTGGCACAACTTGGAGACATTTTCTGCTATAATGTCGATGTTATTTACTTATTTATTCAGTAACTAAATAGACTGGTAATTAAATTATTAGTCTCATTTTTCTGTGTAATGAGAAAATTTTTCTTTAAGAATTTAATTTGCAACACACTCTCATTTTTGTTGTTAAGTGTCATACAGTCAGTTCATATCCATAGCACAACAGAATGAAACACTGTCCAGTCCTGCACTACCCTCACAATTATTGTAAAATTGGAGGTCATGGCTGTTGCCACTGTGTCATTCCATCTTGTTGTGGGTCTCCCTCTTTTTTATTGACCTTCCACTTTACCATGCATGATGTCCTCCTTTAATGACTGAACCCTCCTGACAACATGTCCAATGAATAAGAGACAAAATCTCTCCAACCTTGCTTCTAAGGAGCATTCTAGCTGTTCTTCATCAAATACAGATTTGTTTGTTCTTCTGGCAGTCCATAGCAATTTCAGTATTCTTCACCAACGCCACAATTGAAATGCATCAATTATTCTACTGTCTTCCTTATTTACTGTTCAACTTTCACAGGCATTCAAGGTGACTGAAAATACCCTGGCTTGGGCAGGTGCACTTTAGTCCTCCAACTGATATCTTTGTTCTTTAAACACTTTAAAGACGTTTTGTACAGCAGATTTGCCTAATGCAATGCATCATTTGATTTCTCTTTCATGAGTGTTAATGGTAGATCCAGGCAAAATGAAGTCTTTGACAATTTCAATCATTTCTCCATTTATCATCATGTTATTTCTTGGTCCTGCTGTGAGGATTCTTCTTTTCTTTACATTTAGGTACAGTCCATACTGAAGGCTGTTGTCTTTCATCTTCATCAATAAGTATTTTAAGTCCTCTTCACTTCCAGCAAGCAAGACTGTGTCATTTGCACATTGAAATTTCTTAATGAGTTTTCCTTCAATCCTGCCGTAGCATTGTTCTCCATATAATCCAATTTCTTGGATTATTTACTCAGCATACAAATTGAATAAGTATAGTGAAAGGATAAAATCCAGACACACACCTTTCCTGATTTTAAATCATTCAGTATTCTCTTGTACTATTTGAACAACTGCCTCTTAATTTATGTAAATATTCCCCATTAGCACATATAAATGTTGTAGAGTACTTAATCTTTGCAAAGTTGTCCATAGTTTATTATTATCCACAAAGTCAAATGCCTTTGCAGTGTCAATAAAGCACATGTAAACATCTTTTTGGTATTCTTTGCTTTCAGCCAAGATCTATCTGACATTAACAATGATATCCCTCATTGCACATCCTCTTCTGATTCCAGCTTTAATTTCTGGAAGCTCCATGTTAACATACTGCTACAACTGTGTTTGAACTCCTGGTGTGGATCAGCACTGGACTGTGAACCACAAGGTTGGTAGTTCAAACTCATCAACCGCTTCTCAGAAACCCTATATAGGGTTATTATAAGTTGGAATCTACTCAATGGCACTTAACAACAAAAATAACAGTTTTTAATTATCTCAGAAAAATTTTACTTGCATGACATTAATGATGGTGTTTGATGATGTCTGCATTCCATTGAGTCACCTTTCTTTGGAATGGGCACAAATATGAATCTTTTAAAACTGATTAGCTAGGTAGTTGTCTTCCAAATTTCTCAGCATAGATGGGTGAGCACGTCTAGGGCTGCATCAGATTGTTATTCTATCAGTTTCTTAGCCTTGATTTTCACCACTGTTTTCAGTGCAGCTTGGACTTTTTTCTTCACTACCATCAATTCTTGATCACAAGGTACCTCCTGAAATGGTTGAACATCAGTCAGTTCTTTTTGATACAGGTGCTGTGTGTATTCCTCCATCTTATTTGACTTCCTGCATTAGTCAATATTTTGCCCACAAAATCTTTCAATATTGCAAATTGAGGCTTGAAATTTTTTTTCAGTTCATTCAACTTGAGAAATGCTAAGCATATTCTTCCCTTTGGTTTTCTAACTCCAGATCTTTGCACATTTCATTATAATACTTGCCTTTGTCTTTTCAAGCTGCCCTTTACAATGTTCTCTTTAGATCTTTTATCTCCTCATTTCTTCCATTTGCTTTAGCGTCTCTACATTCAAGTGAAAGTTTCAGAGTCTTTTCTGACATCTGTTTTGTCCTTTCTTTCATTTTTAATAACCTTTTACTTTCTTCATGTATTGTGTTCATGATGCTATCCGCAGATTTTCTGGTCTTTGGTCTAATGCATCAAATCTCTTCTTGAAATGGTCTCTATATTCAAGTGGAGTATAATCATGGTGTGGTGCTGTAGGATAAGTACTGGACTGTTAACTACAAGGCCAGCAGTTCAAACCCACCAGTTGCTCCTCACAAACCCTATCCAGGGCTACTATGAGTTGGAACCAACTTGAGAGCACTTAACAAGAACCACATATTCACAGTCATATTTTGGTTAATGTAGACTTATTTTAATTTTCTTGAGCTTCAGCCTTGACTTGCTTATAAACAATTTATGGTTTCATATTCAACCTTGATTTGGCTAATGATATTGAGCTTCTTCATCATCTCTTCTCACAAATGTAATGAATTTGATTCCTGTATATTTCATATGTTATTCCATTTATATTATTGTGAAAAAGATTTAGCAATGAAGAAATTGTTGGTCTTGCAAAATTCTATCATGTGGTCTTCAGCATATTTTATATAATCAAGGCCATATTTTCCAACTACTGATTCTTCTTTTTTGTTTTTATCTTTCACATTCCAAATACCAATAATTATCAATGTATCTTAATTGCAAGCCTGATCAATTTCAGAATGAAGAAGTTGATAGAATTCTTCAATTTTATCATCACCAGCTTTAGTGGTTGCTTAGTAAATTTGGATAATAGTGGTATTAACTGTTCTTCCTTACAAGCACATGGACGCTATTCTAACACAGCCTTGTAGGTTTTGAAAGCTGTTTTTTCACAATGAATGTAATGGCACTCCTCATGAATTGTCATTCCTGGCATAGTAAACCATATGACTGTCAGTTCAAAGTGGCCAATACCAGTACATTGCAGATCACCAATGCCTATAATATCAATCTTTATGCATTCCATTTCACTTTTGATGACTTCCAAGTTTTCTAGATTCAT